>NC_066628.1:25008479-25322333 GCF_025201925.1 Gopherus flavomarginatus
GCTAGGACCCAGGATCAGTTGGGATGCGGCTCTGGTTGATGGCTGGGGTCACTCAGTCCCGCAGCAGGAAGTGAATCGCACTGGCTGCAGTGACTCTGGGGCGCTGTAAGATCCTGGAGCTCCGGCAGCTGCTGCTGGCACCTCGGAGCCCTGGCTGCAGCCGGGAGAGGGGAGTCTCCAGCACTGACAGTTCCCCTGCTCCCAGGAGCCTCTCCCAGTGCAGAGCCCCCAGCCTGGCCAGGACCCCCCTTCCCGGGCCCCAGCCCCTGCTCCCAGGGCGGGCACCGCTTGGAGGGAAGGTAAGAGACCTGCCCATCCCCCAGGGAGCGGTGCCCCGGTGCCACCCGGGCTGCAGGGGGAGGGTTTGGCCCAGGCTGCTCCCAGCGGAGCTGGCTGCGATTCCTGCCCTGTGCCCAGGGAAGCTGCCGCCAGCTCCCATTGTTTGCAGGGCGGGTGAAGCCAGCGCGCGGGGGGGCTGGGACAGAGACACCTGGGGGGACAGAGGTTGAAAAGCGCGGGGAGAGGGATGCAGGTGGCGGGATGGTATTGGGGGCAGGGGTGCGCTGACGGGAGGATGGGGCAGTGCAGGGGGGATTATGGGGCTGAGGGGAAGGAGGCTGGAATAGAGGGAAATGGGGGAGGGGGATGCTGTGAAGGAAAGGGGGGAAGTGGGGAGGCTGGAAGGAGAGTATGAGAGGAAGGGTAGACTGACCGGAGAAGGGAGAGCTGCGGGGTTGGGAAAGGAGCGGGATGGTGAGAGATACAATATAGCAGCTCCCCCATCCCATGAGGTAGGACAGGGGGAGGAGCCGCCCCACCCAACATCCGGTGGCGAATCTTTTCCCCCTAGAAATGGTCAAACAGGCAGTGTGGGGGACACGGGAGATATCTCTTACAGGGCTGGAATTTACAAGGCAAATATTCCCCGCCCAGTTTAATATTTTTTTATTTAAAGACAATCTCATCTGGGGGGCCTGACTCCTGAGTTGACAGGGCTGAATGGGGTGCTGCTCTGATTTCTGAGCAGGATTCGGTGTCAAACCTCTGTTAGCCACAGCCAGCAAGGAGTGGAATTGAGGTTTGGCTTGGTTCAGGTTCAGTTTCAGTGGCATTGGGTGTGCTTGGTTTTGGTTCAAGATACCCGAAAATGGTTTAGGTACCAGGCCGTGCCCCAGAAGGGGGTGAGGGGTTGGGAGTGTGCTCTGTGGCTTGCTTCAGTGGGGAACTGAATTGGATTGGAACCTGGGGCCTGAGTCAGGTGGGGCAAGAGGAGGGAGGAGCTGCCCCAGGGGGTGGGGATGAATGGACTGAGGCCTGTCTAAGGGGGAGAAGAATTGGGCAGCCATTGCTTTTTTCCATAGGCTTGAAGAGTTATTGTTAACTTCTGGGGCCAGGGAACCCCCACACTTCTCCTCTTCCACCTCCTCCACATCTCCTGTGGGCTGCCCCCTTCTCTTCTTCTACTGGGGCAGTCTGTTGTGGTAGCAATAACATGCTTGGGTGTTATTCTGTTGTCTTGTTTTATAATGAAAGTGAGAGAGTAGATTTTATTTTATTAAATACTGAGCTTAAAAATTGCTGAAGCTTCATTGTGACTGGTAACCATTTTTTCCAGTTCAATTCAGATTGAGGTTCACTGAATAAGAGAAAAATTATGGTTCAAGTCTGATTTCAGTTCAGTTAAAAATACTAGTTGAAACTTGTTGTCTGGTTCAGTTCTGGTGTGACTCTAGCTGGATAAATGGAATCTGCACCTGCTGAACTGTCCTTGGGGGCTGCCAGGGGAGCCCAGGGAGGCTCAGTCATAAACCGAGGGGAGTCTCTGGTTATTGCTAAGGCAGAGGAGGCTGGTGTCTGTCTCTGCTCATGATATTAGAGCCCTAGTTAGTTGAGCTTCCTGGGTCAGATGCTGCCTCCTGCATCATGATCTGGGAGCCCAGACTGAGCAGCTGCTGCTCCCCAGCAGGGTCTGTTCTGGGAGAGACCTTCACTAAAGCCCCCTCTGTGCCCAGCCCAGGTAGGGACGTTCCCTGGTGGCTGGAACCAGAACCCTGGGCCAGCCCCAGACTCTGGTGACATCAGCTCCTGAGCTGGAGGCTCCAGGTGATGGGGAGAGACCTGAGTGAAAGAGCTGGGGCCAGGCAGGAAAATGACTCTGCACAAAGGGCCCCTTTCAGGGATCAGCTGGAGAGTTCGTAACAGAGGGGAAGGGGCTCCCTGTGTGCCTGCAGGTCCCTAAGCTGCTGCCCTCAGTGACATAGCCAGGCTCACACTGGAGAGCAAATGCCCACGGGAACAGGACAGTCACCAGCTCTCCCAGGCAGAGGGGAGAGGGAAGGAGACAGAAAGGAGAAGGGTGAGACTGGAAGGGGCAGCAGGAGCAAGAAGTAGGGAGAGAGGTTCCTAACTCCTGGATCTGCCCAGATCCATTCCCTGCAGCATCCTGGGGCAGACGGACTTTCTGGGACAAGGTGAGGAGCAGAGAGAGGAAAAGCCAGTTCCTGCCTCTGCCTAGTCCCTGCACTGCTAGGGGATCTGCTGCCCTCAGGGACAGTGTCGGGGGGATCCCCCAAAGTGGCTCCTTTGGTTCCGCTCTCTTTTAGTGTTTGGCTCAGAGACTTTGTTACTGGGAGGGTTTAAAAGAGCCCTAGTAGGTTCAGCCCTGGTGGCCGGGGTCAGGTCTGTGTTGCAATAAAGTGGCTGAGGGTTTTCCCAGCATGGCAGAGTCTAGAGTGTCTGTCTGCAGGGAAAGAGCCTGGGGGGGTATCGGGGTGTGAAATGGCCTAACACTAATTCAGAAACCTTCCCAATCTCCCTCCTCACCCTGACAGGCTGCACAACCATGTCCATGTTTTGCTCCAGATCCTCCCATCTTCCCAGGAGACAGGGTTGGGACCTGGCTGTGGTGGATCCAGCTCAGGTAGGGGATTTTCAAGGAACTGCAGGAGGCTGTTGTAGAGCAGGAGGGGCAGGAAATACGCAGGGTGAGGCAGGGAGGGGTCATGGTGTGATAAACCTGCTGGGACATGTTCAACCTGGGCCTGATTTTGTGAACAGGCCCATGGGGGGTGGGGTGGGGTGTTGAATGTTCTCCCATTTCTGAAAGAGGAAACACCCCATGGACAGGGCTGGGAAAACTGACCAGATTCTCACTGCTGGTGCCTGAACCCACTGACCAGAGACTGTGGTGAGATACAAAGGGAAGGTGCTGGGATTCCAGTTCCTCTCTGAGGTGGATTTACAGTAAAACACAGGGTGCCCTGGCATGGGGCCCCCCAACAACAGGGGGCCCCAGGGCCGGGCAGCTGCGGGGGCAGAAGCTTGGTCCTGCTGGCTGCTGCTGCAGGCTCTGCACCCACCAGTAGCCAACCTCCCCTCTCCTGTGGCTCCTCCCCGGAGTGTGCCGTGTTCCAGCCCCTCCTCCTCCTTACCGGCGCCCTGCCGCCAAACAACTGTTTGCCGGGCTCAGGTCGCTCCAGGAGGGACAGGGAGGAGTAGGGCTGCAGTGTGCTTGAGGGAGGAGGCAGAGAAGAGGTGGGGTCTGGGCCTTTGGGAAGGGGGTAGAATCGGGACAAGGCAGAGCAAAGGCAGGGCCCCCACACTCCCCCTACACATACCACCCCAATACCCTGCCGTGAGCCACTCAGGGCAGGGGGCTGGAGTGGAGCAGGGGGCTGGGAGCACCCCCATGACCCCAGCCCCAACCCTGAGTCCCCTGCTGCATCCTAACTCCTGGCCAGACCCTGCACCCCAACCCCCAGCCTGCTCCTGCAGCCTAACTCCCTCTCAGAGCCTGCACCCCCAGCCCTGACTCCTGCACCCCCTTCACTGGCTTGGAAATAGGCATGAGTTTAATGCCAGAGCTGTATGCGTGTGTGTCAGGAAGTCCCCCAGACCACACAGACCATTAAAACTCCTAATGAGGGTGTGACAACACCCCTCTAGACATCTGCTGCTCCCCAGGGGTCTGAGTTACCAGAGTCCCATGTAGGATCAGGTTTAACTCAGGGAATGTTCTTTGTGACAAATACTCTATCAAGACTCCATGCACCCTGACCTTCCCTGATTTCACCCCTGGCACAGGATTCCCCATTCCCAACCTGCCTTGATCACCAGGCTGGAAAGAAGGGAAGAGCCATTGGTCCCAGATCTCCAGCCCTCCAAAGAAATGGAGATCCTGCAAGGCACCCACACAGGTGAGGAGTCAGGGAAACTTAAACCAGAAACCATCTGGTGAGTGAAGGAAAATACTGGGACTCCGAAAAATGTGCCATGAGTGAGAGCTCTCAGTTGTGCCCCATCTCACCTAGGTCAGGGCTGCAGCCAGCAGGTGTCATATCATTATGGCAGATATCAGTCACGGCTTCCCACCCATCCTGTTAGCTGTCAGGAGTTTCCTCCCTGACTTTTGTTCCCTGTGAATGTTTGGATGGGATGTGGAGACAGAATCCAATTTCTCAGTCTCCCCAACACTTACTGTGTTGTGTTTTCTGTCATTGCTAGTCCTGTTTCTGTCCATTCTCCCCAGCACAAGCACTAACTCCTGCCTGGATTCTCTCTCTCCCCCAGCAGGTGATAGGACAATGAGCCAGAACAATGAGGAGAATCAACAGCAGGAAGTTCCTGGGAAAGTGGAACCACAGGGGACGTTTTTGAGAAGAGCTGAAGGGATTTTTTCCCAGTGCTTGGAACAAGGCAAAGCCTGGGGAAATTGGCACAGGTCAGAGAGGCACCTGGGAAACCATCCAAGGAAGAAAGTGGATGAATCCATTCAATATGGGGGAGGATGCACAAATCCCAAGAAAAACACAGCTCAGCAGACAAATCACAAGGAAGAGAAACCATACAAATGCCTTGATTGTGGGAAAAGGTTCAGTTGGAGTACAAACCTTCTTACACATTGGAGAACCCACACAGGAGAGAAATCCTATAAGTGCTTGGACTGTGGGAAAAGCTTCAGTGAGAAGTCATACCTTATTATGCACCAGAGAGTGCACACAGGAGAGCAACCCTATAAATGCCTTGAGTGTGAGAAAAGATTTAGTCAGAGGTCATACCTTATTATGCACCAGAGAATGCACACAGGACAGCAACCCTATAAATGCCTTGAGTGTGGAAAAAGTTTTAGTGAAAGTTCATCCCTTATTAAACATGGGCGAATCCACACGGGAGAAAGACCCTACAAATGCCTTGAGTGTGGGAAAAGATTTATTGAAAATTCATCCCTTACTAAACATGGGAGAATCCACACAGGAGAAAGACCTTATAAATGCCTTGAGTGTGAGAAAAGATTCAGTTTGAAATCAGCCCTTAATGCACACCAGAGAATCCACACAGGAGAGAAACCCTATAAATGCCTGGACTGTGGGAAAAGTTTTGCTCACAATTCAGGCCTTATTGTACATCAGAGAATACACACAGCAGAGAAGCCCTATATGTGCTTGGACTGTAGGAAAAACTTCAGCCATAAATCAAACCTTATTAAACATCAGAGAATCCAAACAGCAGAGAAGCCCTATAGATGCTTGGACTGTGGGAAAAACTTCAGCCACAAATCAAACCTTACTAGACATGGGAGAATCCACACAGGAGAAAGACCATGTTAATGCCCGGACTGTGGGAAATGTTTCATTCAGAAATCAACCCTTGCTACACATCAGACAACCCACACTGGAGAGAGACCCCATAAGTGCTTGGACTGTAGGAAAAGCTTTAGCCACAGCTCATACCTCACTAGACACGGCAGGAACCACATGGAGGAGATACCCTATAAATCCCTCGACTGGGAAAAGTTTCATTTGGCGCTTGCACCTTTAGACGTCAGAGAATTCACACTGGAGATAAACATGATAAATGCGTCCACTGTGGGAAAAATTTCATTAAGAGAAAAAACCTTATGCAACCCACCCAGGTGAGAGACCTCAAAAATACCTTGACTGTGGGGAAAGCTTCAGTAGGAACCCAGAGCTTACTAAACATCAGAGAATCCACAAAGTTGAGAGACCCTAGAAATAGCTTGACTGTGGGAAATAATTCAATCTGAGTTCACACGAGTGATCCACACAACAGAGAGACTTCAAATATGGAGAAAGCTTCAAATGGTTGCTCCTATTGTATCAAGCATCAGTAAATCCACACAGGGAAGAGCCCCCTCAGATGTCCTCAGTGTGGAAAATACTCCAAGTGGAGTTGACACCATATTGGACATCAGAGAGAACTCCACACTGGAGGGACATTTTCTCAGTGCCCTGACTAGGGCTGGCCATAGTAAAAACTCCATTTCCTAATTCCCACACACAGCAGTGGCATTTGGCTCCCAAGGATCCACCTGCCCATTGCTACAATGAGGCTACAGCAGCAGCTAGTCATGGACCCTCTCGCTCTGCCTGGTCTAAGCAAACCCCAAGCAGCAGAGGAGAAGTCCTGATCAGTCCCATCTCCCTGCTGCAACCCTGGCTGCTGAACTGATGGGCCACAGGTGGGGAAAGGGAGAGACCGAAACTCCTCCAGACACTATCTCTGCCGGCTGAAGTTCCCCCATCTCCCTTCCCTTCCCACATGTAATCCCTGTTCCATGGAGATAAAGAGAAGGACACTTAGGGCAGGCCCCACCTTCCATCTAGATACCTGTCCCCACTCCCCATCTTCCACCATCCCCTGGGCTGTGCTCTCCCACTTATCTGGAGCTGTTTCCTAGAACGAGAGTGTCTTTGAAGGCTGGGACCGGGAGGATGGTTTTGTGCAGGAAACTGAGGATTGAATGGTTGGGGCTGCTGGAACTAGGAAGCAGAGTGAGCTGGCTGCTGGAGCTAAGGGATCATGTGTTTGAGTTTTGGCGAGCCAGAAGCCAGGAATGGTGTAAAGGATGGGAATGTTTGATACAAGTGGTTGGTTTGTTCGTTTGTTTGCAATAAGTGAAGGGAGCAGTGGAACAGGGTAGCAACCTGTAATTCTCCATGCCGTAGCCTGTGTATTGATTTACGGTCACATTCTGTTGTTAATTTCAGGCTCAGGCTGACAAGCTAAGTTTCCTTTAAGCTGCGTGGCTGTGCAGCAGCCTATTTAGTGCTGTGCAGACACTAAGGGAACCACCAAGCCTGGCCCCCCAACTCTCCCAGCCCCAGCTCTGCATCTGAAGTGGCCCAGACCCAGCCATGACAGGTGCAGCCTGGCCCAGCCCCAGGTGTGGATGGAGTGGTTCGGCCTGGATGCAGTCACGGCCGGGGCGGCCCTCCCCAGGGCCAGACTTGGGGCCAGGGGAGGGGAGCCTATCCTATAGCCCTAGCCCCTGGGCTTCCACGGTGGGGAGAGGTGCCTCTCCCCCCAAGCCCAGGCGCTGCTGTGGGGAGAGAGTGCTGGGGGGGGGAGTCCTCTCTCCCCGCTGTAGCCCCTGAGCACCTTCCTGCACCTCAAACCTCTCATCCCCAGCCCCACCCCAGAGCCCGCACCCCCAGCTGGAGCCCTCACCCTCTGCACCCCATCCTCTGCCCCAGCCCTGAGCCCCCTCCCACACGCCGAACCCCTCAGCCCCACCCCCACCACATGACTTTTGTTATGTGAACCAGTATGAAGGTGATGTCATACATCACCTCCATACTGGTGCATGTAACAAAATTCATTCTGCCCATGGGTGGGAAAAATTAGAGGGAACACGGCTGACAAGCTTGGTTAAGTAAAAATATATGTCAGAAGGACAGGAAATACATAAAAAGAAAAAAAAACTGAAATTGGCTTGTCAAATTTCATGTAGGAGCATGAGAATGGTTTGGTTTTTAAAAGCCTGGGAGCTGTACCAGTCCTGGAGTGTTCATGAAGCTTTGTAAGCAAACGGTATTGATCCTAACAAATAAATAGATACATCAGTTAAACACAAGAATCACAGACTTTAAGGTCAGAAGGGACCATTATGATCATCTAGTCCAACCTCCTGCACAACGCAGGCCACAGAATTTCACCCACCCACTCCTGTAACAAACCCCTAACCTATGTCTGAGCTATTGAAGTCCTCAAATCATGGTTTAAAGACTTCAAGGTGCAGAGAATCCTCTAGCAAGTGACCCGTGCCCCACGCTGAAGAGGAAGGTGAAAAACTCCCAGGGCCTCTGCCAATATTCCCTGGAGGAAAATTCCTTCCCGATCCAAAATATGGCGATCAGCTAAACCCTGAGTATGTGGGCAAGACTTACTAGCCAGACACCCAGGAAAGAATTCTCTGTAGTAACTCAGATCCCAACTCATCTAATATCCCATCACAGGCCATTGGGCATGTTTACTGCTAATAGTCAAAGATCAATTAACTGCCAAAATTAGGCTATCCCATCATACCATCCTCTCCATATCAAGCTTAGTCTTGAAGCCAGATATGTCTTTTGCCTCCACTGTTCCCCTTAGAAGGCTGTTCCAGAACTTCACTCCTCTAATGGTTAGAAACCTTTATCTAATTTCAAGTCTAAACTTCCTGATGGCCAGTTTATACCCATTTGTTCTTGTGTCCACATTGGTACTTAGCTTAAATAATTCCTCTCCGTCCCTGGTATTTATCCCTCTGATATATTTATAGAGAGCAATCATATCTCCCTTCAGCCTTCTTTTGGTTAGGCTAAGCGAGCCAAGATCTTTGAGTCTCCTTTCATAAGACAGGTTTTCCATTCTTCAGATCATCCTAGTAGCCCTTCTCTGTACCTGTTCCAGTTTGAATTCATCCTTCTTAAACATGGGAGACCAGAACTGCACACAGTATTCCAGATGAGGTCTCACCAGTGCCTTGTATAACAGTACTAACAGCTCCTTATATCTACTGGAAATACCTCAGCTGATGCATCCCAAGACCGCATTAGCTTTTTTCACAGTCGTATCAGATTAACGACTCATAGTCATCTTGTGATCAACCAATACTCCAAAGTCCTCCTCCTCCTCTGTTACTTCCAACTGAAGCATCCCCAGCTTATAACAAAAAATCTTGTTATTAATCCCTAAATGCATGACCTTGCATTTTTCACTATTAAAATTCATCTTATTACTTTTACTCCAGTTTACAAGGTCATCCAGATCTTTCTGTATGATATCCCAGTCCCTCTCTATATTGGCAATGCCTCCCAGCTTCGTGTCATTTGCAGACTTTATCAGCGCATTCCCACGTTTTGGGCCAAGGTCAGTAAGAAAAAGATTAAATGAGATTGGTCCCAAAACCAATCCCTGAGGAACTCCACTAGTAACCTCCTTCCAGCCTGACAGTTCACCTTTCAGTATGACCCGTTGTAGTCTCCCCTTTAACCAGTTCCTCATCCACCTTTCAATTTTCGTATTGATCCCCATCTTTTCCAATTTAGCTAATAATTCCCCATGTGGAACTGTATCAAATGCCTTACTGAAATTGAGGTAAATTAAATCCATTGTGTTTCCTTTGTCTAAAAAATCTGTTACCTTCTCAAAGAAGGAGATCAGGTTGGTTTGGCACGATCTACCTTTTGTAAAACCATGTTGTATTTTGTCCCAATTACCATTGACCTCAATGTCCTTAACTACTTCCTCCTTCAAAAATTTTTCCAAGACCTTGCATACTACAGATGTCAAACTAACAGGCCTGTAGTTTTCCGGATCACTTTTCCCCCCCTTCTTAAAAATAGGAATTATGTTAGCAATTCTCCAGTCATACGGTACAACCACTGAGTTTACAGATTCATTAAAAATTCTTGCTAATGGGCTTGCAATTTCATGTGCCAGTTCCTTTAATATTCTTGGATGAAAATTATCTGGGGCCCCTGATTTAGTCCCATTAAGCTGTTTGAGTTTAGCTTCTACCTCTGATGTGGTAATATCTACCTCCATATCCTCATTCCCCTTTGTCATCCTACCATTATCCCTAAGCTCCTC
Source organism: Gopherus flavomarginatus (assembly GCF_025201925.1). NCBI lineage: Eukaryota > Metazoa > Chordata > Testudines > Testudinidae > Gopherus > Gopherus flavomarginatus. The sequence continues at coordinate 25,018,353 of NC_066628.1, forward strand.
ATTAAAGACTGAGGCAAAGTATTTGTTTAGATATTGGGCCATGCCTAGATTATCCTTAACTTCTACTCCATCCTCAGTGTTTAGTGGTCCCACTTCTTTCTTTGTTTTCTTCTTATTTATAAGGCGATAGAACCTTTTACTGTTGGTTTTAATTCCCTTTGCAAGGTCCAGCTCTACATTGCTTTTGGCCTTTCCCACTTTATCCCTACATGTTCTGACCTCCATAAGGTAGCTTTCCTTGCTGATTCCTCCCATCTTCCACTCTTTGTAGGCTTTCTGCTTTTTCTTAATCACCTCTCTGAGATGCTTGCTCATCCAGTTTGGTCTAACTCCTGCCTATGAATTTTTTCCCCTTTCTTGAGATGCAGGCTTCTGATAGTTTCTGCAGCTTTGACTTGAAGTAATTCCAGGCCTCCTCCACCTTCAGATCCACAAGTTCTTCAGTCCAATCTACTTACCTAACTAATTTCCTTAATTTTTTAAAGTTAGCCCTTTTGAAATCAAAAATCCTAGTCACAGTCTATTTTTGTTTATCCTTCCATTTAGTTTGAAAAAATGAAAAAAATAAAATCAAAGACTATCCAGACTTAGGGCAGTTCAGATAGTGGTACTGCAAAAGGGCAGAAGTGTAACAGTAAAAAAGAGAATAATAAGCTGGAGCAGGAAGCGCCTGGATTGAATCAACAGACAACAGAGTCAATCTGCTGTTACAGCCTTACCAAAGGAATCCCAGGATAAGACCCAGGTAGATCACGGGAAATGTACGTGTCAAAACACTAACACCGGAACAAATCAACATACCCTTAGAGCCCCGACTAGGGTTATTCTATCTACTACCCAAGATCCACAAACCCGGAAATCCTGGACGCCCCATCATCTCGGGCTTTGGCACTCTCACTGAAGGACTGTCTGGATATGTGGACTCTCTACTCAGACCCTATGCCACCAGCACTCCCAGCTATCTCCGTGACACCACTGATTTCCTGAGGAAACTACAATGCATTGGTGACCTTCCAGAAAGCACCATCCTAGCCACCATGGATGTAGAGGCTCTCTACATGAACATCCCACACACAGATGGAATACAAACTGTGAGGAACAGTATCCCTGATGATGCCACAACACAACTGGCTGCTGAGCTCTGTGCCTTTATCCTCACACACAACTACTTCAAATTTGATGACAATATATATCTCCAGATCAGTGGCACCGCTATGGGCACCCGCATGGCCCCACAATATGCCAATATTTTTATGGCTGACCTGGAACAACGCTTCCTCAGCTCTCGTCCACTCACGCCCCTTCTCTACCTACGCTACATTGATGACATCTTCATCATCTGGACCCATGGGAAGGAGTCTCTGGAAAAATTCCACCATGATTTCAACAGCTTCAACCCCACCATCAACCTCAACCTGGACCAATCTACACGGGAGGTCCACTTCCTAGACACTATGGTGCAAATAAGTGATGGTCACATTACCACTACCCTATACCAAAAATCTACTGATCGCTATGCCTACCTTCATGCCTCCAGCTTCCATCCCGGGCACATCACACGATCCATTGTCTACAGCCAAGCACTGAGGTACAACTGCATCTGCTCTAACCCCTCAGACAGAGACCAACACCTACAAAATCTCCACCAAGCATTCTCAAAACTACAATACCCGCATGAAGAAATAAGGCAACAGATCAACAGAGCCAGACGTGTACCCAGAAGCCTCCTACTGCAAGACAAACCCAAGAAAGAAACCAACAGGACTCCACTGGCCATCACATACAGTCCCCAGCTAAAACCTCTCCAACGCATTTTCAGGGACCTACAACCCATCCTGGACAATGATCCCACACTTTCACAGGCCTTGGGTGGCAGGCCAGTCCTCGCCCACAGGCAACCTGCCAACCTGAAACATATTCTCACCAGTAACTGCACACCGCACCATAGTAACTCTAGCTCAGGAACCAATCCATGCAACAAACCTCGATGCCAACTCTGCCCACATATCTTCACCAGCGACACCATCACAGGACTAACCAGATCAGCCACACCATCACCGGTTCATTCACCTGCACATCCACCAATGTAATATACGCCATCATATGCCAGCAATGCCCCTCTGCTATGTACATCGGCCAAACTGGACAGTCGCTACGGAAAAGGATAAACGGACACCAATCAGATATTAGGAATGGCAATATACAAAAACCTGTAGGAGAACACTTCAACCTCCCTGGCCACACTATAGCAGACCTTAAGGTGGCCATCCTACAGCAAAAAAACTTCAGGACCAGACTTCAAAGAGAAACTGCTGAGCTTCAGTTCATCTGCAAATTTGACACCATCAGCTCAGGATTAAACAAAGACTGTGAATGGCTTGCCAATTACAGAACCAGTTTCTCCTCCCTTGGTTTTCACACTTCAACTGCTAGAACAGCGCCTCATCCTCCCTGATTGAACTACCTCATTATCTCTAGCTTGCCTGCATATATATACCTGCCCCTGGAAATTTCCACTACATGCATCTGACGAAGTGGGTATTCACCCACGAAAGCTCATGCTCCAAAACGTCTGTTAGTCTATAAGGTGCCACAGGACTCTTTGCTGCTCGTGTCAAAATTGTGCGCTCAGACCCATGTGGGGAGAGCAGTAGGGAATAGTGGTTGCGATTCGTGGGAGTTGTAGTCTAAGGGTGGGGGGGGCGAGTTGGAGCTGGATCTCTACTCACTAGCCTCATTATGAGGATGAAAAGGATGGTCCCCATGAGCTTCCTTTTCCCTAGGACCCTTCTGGGGAGTCCCCATATGGTCCCTTGCTTGAAATACTGGAAGAGCTGTAGACACCTGTAGCCCCCATGATAAGGAAGTTTGGTCCCCGAGGGGGTAACCCAGAAGGAGAAGAATGGGTAGAAGTCAGGCCCTTCACCTCTAACCAGCAGGGCCAGATTTTTTTGTGGGCTCAGCTCCAAACATATTTGTGGGCCCCTCTGGGGGAAATGGAACATGGTGCAGGGAATTTGGTCCTTGGTGAGAGGGGGCAGCAGGGAGAGGCGGAGCCTGCCCCCAGGGAGCCTGAAGTGGATGGTCACTGGCCCAGAGTGGCAGCAGCTGAGGGCTCCTCTTCACCCGTCTCCACTGGCACCTGCCTGCCAGTGATGGGAGCAGAGAGGAGCCCTCAGCCGGCTGTCTGCTGAAAGGAGAAAGCAGTGGGCTGGAGGGGAGAGGGCAGGGAGGAGCTGGGAGGTGGGGCCAGGGGCAGAGAGAAGCCCTGATCTGATGAGGGGGTGGGGTGGGGTTGGGGGAGGAGCTGGAGGGGTGGAGAAGAGAATCATAGAATATCAGGGTTGGAAGGGACCTCAGGAGGTCATCTAGTCCAACCTCCTGCTCAAAGCAGGACCAATTCCCAACTAAGGGTATGGCTACACTTACAGTTGTACAGCGCTGGGAGTTACAGCTGTCTTCGTACAGCTGTGTAGGGAAAGCGCTGCAGTGTGGCCACATTTGCAGCATTTGCAGCGCTGTTGGGAGTGGTGCATTGTGGGCAGCTATCCCAGCTTTCAAGTGGCTGCAACATGCTTTTCAAAAGATGGGGGTGAGGGGGAATGTGGGGGAGAGAGAGAGAGAGTGGATTTTTGGATCTGTCAGCTCCCTGCCTTGCAAGTTCTAAGGACTGGAACATACACATCACCAACCTGCAATTAACTTAAAAGTTTCGAGCCCTTCCCCCACCCCTCTCTTATTCACTAAATGCAAATTATGCAGTCCTAAATAGCCTTCAGACCACATAAGCAGCTGCCCAACACGGCCCCCCCCCCCCGCCGTGTGACTTCTCTCCTCAAGCAAACAGCTGTGAACATTCCAAAGCAATTCCCCTGCCTGCCTCCGCTTGCTCCAGCAAACAGGAGCTGTGTTTGTTTTTTAGATAAGCAGCTTTGTGGAGCTCGGAGTTCAGCCATTCTTCCGGTTTGTTGTGAGCAGGCATTCTGGGATACCTCCTAATACCCTGGAGGCCAATAACAGCGCTTTTGGTGGCCACACTTGATAAGCAGCGCTGCATCACCAGCGCTGCAATCGTTACACCCCAAGCAGACCAGGTGTACAGCCAGCGCTGCAGCCAGGGAGTTGCAGCGCTGGCTGTGCCTTGCAGGTGTGGACAGTTACTAAGTTGCAGCACTGTAAACCCACCACCAGCACTGCAACTCTCCAGTGTAGCCAAGCCCTAAATCATCCCAGCCAGAGCTATGTCAAGCCTGATCTTAAAAATCTCTAAGGAAGGAGATCCACCACCTCCCTAGATAACCCATTCCAGTGTTTCACCACCCTCCTAGTGAAAAAGTTTTTCCTAATATCCAACCTAAACCTCTCCCACTGCAACTTGAGACCATTACTCCTTGTTCTGTCATCTGCTACCACTGAGAATAGTCTAGATCCATCCTCTTTGGAACCCCCTTTCAAGTAGTTGAAAGCAGCTATCAAATCCCCCCTCATTCTTCTCTTCTGCAGACTAAACAAGCCCAGTTCCCTCAGCCTCTCCTCATAAGTCATGTGCTCCAGCCCCCTAATCATTTTTGTTGCTCTCCTCTGGACTCTTTCCAATTTCTCCACATTCTTCTTGTAGTGTGGGGCCCAAAACTGGACACAGTACTCCAGATGAGGCCTCACCGATGCCGAATAGACATCACTGACCTGTCCTTGCTGAGGCTGAGCAATGATGAGCTGTCCTGGCTGGATGGTAGTAGTGGATGTGGTGGTCTGTTGTCCTTGCTGTTGCCCCTGTACCTGTACTGCGGCAGGCTGTTAAGCAAGCGTGAAATAGTACTGGACAGGCTCAGCAGGAGTCACAGCCTGGTGCACCTCTTCCTGACGTTTAGGAGCCAGCTGCTCTGGGCAAAGCGCAAGTGGAGCCACTGTAAACCTGATACTGCTGACCAGGCTAGAGCCACAAGAGAATTGTCCTGTTAATCTGGAGCACAGCCTTGGCTGGCAAGGATAGCTGGCACCCCTGGTCTTACTCCAGCGGATGTGGCAGCAACTCCCACTCTCCTCTCGGAGCCAAGATAGGGGCTAGGGGTTCCCAAATGCTTTGGCATGTGGAGCTCTACCTCTAGATTTGTTGTTGCTGTCTGTACTTTTCTTGGCGTAGGTTTTTTCCTTTCTCCCTAAGCTGTTGTTCTTTTTCTTCCTTCCTCCCCCTCCGCTTCTTCTCTCTTTCCCTGTCTGCTTTTCTCTCTCTCGCCTCTTCCTTCTTCCCTCCTTCTCTCCACTTTTCCTTTCTCCACCTCTTCTGAAGAAAATTAAGAGTGCTAGTTTATTTTGCTAACAAGGTTTTGTGGGAAAAGCCTCTTGGCACACCCTGGGAACCAGTAAAGATTTCATCAAGCTACCAGATAGCTGCCCTTAAGGCATATAAAGAGATAAAATGGCGCACATGGACTCCAGAAAATCTGGCAATTTCAAAAAAACACTGGAAGGTGTGGGCCTAAAATAAAATAAAACGGGGTAAAATTAAGGAACAAATCTTAGTTACAGGCCCTGATCCCCTGCCCCCAAAGCAATACAGGTATCCAAGAAAGGCAAAGGCTAGCCTAGAAAAATATAACTGATGGGCTTTTAAGCCTAGAAATTTTAGTGGAACAGCCAAGCCTCAATAATGCTGCTCTCTGGCCAGTCCTGAAAAGTGATGGCAAGACCTGGAGGCTGGTAGTTGATTTTTTGCCCTCTTAATTGGCTGACACCCCCAATGGCCCCTCTAGTGGCTAAGTATCAGGAGGTGATGGCCTCCATTGTGGGGTGGGGGTGGCTGTGGTTTTCAGTTTTGGATTTGGCCAATGCTTTCTATGCTTTCAGGGAAAATGGCGCCCTGGGCGAACTTGTATTTTGGTGCCCCAGCCCCTGTGGGTGCCCCACCCCGCATTGCCCCCATGGGCTCCCCAATCCCCATCACCTCCAGGTTCTCCTGCCTCCTCCCAGTGCTTAATTTGTATCGAAAGAGATGCCAGAGCTCAGCCCCAGCACATGTGAAGCACTGGCTGGGTGGCAGGAGAGCAGTGGCTGCTGGCCGGGTGCCCAGCTCTGAAGGCAATGCCACCACCAGCAGCAGTGCAGAAGTAAGGGTGGCATAGTATATGGTGTACTGCCACCCATACTTCTGCACTGTTGCTGCAGCTCGTGGTGCTTGGCCCTTGGCAGGCTCCGTGCTGTCACATGCGGGCTGCATCTTGCTGGGAGCCCACGGCCATCCCGCAGCCCTCTCGCCATTCCTGGCTCACCAGGGGCGCCATTTCTGATTTTGAGGGGTGGGAGGCAACTGGAACTGTGATTTAGGGGCTATTTAGGCACCTGAACACTCTAGGTTGGTGGGGTTTTTTTTGCAGGTAACAGATATTAGCTGACAGAAGCTTTGTATCCAATTCCTAATGAAAGAAGGAAAATAAATACACAAACTCCAATGAAAGCCACATTTAAGTTTATATTTACATTTAGATAATACAGCAAGATATTTCCAATCCTAAGCCTGGAGGTACTGGTTCTGGAGCCTTAACACAGAGATCAGAAACACACGTTTGATATTTTGTACACTATCTTTAGTAGAGATAAAGAAAATCTGCTTGCTTACTTTCTCTAACAGACACACTGTGTTACTGCCATTATCTACTCTATTTTAGTCAATTGTTTTTCACTCCACTAAAAATACATTTACTTAATTTTAACATACATGATTAAGATATTTTTCTTTTATTAAGAACAAGAATTTTTTAAAAATTATTTTGGCATTTATGTATGCAGATCACAATCATGTACGTGACTCACAATATTTGACTCCATCAGTACTATTAGTATTGGACTTGGAACCACATTTATTTTTGTATGATTTGTAAGTTATTTTACAGATATAACTAAAAATACCGTTTGAAAATAAGCAACCTTCATCTGCACAGTGTCTAAAATTGTGTTTGTTTAGATAACTTTTTTTAAACTGGCACTGCTAAGGTGAGTACAAGCTAAATTTACATTCTAGAAGGATACTATTATTTGATTGTACCATTTTAAATGAGTGACAAAGCACAATGTGGTAATAAAAGTAAGGATAATTACTGCAGCCAGGGCAGGACAGGTTAGGCATTTTAGAACTCACTTCTCAATGAATTAAATTTAATCATAATAGAGAAATTTATGAAATGCATAGACCAATCAAAAAACTGAAATAACAGCACTGTAATCGTCAATGAACTTGGAAAGAATAAAATTACAGAGAATATATGTGCCTTACACACTTTGACAGGAAGTACCAAGAAATAACAACAAAACCACCAATAATAATACAAGTGTGTGTGTTGGGGGGAGTGTGTGAGAGAGACTGTGTGTGTGTGTTGGGGAAATGTGTATGCTTGACAGAGTATGTGTGCACAAAAGTGTGTGTGTTGGGGGAGTGTGTATGCATGACAGATTATGTATGCACAAAAGTGTGTGTGTTGGGGGGAGTATGTGGGTGATAGACTATGTGTGTATTGGGGGATTGTGTGTGAGAGAGTCTGTGTGTTGGGAGGAGTGTGTGCATGCCTGACTGTGTCATCACGCTGTCTCTTTAAACAGGGTACTCAGGAGCCTGAACACTTGTTCAGATAGCAGCAGCTGCTGTGGGCAGCACTCACTCCTGAGTCAGCAGCAGGCAAGCTCTCCCTGTTCTCCGACCTAGCTCAGCGGCAACTGGGTATACGGGTGGGGGGAGGGGAACACCCTAACATCAGCCCCCCAGCTCTGCACAGGAGACAGGCTCCTGGTCCAGAGCAGCTTACCCAAGAGCAGCTCTTTGAGGAGTGGAGAGGAGATGTGAGCAACAGTGGAGCAGGATGGTGGGAGGAGGGGCAACCCTACCCCAGAGGCAGGCAGCAGTGCTCCCCTGAGCATGGCACCCTAGACAGTGGCCCCCCTCACCCAGCTGGCGACTCCCTCCCTGCCCAGCCACGGCCGAGTCCCATCTCCAGAGATGTGCAATTGATGCTCCTTAAAAAAAAAAAGCGTTAATTTGTTTTGAGTTAATCGCATGCCTTAACTACGATTAATTGACAGCCCTAGTAGAAAAGCTTGAACACTGGAAACAAGAACACCCTGAAAGCTCAGAAACCAGAAGGCAAAGAAAAATAACGCAATATTAAAAAAAGATTTTAAAGCCAATCTCATGATTTTAGGGGGCCTGACACATCATTTTTGAATGCTTGGGGCTGGCAAGACTAATGGCAATGTGTGATAGCTATAATTTACATATTTTCCATGTCTTTGCTCTACTTAAGATATCTCATTTTGGGAGATACCTATTCCTCTGTCACGGTCTTAATGGTATACATACCAGGGATCAAGTCTGTTTCTACTCTGAAATTCTATATGCCGGCTCCCAAAGAAGGGGATGATTTTCCCAGTGAAAGAGGCGGTGAAAGTAAAGATTGGCTCTCTTCCAGAAAATGTAACCTCATAAAATGTAACTTTCTCCCCTTCATAATCTAGATAAACCCCAATTTTACTGGGGCCAGAAAGTAGGTTCAGAGACGACTTAGGGGAGGTGAGGGCCCAGTACTTATTCGTTGTATGCTCCAAAGCCCAGATCCCCTCCCCTGGCGTACGGCTTATCACTCCCTGATCTATCACAGACTGTTTGGCAATGCCCAATACCCACTGATTTTTGTTCCCCACCTCCACTTCCCAGTAACATCTCCCTGAGGTGAAGCCCTTAGAGCCCAGCACACAGGGAGCAGGGTAAAATCTGTTCTGTTTCTCCAGAAATTCTGTGTGTTGGTATTCGTGTATCACACTCTCATCTGTGGACACGACAGAACAGGGATTTGCCAGGTCTGGATCCAGAGTGGCCTGCACTGCAAGAGGGGAGAGAGAGGAGGAAAGCGTTAAGGTCTGTTCTCACTGCAGAGTTAACCCAGGCTTTTATTCGGCTGCTGACCCTAATGCCCTTCCCGTCTAGATGCATAAACCCCGCACCTGAGTTCAGTGGTGCTTTCCACCCATGCCAGCTGGCTTGGATGGGGAGCTGAGTTACAGCCTGGGTTCCACTTTCACTCTGGCTGGTGCCCTGCCCACCTTGCAGCGAGGGCACATGCTAAACCATTCCAGTGCTGAGTCAGAGAGTCTGAGGCCAGAAGGGACAATCAGGTCATCTAGTCTGACCCCCTGTATATCACAAGCCACCAACCCTACCCAGCACCCACACACCTAACCCAACAACCAACACTAGCCCAAAGCACCACAGCCCACAGCAGACTGGACTATGATGTGCCACAGGCAGAGAACAGAAGGTACCGAGGTGCACCAGTGCCCGAGACCCCCACAGTGCAAGGAAATGATTAGGTGAGATATCCCCAGATAATTCTGGCAAGACCTGCACCCACATGCTACAGAAGAAGGGGAAAGACCCCCAAGGTCCCTGCCAATCAATCATAGGGGAAATAGTCCTCCATTGCCTTACCACAATTCCCCTGTGAAAGATAGATACTGGGCCCCACGACTCACTAGGAAAGAACTGCACAATAGCTCAGCTTACAGTGGCACAATCAGCCATGGGATGTGCTCCCAGAATTCCTAGTGACTCACGTGGGGGAGAGCAGCACCAGTGAGGACATGGTAACTCAGGTCAGGATCAGCAGTGTGGCTCCTCACAGCCAGCCCAGGCTAGCCTGGGTGCTGATCCCAGGATTCACGCTGCAGTGAAGACAGGCCTTTACAGGCTGAGCTCAGCTCTAGGGGAGGCTAGGACCATTTCTCATGCTCCCCAATAGCCTTGTGCTGCCTGGGGCAGTCTCTGATAGTCCTGGGGAGCTGCCTGTTGGCTGAAGCTGAGCAGGAAATTCACTGTCATTACTTCCAGGCATCTAGGAGGTGCTGTGGGGAGGGTGTGACAAAGTGGGAATTTTTGTAATATTTTTATGATGCCCATATATGCCTCAGTTTCCTCTATTTGCTGCAAAGTTACTTAGTGGGTGAAAAGGGACTGTCTGCTCTGGGGAGAGGCTAAGGGTATGGCTACATTTGGAATTTCAAAGTGCTGCCGCGGCAGCGCTTTGAAGTGTGAGTGCAGTCAGAGCGGCAGCGCTGGGAGAGAGCTCTCCCAGCGCTGCATGTAAACCACATCCCTTACGGGTGTAGCGTGCAGCGCTGGGAGCCGCGCTCCCAGCGCTGCTGCCCTGATTACACTGACGCTTTACAGCGCTGTATCTTGCAGCGCTCAGGGGGGTGTTTTTTCACACCCCAGTTGCAGCGCTGTAAAGTGTGAGTGTAGCCAAGGCCTTTGACACAGGTGTGAGTGTCATCTCACTCTCAGGGGCCTGAGGTCCCATATCAATGAAGCTCCTGAGAAGACAATGGCAAATCCAATTGCCCAATGTCAGAGAATAACAGAGTTCTCACTTTTTGGTTGGGTGCAGTAGAGTCAGATACTTTATTCTGTTTAGCAGCTATGGCAGGGAGAGAGTGCACTAGGACACAGGGTCTCCCCTTCCTAGACAGGTCTCTCAACAGGTAAACAATTACAGCAAGACTTTATACTTTTGTTACAGACAATAATAAGCAACAGCTGCATTTTGTTTATACATAGGTCATCCTGATATCTTGTTTTTCTCACTTAAGAGACTCCAGTCTACATTTCGTATTATCTACACATTATCTACACAAGGTCAAAACAACTTCTCACACAGTTCTTTTCCACTCACCTCACACAATCCTCGCTTTTACAAATCTCGTGTTATTAGGGTTACACTTAGCCTAATTCTTGCTAACAGAGACTGTCATGCATTAAGATCCCCTACAAATCCCTGTCAGTTCTTGACCTTCTTCCACACCAGACATAGATACCTAGCAACAAACAACCCAGAGAGCCATGGACTTCCCCACCTCTTAGCAGGGAGGCTGAGCCGCATGTCCCCAGCTCAGGAACAAAGGACTGGGATGAGGGTGTGAGGTGGAAGTTAAGTGTTGGCTGCAGGAAGCAGTTGGTGGCACACATGGGAGTCTAAGGGTTTGGCTACACTTGCAGCTGTACAGCACTGGGAGTTAAAGCTGTCTTTGTACAGCTGTGTAGGGAAAGCACTGCAGTGTGGCCACACTGACAGCTACCAGAGCTGTAGTGTGGCCACATTTGCAGCATTTGCAGCGGTGTTGGGAGTGGTGCATTATGGGCAGCTATCCCAGCGTTCAAGTGGCTGCAACGTGCTTTTCAAAAGAGAGGGGTGGAGTGGAGTGTGACAGCGTGGGGGAGACAGAGTGGATTTTTGGAGCTGACACTGTGTCAGCTCCCTGCCTTGCAAGTTCCGACCCCTTCCTCCACCCCTCTCTCATTCACTAAATGCGAACAGCCTTCTTTGTTTTTTTCCTCACAGACCAGATAAGCAGCTGCTCCGAAACAGACCCCTCCCCCTGCCCGCCACGCTGTTTCTCTCCTCAAGCAAACCCTAGCTGTGGACCTTCCAAAGGAATCCCCCTGCCTGCCTCTGCTCGAGCAAACAGTAGCTGTGTTTGCTTTTTAGATAAGCAGCTCCGGGAGCCTCGAGTTCACAACAAAACAAAGAGAGGCATCACAACAAAACAAAGAGTGTTATCTTTACTTAAAAAGCATTTTGGGAAGATTCTGGAGGTCAGTTACAGTGTAGTAAGATTAATCACTGTTTACACTGGCACTCCAGCACTGCAGCACCAGCGCTGTTCTCTTTATTCCTCTCGTCGAGGTGGAGTACACACAGCACTGTAACCAGGGAGATACAGCACTGTATGTGCCTTGCCAGTGTGGACGGGGAGTGAGTTGCAGCGCTGTAAAGCCACCACCAGCGCTGTAACTCTCAAGTGTAGCCAAGCCCTAAGAAAGGAAATCAAATGGACAGGGAGACACAGCTTGAACAATGGGGTTCACCAGAGCTTGGCTGGGCTCTGGCTACCCAGAATGGATGATGTTGTTGTGACGTTGCACTCCATACATTTTGTGGAAATATGCTTATGAGTGTGAATATGATGTAACTGGAACATGCTTTATGCAAAAAGGTCTCTTGTAAGGTATCATAACAAAGGTTATAACCTACTGAATATATTCCTCCTATTTGTATGCATGTATCATTCTTGTATCTGAAGCTAGAAATATGGAGTAAAACTCTGAGGTCCTATTGTAATTATGCAAAGTGTGGGCCATTAATAGTGGCTTAGAATCTTGATGACTCCCATTGACAAGGACAATTGGTTGTGAATGGGTTTATTTACCTGCAAGCCTTCCTGTATATGTGTGGGCCAGCCTCTGGGTAATGAAGAATGAGATCTCACAGGATATGTGCAGGGCCGGTGAAAGGATGTTTCGTGCCCTAGGCGAAACTTCCACCTTCTGCCCCCCCCGTGCCCCGCCCTGAGGCGTCCCCCCCCCCCTCGTGGCAGCTCCCCCTCTCTGCCCTGAGGTGCTCCCCTTGCAGTAGCTCCCCCTCCCCACCCCCTGCTCTGAGGCACCCTTCCCACCCCAGCTCTCCCCTGCTCCACACAGAAGCACGAGCACCCCAAGCACGCCATCGCTGCTTCACTTCTCCTTCCTCCCAGGCTTAGGCACTGCAAACCTGGGAGGCGGGAGAAGTGAAGCAGCCATGGCATGCTTGAGAAGGAGGCAGGGCAGGGGTGAACTGGGGCGGGGAGTTCCCCTGCGTGCTGCCCCCCTCCCTTACTTGCTGCAGCTGGCCCTCACTGCGCTCTCCTGCCCCAGCTCCCTCCACCTAAATGCCAGTGGCGACCAGGGTGGCTGAAGATCCAGCTGCTGCGGTCGCTGCCGAAGAAAATGGTGCCCCTCAAATCTCAGTGCCCTAGGCAATCACCTAGGTCGCCTAAATGGTTGCACCGGCCCTGAATATGTGACCATGTTACATGATACTGGAATCCATCTTAAATCTGGTACTTTTCCATTTAGGAGGGATGGGGGCCTTGTGCCAAAGCTATAAAAAGGGGGTGAAACAGAACAAAGGGGGGCTCCCAGTCAGGAGAGAACCCCTGCTCTCCACCTAAGATGTCTGCTGAAGCTAACAAGGACTGTACCGGGGAAAGGATTGGGCCCAGACTAGGAAGGTGTCTAGTCTGTGAAAGAAGCTTATTGGAACATCTCTGAGGGTGAGATATTACCTGTAATCAGTTTCTTAATGTATTAGGCTTAGACTTGCTAATAAGTTAACAAGCTTTATTTTGCTTGTTAACTTACTTTGTTCTGTCTGTTATTACTTGAAACCTCTTCAATCCTACTTTGTATACTTAATAAAGTCACTTTTATTTATTAGTGAACCCAGAGTAAGTGATTAATACTTGAGGGAGCAAACAGCTGTGCATATCTCTCTATCAGTGTTACAGAGGGCGGACAATTTATGAGTTTACCCTGTATAAGCTTTATACAGAGTAAAACGGATTTATTTGGGGTTTGGATCCCATTGGGAACTGGGTGTCTGGGTGCTGGAGATAAGTAACCCGCTGACCTGTTTTCAGTTAAGTCTGCAGCTTTGGGGGCATGGACCAGACCCTGGGTCTGTGCTGCAGCAAGCTAAGGTGTCTGGCTCAATAAGACAGGGTTCTGGTGTCCCAAGCGGGCAGGGAAAATGGGCTTAGAGGTAATTTCAGCACATCTGGTGACAGTCCCAAGGGGATCTCTCTGACTGAACCTGTCACATCTGTAAGCTTCACTTCTCTAGGCTACACTAACCAAAGGTTTCCTGTGCTGTAGTCCAGTTGACTAATAAACCTGTTTGACAATGCTGACTGAGTATCACTGTAGGGGTGCATTGCTCCGTAGGATTGTACAAGTCTCCCTCTGGGTGTATCTCAGTGAACAGAGCTCACTCTGTGAAGCAGGAGTGCAAGGGACCCAGAGGTCCAGCCTCAAAGCAGTGAAGCCGTGTGGCTTACCTTGGAGGAATAGTGGGACCCTTAAGGGGTCTGGCACACTTATGGGGTTCCTCCCAAAGACTGTTCGAAAGCTGGGGCCATAGCACCAATCCTGTGGTTCTGTGACAAAGGGGATCTCTGCCTTCTCCCTGCTTCCCCTAGGGGTGCTCCACATCCAGTAGCAGAACAGAGCAGGGGCGGTGGCAAACACTAGGCAGAGGAAGTACAGGGACGCCAACTTCAGCTTTTCACACCTTTCCACAGTACTCTATTCCCCCCTCATCTCCTGGTGGAAAGTCCCCAGGCCAAGAGGAAGGCACGAGAAGTGAGAACTACTCCATCCACTCAGACCAGGAGAAAGGAGTGAGCAGCACTGCTGGAGAGACATCTGGCTCTTTGGTACAGTGGCAATTAGACTTCCCGGTGGCGCTAAATGTCCCCACCAGGGGATGGGTAAAGGTCATCCAAAGCTTGTGCATTACAGTCATTTTGGGGAGGGAACATGGTCTAGAAGTTACAGCAGCTTGGTTAGAAGCCAGGACTCCTGGGTTCTATTCCTAGCTCTGCCACGGACTTGCTGTATGACCTCAGGCACTACCTTGCTCTGTGCTACGGCTTCCCTTAAATGTACAGTTTCCGGTACCACAGGAAGCACATCCTACCCCACAGAGAGAGACAATGCTCCTTGAACTCTGGGCATGTCCAGACTAGGAAAATAGGTCCTCACTGAAAACACATTATTCTACAGTTAACCCACCAGCTAATGCATTTGAAAGGTACTAAATTGTGTCTGCACTAGTCACACTTAACAATGTGGTAGCTAGTCTGGTGAGGACCAGGCGTAGGGATCAGGCCTGCCTCCTGTTGATCCTAGAGGGGCTAGTAAGACTCCTGGAGAATATCAAACACACCAAAAAGGGGCTCCAGGCCTCAGAGCATTTCCTCCTTCCACAGAACAGAAAGCAGATGATCACTGCGTGTTTGGGGTTCTATATGTGCCTGAGGTATTATTTTACAATGTTGATTTGAGAGTTTTCCTTGAAGGATTTGTTGCAGAGGGAAGCAGATATGGGATCTCTATGGAGGAAGGCAGTAGTCAGAGTTCTGGTCAGTGGATGGGAAGAGGAGGTTGCAGTCAGGGTCCTTTATCCACCTACCCAGTAAAAAACCTTTCCCTGCCAGGTCATGGCTTCCTAGAGCAGGGGTTCCTAAACTGTGGGCCACAACCCAAAGGTGGGCTATGACACAGTCCAAGTGGTCCACCAGGGTCAATGTTTTGGGAGGATACTGCATACTTTTGTGGAGTGGCAGCTGGCAATAGGCCCCTCCCTGGGCTGGAGGAGCTCAGCGCCCCCGGTGGGTGGCAGAGGGCAAAGCGGAGCCACTGGGCAGTGGGTGATGAGAAGGAGCTGGCCCTGAGAAGTGGCGTCTCCCAGGGCAACTGGAGGGTTCATGGCCATTCCTGCTCCAAGTTGCCACACCCTGCAATCCGTGGCTCTCAGAGAGGGGATGAGTGCAGGCGAGCTCGGGGCTGGAGCCCATGGCCAGCTGGGTCAGGATCAGGCAATGCTGCCCATAGCTGCCAGCCCGGTGGGGAGGTGCAAGCAGCAGGGCTTGACCCTGTGGAGCCAGCAGGCCAGTTCCTAGAGCCCCACTTCCCGTGGGCACAGTGGTCAGGGGGTGTATGGCCAGGGGGAGCCCAGGGATTCAGAAATTCCTCTCTCTGCAGCCCAGCCAGGTTGGCTGGACAGCAACTGCTGCTGGCCAGGCACCCAGCTCTGAAGGCAGCGTTGCTGCCAGCAGCAGCACAGAAATAAGGTTGGCATGTATTGTAATCCTTACTTCCGTGCTGCTGCCTGTGCTCAAGAGGCAAGGAGCGGGCCTGGGGGCAAGGCTGCGGCAGGGAGCTTCAGGCACTGGGGGCAGGCAGCCTGGGGCCAATGAGGGATGGGTGTGGAGCCCAGGGAGCCAGCAGGGGCCAGGGACGATGGGCTGCAATGCCTATTTCAGCTGCACAGGTTGGCCTCAGATCAAAAGGTTGGGAAACCTGCACTAAAGTGGAAGGGGACCTAGAGCACAGGAGCTAGTGGGAGACGCTTCCTTAACTCTTTATTTCCCAGTTTTCAGAGGCTGAAGTCTGGGTTCATTTCATGTTTTGGAAGAGTACGAGGCACTGATGATCAAGTTGAACTCTGTGTCAATAATGCTTTTGGGAAGTGAAGCTCGTCTTTCATTTAAAAAATAAAAAAAAAAGCAATTTTCTAGTCAGTATAATTGCAGAGAGAAGCAGCAAAATGTGACCTGAGTGCACCCTAAAGGCTGTTGTGATTACTGAACCTAAACATTTAGTCTACATTCAATTGTAAATAGTATATGCACGTTCATAAGATGTCACAATGATTTTTGCCTGCTTCAGAATTAACCATAGAAAGTAGGTCAAGTTATTTTCAGGAAAGGATATTATGAACAAATGCAAGAAAACCAGACAGAGAGACTTGATTAGTCCAAACAAAAAGACCCTGCTGATACAGTTCAAAGACTGTTGAAATCATGCCTGGTAAAAACAAAAGATGTGGAACCAGAAATTAATGGACCAAAATTTGTGTGGTGGGTATTAGGCCTTATTGGACAAAGTGATGATGGATGAAGTATGCCAGCTGCTTTTCCCCTTTCTGGAATTCTTAAAAAGAGACTTTGGAAAAAAAATCTCATCTCCCATCCCACCTAGCATACCAGCTCATCTCATTTTGCTCAACCCCAAGACAGAAGGACCAGATCAGACCAAAGGACTTTATTCCCTAGAGGGAGGCCATTAAGTCTTGTTTTTATTTAGGAGCCTTGTTTTCACATGAGAGTTCTGGAAAGTTATCACGACATCCAGGCCTCAACCCATCAGGGCAGACCCCTAATTATCAGTATCACAGAGGTATGTCAGTTCCTGTACTGTCTCCCTTTCTACTGTGTTACTTTCTGCCCCATTTCCCTGCTTCTAGCCTCTCTCTCACCCTCTCAGCTTTTCATCAGATCTTGAAATCAGCTGCAATCAGCACAGTGAAATGGGATGACCCCACTCCTCCCCTATCCAAGGAGGAAAGAATCAACCAGATGACGTCCCTGACCACGTGTCCAAGCAACAGCTGCCATGGTCGACCTGCCAGCCAAACCATCCAATCATAACTGACCAGCCATTCACAGTTCCAGCAACAGCAGCAAAACCTGTATTTCCCCCACTTTTTCCTATCCTGTTTCTCCTCCACCTTGTGTGCGTCTGTTAAAAAACAGAAGTGACTACCCTTCACACAGTAGACTGAAAGCAAAATTAAGCCTTTCCTTTTCATCAAAGAAAGGCTGTTCTGCAAATAAGAGAGTGATATTTTGCCTTGAAAAGGAAAGAGACTTTAGAGGTTTTGATTGGTTTCGGTGATTGTTTGTTTTGCATAATCCCTCAATTCCAGTTTCAATATAAATACTTGTTTAATCTCTTTTCTTTCTTGTGTTTGAGCAGTAAACTTTCAACTTTAGAATTCTTTTGGGTGTTTGCCAAAGAACTGAGTAAAACCAATTCCTCTGCAGGACCCCCGCCCAATAAATTTCACTGTTTTAATACTGGACAATTTAACTATTTTGGCCCTTGAGATCAATACAAGGCTCAAAATCAGAAAGCCAACAAAAATAACCCACAATATGCTATTTATTAGAATATCTCATGATTTTCAAGGGCTTGACTCAGATTTCTGAATGCTTAGGGTTGGCAATACTGCCCTTTGCAACACTAGGGCAACATAAAGGGGAGAGAATTTGCCTTCGCTTATTTTATATTTCAGTATAAATAACTGGAATTGCCAAACCCAATGTGAAACTCTGGCTTGCGTTCTGCAGGAGGTCGGACTAGATGATCTAATGATGCCTTCTAGCCTTCAAATCCAGGATTGTATATTGGTGAAAAACTCTCTTGTTTGAATTCAGAGACTTCTTCTAAAAATTAATACTGAGATTTTAATAAATAATAATTGTTGTAGGAATATATTCTCATGAAAACTTACCCTCTTTCTCTGCCTTTGATATCAGAAAGCTCAGATGATAGGGCAGGGACTCTAGAGAAAGAAAAGATCATAAGAGAGGTGATATCCTCTTTTCTTGTAGGAAACTTAGGCAGGATTCACAAACTTAGATGAGGTGACGCTCAGCATCACAACACCTAATGTGTAGGCACCTAGAAAATCAGTGTGATTCACAGAACCTGACTCAGGTGCCAGGCTCCCTATACCATAAATGGGGAGAGAGATGTGCCCTGGAATAGGATTCACAAAATCCAGACGCTAGGCAACTCCCTGCTTATGCCTGCCAAAGGGAAATGCCAAGGTGTGGGGGTGTGCTAAGCCGCATCCCTCTCAGGCAGTTCGGCAACGACTGGGTAGCAGTGTAGCTGCCTCTCTCTGCTTGGGATTCTCATCTACGAACCCCCTCTGGGTGTTCAGCACCTGTGCCATTTTTTGCAAGAAGCCTGGAGGGCAGGAGGGAGAAGGAAACCCTCCTGCCTCATAACTTTTAGCCCTGTGGTTAGAGCACTTACCTGGCCTTTGGGAGACCCCTGGATCAAGTCAACTCTGTGCCGGACAGGGAGCAGGGATTTGAAATGGAATCTCCCATCTCTCAGGGAGTGCCCTACTCTCTGGGCTGTAGGATATTCTGATTCAGGGTGCCCTCCTGGCCTCCTGTGGGAGAGGTTCCACTGGGGATAATCAATAAAAATCCATTGGGCCAGAGACAGAGAGAATCATGAGACTGTCTCAGTAGCGGGGTGGCTAGAGCACCTGTGATGGAGCAAGGTGGATTTGACCTGGGAATGTTGCAGAGAGGTTACATTAGGGATGAGAGGAAATCTACCTGTGCTGTAATCTGAGCCAGAAGGGGGGTTGGGAGAATTCACACCATCTGAATCATAGAATATCAGGGTTGGAAGGGACCTCAGGAGGCCATCTAGTCCAACCCCCTGCTCAAAGCAGGACCAATCCCCAGAATTTTTCCCCAGTTCCCCAAATGACCCCCTCAAGGACTGAACTCACAACCCTGGTTTTGGCAAGCTAATGCTCAAACCGCTGAGTTATCCCTCCCTGTCTGCTTAGTGAGACTGAACAAAGGGAAGAGGGGCAGAGGGGAGGGGGACGAGAGCGGCTGAAAGAATTTTTATGTTCAGTTTGGGGTCGGTGGTACAATACAGGGAACCCTAAGCTGGGGTCTAAGCTCCCTGAACCCCCAGAAGGACTTGATTGAGGGGTCCTGGTTGTGCCTACAAGCTCTGCTGTAGACTGAGTTCCTATTGTCCAACAAACCTTACATCTTACTGGCTGGCTGAGAGTCACTGTGAATCCCAGGAAGAGGGGTGCAGGGCCCTGATTCCCAGACACTCCATGACAGCACCCACCTGGGAGGTCCAGAAGTCAGTCCCCCTGGTAAGTTATTTATACGCTGTGGATCAACTTCAACAGGGGAGACTGAGGGAGCCCATATTAGACCCCTGTTGGAATCCCTTCTCCCTCTCTGGCACCAGGGGATTTGCACTGGGGGTCTCCCACATCCCAAGTGAGTACCCTAATCACAGAGCTATAGGTTATAAGGGAGCTCCTCCTTCCCTATGGCCTGTTATTTTGGGTAAGTTCCCCTACAGGGCCTGATCCAGTAAGCATGCTCAGAGCATGCGTCAGATTAGGCCCCGTAGGTGAGTTAGGAGGATGAACGCCTCCTTTTCCCCAGTTCATGCATCTCTCTGGGGCTTAGGTGTCCTGATAGCTAGACTGGGACTGCTGTGAGCGTGCACAGAGGCAGAAACACAAGCGCCTAAGGGACTTTTATTACAAAAATAGAGATGATGAGTGATTTTAGGCTCCTACAAGGTTTGGTTGCAGCTTAGTAGGGGCTTTGTGAATCCCAATAGGGCCTGATGCTGGGATTTAGGTGCCTAAAATGTCAGTTAGACCCCTAAGTCCTTTTGTGAATCTAGCCCTCACCCTTTTCCTGCCTTTGGTCTCAGAGAGCAGGGTCTCTAGAGGAAGGAAGGATTGGAAAAAGGAGGTTTCATGTTGTCTTGACTTTGGTAACATTCCGACTGTTAATTAATGTAACTGCTTGAGAGAGAGAAGCTTTTGAGCTTACTCAGAGCTCTTCTTCAGCTCTGTGTAGCTTGAAAGCTTGTCTCTCTCACCAACCGGAGTTGGTCCCATAAAAGATATTACCTCACCCACCTTGTCTCTCTAATATCCTGGGACCGACACAGCTACAGCAACACTGCATGTAACAGTGCTGTAATATGGAGAGACAGACAGAAGGAAAAGAATGCAGAATGAAAGGTAGATTGGAATGGAGAGACTTTTCCAGTGAGGCCAAACTAAAGTGAAATCTTCATCCCATATATAATATCTTGCACCTCTCCATCTCCCTTCCTCCAAAGATCTCAAAGCACTGGGGGCATTCACTATCACAACAAGGTAGGTTGGCCATTATTTCCCCCTTTTTAAAGATAGGGAAACTTTAGGTACAGGCTCGGAGATTTTCAAAAGGGCTGAGGCCATCTGTGACCAATTCCCATTGAAAGTCAGTGGGAGATGGGTGCCTAACTCCCTTAGGTCCCTTTGAAAATCCCAGACAGGGAGGTTAAATTCAACATTTTCTAAAACACCTGGTGATTTTGTGTGCCTGAAATCTGAATGGCAAATTTTGACACTTAGTGTTGGGTCCGAGACAATCCAAGCAGAGGCCCGGAGATTTTGCATAATCCCTCAGCTCTCCCCATCCCACCCACCAAGACATCTAGCTCTACCAAGTTGTGAACTAATAGGCCAGAGTCCATCTCCTTCCACAGTCACAGAAGCACATCCTCATGTATCATAACTATAGCATGAACCCAGATAACTTAATTACCTTTGAATTTCTTCAGAGTCTCCTGTAAACAAACATTTCGTTGGGAAGAGACGCTGAGTCTCTTTGCCAGGTCCTTTGGCACAACCAAAGGTTTCTGAAACCTCTTCTCACACCTAGATGGGGGAAAAAACATTCTTTGTTTTCTTTCTTTTCTGAGAATGAACAGAGGCGGATACTAGAGAAATTCCCCAAGACTCCATTTTGTATTCCTGACCTCCATTTTGAATAAGCAAGAGTCACTCCACCATTGGAAGCTGCAGCTCACATGGTGCTTCAAAAGTAGAGGAAAGGTCAGCTGTGGTAAACAAAATAGAATTGGTGGGAAAACCAAAGTAGGGGAAAGGTCAGCAGATCATAACTCTGAGGTAAACAATGACCGCAGGCTAAAAATAGAACTAGCAGTGAGCAGATGTGGAATGTTTGAAATGTTGGTAATGAGCATGTCCAGTAAAGATCTGACAGAAAGATATTAGCAATAGCATCTAGAAAGTTCTGACAGGACAGTATAAAAGGCAGTGTGTCAGTGGGCAGCAGATGGGAGTAGAGAGAAGAGTTAAGTGAAGAGTGGACGAGAGCGAAGGGGAGCAGAGAAGGATGCCTGAAGAAGAAAACAGCAGCAGTGGCAGAGTGGCCTCTCCAGCAGCACACCTGAAGAATCAGCAGCAGCAGAAGCATGCCAGTTATAATTATAGTGTAGTATTAGTGTATGTATGTGTGAGGGGAGGGGTTAAAAAAAGATGTGTAAGGGTGTATTGACTGTGAAAGGAATTTACCTATGTACATAGATGCTAGAACTAGGGGTGCTTAGTATGCTGCAGCACCCTCTGGCTTGAAGTGGTTAGAACATAAGAATGGCCCTACTAGGTCAGACCAAAGGTCCATCTAGCCCACTATCCTGTCTTCCAACAGTGGCCAATGCCAGGTGCCCCAGAGGGAATGACTGGAACAGGTAATCATCAAGTGATTCATCCTCTGTCGCTCATTCCCAGCTTCTGGCAAAGAGGCTAGGAACACCATTCCTGCCAATCCTGGCTAATAGCCATTAATGGACCTTCCTCCATGAATTTATCTAGTTCTTTTTTGAACCCTGTTATGGTCTTGGCCTTCACAACATTCTCTGGCAAGGAGTTCCAAAGGTTGACTGTGTGTTACGTGAAGAAATACTTCCTTTTATTTGTTTTAAACCTGCTGCCTATTCATTTCCTTTGGTGACCCCTAGTTCTTGTGTTATGAGAAGTAGTAAATAGCACTTCCTTATCTACTTCTCTACACCAGTCATGATTTTATAGACCTCAATCATATCTCCCCTTAGCCATCTCTTTTCCAAGCTGAAAAGTCCCAGTTTTATTAATCTCTCCTCTTACGGAAGCCATTCCATACCCTTAATCATTTTTGTTGCTGTTTTCTGAACAGTATTCAAGATGTGGGTGTACCATGGATTTATATAGAAGTAACATGATATTTTCTGTCCTATTTGCTATCCCTTTCTTAATTATTCCCAGCATTCTGTTTCCTTTTTTGATTGTCGCTGCACACTGAATGGATATTTTTAGAGAACTATCCACAATGACTCCAAGATCTCTTTCTTGAGTGGTAACAGTTAATTTAGACCCCATCATTTTATATGTATAGTTGGGATTATGCTTTCTAATATGCACTACTTTGCATTTATCACCATTAAAGTTCATCTGTCATTTTGTTGACCGGTCACCCAGTTTTGAGAGATCCTTCTTTAGCTCTTCGCAGTCTGCCTGGGTCTTAATTATCTTTAGTAATTTTGTATCATCTGCAAATTTTGCCACCTCACTGTTTACCCCTTTTTCCAGATCATTTATGAATATGTTGAATAGGACAAGTCCCAGTACAGACCCCGGGGGGACACCACTATTTACCCCTCTCCATTCTGAAAACTGACCATTTATACTTACCCTTTGTTTCCCATTGTAAACCCTGTATATAGTTTGGTTCAATGGCTCTCAACACCCCCACTACAAAAATTGTTCCAACACCACTGCCTGTGTAAAGTTTAAAGTATAAGAACTGCTGTCAGCGATCTGTGGCAGACTGGCCATTGTAACAGGACGCAGCCACTATGAATCATCTCAACTGACTGTTATTGCAGTTTGGGGTGCTTTTTTACTTGCTGTAAGAGATTTGTGTTTTAGATTATTATTGTATTAGGGATTGTTGTTTGCACCAATAAAAAGGTGTCTTGTTTGGAAGGAACACTTTCTTGTGTCGATCATTCATTTATGGAAAGACTGTATTAGTGTCCTCCAGGTATTTCCTTATGCACCCTGGACACCCATACCTAAGGAAAACAGTTTCGTTAGTAGGTGGGTTGTTTTAAGGGAACCCTTGGTAAACCCAGGAAGGGGCAATAGGTGAGCTATTCCAAGGGTCCCTAAATCTGTTTTCAGGGAAACAGGGCGGCCATCTAGTGGACTAGTTGTGAATCTGTAATTCCCACTGATGAGTCAACTGGCCTCCTCAAAGGAGTATTTAGGTGCCAGCTCCCATTTGAGGATCTAAAGAGAGTAAGGGGTTCACAAGCTGCCCCCTCAGACAGAAGGACCTAATTCTGTGGGAAAGGATGCCCCAGTGGTTAAGGGGTTACTGTAGGACGCTGAAAACCTAAGTTCTTCTCCTGGCTCTCCCACAGACTCCCTGTGTGACCTCAGGCAAGTCACCTAAAGGTGCCTACTGGGATTTTCAAAAGCACCTAACCAAGCTAGGCTCCCATCTGCCTCTGATTGCAATGGGAGGTGCTTAACTTGCTTAGCTGCTTTGGAAAATCCCATTAAATGCCTGTCTACATCTCAGGTGTTTAAATACTCTTCCAAATCTGACCCCTGGCATCCAATCCCCTTCCAGCATTGTGAGGGGGAGTGGGAATGAGTTACGTACCTGCTCCAGGTGCTTTTGATATCCTAGAAGAAAGAGAGAGAGAGAAAATAGAGCTCAGTCCCACATGCCACAAGTTGGGGATCCCTCTTGTCCCTAGTTGAGCTCCAGATGCAGTTATCTGTAGTTAGCAATTTTAAAAGTCCATTCACATACTTACATGGAATGTGGCCCCTAAGCATGGACCTATAATTGTGGGTTTTCTTCCAAATTCTATTTTGCCTGTGCTAATGGCACTTGCTCAAACAGACTAATCAGACACATGAATCCTTGACTTGCACACGCGACTGCTTTTTACGGAGTGATTGCCTTTCTCATGCTAAAAGCTCCATGTGCACAATTCTGGTCATCAATTCAGGAAGCCAGATTAATTCCCATTGTTTAATAGGCCCTAAAAAGAGCTTTACTTTCCTAATCTCCCACTTCCTATAAATGGTGCCCTTTATTGTTTCCACATGATATATCAAAAAGGCCTGAGACATTTGCTTTTAAAACAGCAAAACTCTGTTTTTCACACTGGACACATTAGAAATGTCAAAAAACTTGTTTTCCCTGATTTTACTAAAGGACACGCTGACAGTCTCCATTGTGGAGTGGGAGCTCTCCAAGAATTTAATAAACTCCAAAGTTAGTCAGTCCAAATCTCTCCCTTCCCTTTGCAGTGATCTGGGTGTCTCTAACTATCTCACCTGCAGGAATTCACTTGTTGGCTGCTGACATTTCTTTTCTATCTCACTGATCAAGTCACTCAGATGAGAAATCTCCTCAGACAGTTTGGTGACATTTTCATCCTGCATCTTCACAGTCTCCTTGTCAAGCTCTTCCAGCCAGGCCAGCAGAAGTCGCTCTTGTGCCTCCAGAAAGAGTCGCAGTTGCTCAAATTCAGACATAATCTTCTGCCTCTCAGCTTCTATCTTTCCCTGTAATGAAGAGACACAAAAAGGGAAAGGACAGGTCAGGGACATGGAGAGAGTCTGAGGACAGTTCTTAGAACCCTTTTTTCATTTCAACCTACTAAGAACATACGGTTGAGATTTCAGAAGAACATGCCTGTTGATACTAGAGGGAAGATTTTCTGAGCCTCTCAGCTGGCCAGAATGTATTACATGTTCAGAAGTACCTTTGTGACACAGGAGTCCAATTCCCATTCTCAAAGGTCACTCTTGGGGCTTAGGAGCCTAAGTTTCTTTGAAAGTGACTTTTGAAAATAGGATTCAGGGTGAATTTTTCAGAAGCAGGAAAATCATTTTGGAGTTTAAACCCATTTAAAATGTAAAGGACCTGTTTTTTCAAGATATTTTAGTGTCTAAAGATGCAGATAGACCCCTAGACGGATTTTCAATATCACTTAAGTGCCTAACTCACCTTGATTACAGAGGACATTAGGTACCTAACCTACATAGTTGCTTTAAAAAATCTCACTAGGCACCTCTCTGCATTTTTAAGCATCTAAATACCTTTGATAATCTGGTCCTTAGCTACTTGCAAAATTATTAGCCTTAGGCTCTGAAATCATTTAGGCACTTTTAAAAATGTTACCCAATATCTCTAAATGATGAGTTTTCAGGTATGAGTTGCTTAGTATATTTTGTTTATAATCTCCAGCTCTTATAGGTTTAATCCGGCATTTTGTTAATTACATTGTCCCAGAGGAAACCAGTCATGTCTGGTGGTTATTGATGGGGATTCGGGCGAGGATTTCAAAGGTACAAAATAGCCGTTACGTGCCTAAGTCCTATTGAAAGTCAATGTGAATTAGGCACCTAATCCCCATATCAACCTTGATATCACTGTTGTAGCTGAATTTGGACCCACTGATGTTTGGGGAATAAGATCAATGCTTTGAGTTGAAACTGGAAGCCAATGGAGGAATCAGACCAAAGGGATGATAAAAACAGACAAACATGATCTCACCCTGTAAGGTGGGGTGGGCAAACATTTTGGCCTGAGGGCCACATTGGGGAATAGAAATTGTATGGTGGGCCATAAATGCTCACAGAATTGGGGTTGGTGTGCAGGGGGCTGCGGGCTCTGGGGTGGGGCTGGGGCTGAGGAGTTTGGCGTGTAGGAGGGTGGTCTGGGCTGGGGCTGAGGGGTTCGGAGGGTGGGAGGGGGATCAGGGCTGGGGCAGGGGTGCGGGAAGGGGTACAGGTTCTGCCTGGGGGTGTAGGCTCTGGAGTGTGGCTGGGGATGAGAAGTTTGGGGTGCAGGGTGTGCTTTGGGCTGGGATTGAGGGGTTTGGAGAGCGGGAGGGGAATCACAGCTGGGGCAGGGTGTTGAGGTGTGGGGTAGGGTGACCAGATGTCCCAATTTTATAGGGACAGTCCTGATTTTGGGGTCTTTTTCTTATATAGGCTCCTATTACCCCCCCACCCCAATTTTTCACACTTGCTGTCTGGTCACCCTAGTGTGGGGAGAGGCTCAGGGGGTGCAGGCTCTGAGCAGCACTTACCTCAGGCGGCTCCTGGAAGCAGTAGCATGTCCCTTCTCCAGCTCCTATGCAGAGGCACAGCCAGGTGACTCTGCACGCTGCCCCATCTGCAGGCACTGCCCCTGTAGCTCCCATAGGAGCGCATAGGAGCCATAGCAGGGCCATGGTGTGGCTTCCGGGAGCCCCATGGTGTGGCCCCCGATACAGCACCCCAGCCAGAGCGCAGCCAAGCCAGGTGGTGCGGTCCCTGACCCAGAACCCCAGCCAGAGTGGGGCTGAGCCACGTGGTGCGGCTTGTGGTCCACCTTAAAACAGCTCATGGGCATAGTTTGCCCATCCCTGCTGTAAGGGTATGTCTACAATAGGCAAAGAACTTGAGGCTATCTAAGGGTTATCTAATACATTATAGCTAACTTTGACTTTGCTCCTAGTCAGCACCTTTTACCTCAGTTTAAAGGGGCAAAGTGAACCCTAGACATCACACTAGGTTCAAATAAAGATAAGTTTTAAATGTTTGCATGCCAGGGGTTTGCACAGTATAAACAGACTAGGGCTGTCAAGAGATTAAAAAATGTAATCACGATTAATCCCACGATTAAAAAAATTAATGCCAGTTAATTGCACGATTAATCACGCTGTTGAATAATAACAGAATACCATTTAGTTAAATATTTTTGGATGTTTCCTACATTTTCAAATATATCTACTTCAATTACAACACAGAATAGAAAGTGTACAGTGCTCACTTTATTTTTTATTACAAATATTTGCACTGTAAAAACCAAAAGAAATAGCATTTTTCAATTCCCTCATTACAAGTACTGTAGTGCAATCTCTTTATCATAAAGTTGAACTTACAGATGTAGAATTATGTACAAAAATAACTGCATTCAAAATAAAACAATGTAAAACTTTAGTGCCTACAAGTCCACTCAGTCCTACTTCTTGTTCAGCCAATCGCTCAGACAAACAAGTGTATTCACATTTGTGTGAGATAATGCTGCCCGCTTCTTGTTTACAATGTCACCTGAAAGTCAGAACAGGCGTTTGCATGGCACTGTTGTATCTAGCGTCGCAAGAAATGTATGTGCCAGATGCGCTACAGATTCATATGTCCCTTCATGCTATAATCACCATTCCAGAGGACGTGTCCATGGTGATGATGAGTTCTGCTCGATAATGATCCAAAGCAGTACAGACCAATGCATGTTCATTTTCATCATCTGAGTCAGATGCCACCAGCAGAAGGTTGATTTTCTTTTTTGGTGGTTCAGGTTCTGTAGTTTCTGCATCAGAGTGTTGTTCTTTTTAGACTTCTGAATGTATGCTCCACACCTCATCCCTCTCAGATTTTGGAAGGCACTTCAGATTCTTAAACCTTGGGTCAGGTGCCGTATCTTTAGAAATTTCACATTGGTAACTTCTTTGTGTTTTGTCAAACCTGCAGTGGAAGTATTCTTAAAATGAACATGTGCTGGGTCATCATCCAAGACAGCTATAACATGAAATATATGGTAGAATGTAGGTAAAACAGAACAGAAGACATACAATTCTCACCCAAGGAGTTAAGTCACAAATTTAATTAACGCATTATTTTTTGGAAGCATGTTTTCTGGAATGGTGGCCAAAGCATGAAGAGGCATAAAAATGTTTAGCATATCTGGCACATAAATACCTTGCAATGCCAGC
Source organism: Gopherus flavomarginatus (assembly GCF_025201925.1). Lineage (NCBI taxonomy): Eukaryota > Metazoa > Chordata > Testudines > Testudinidae > Gopherus > Gopherus flavomarginatus. The sequence goes on from NC_066628.1 coordinate 25,046,185, forward strand.
TACAAAAGTTCCATGTGAACACCAGTTCTCACTGTTAGGTGACATGGTAAATAAGAAACAGGCAGCATTACCTCCCAAAAATGTAAACAAACTTGTTTGTCTTAGCGATTCGCTGAACAAGAAGTAGGATTGAGTGGACTTGTAGGCTCTAAAGTTTTACATTGTTTCGTTTATGAGTGCAGTTATGTAACCAAAAAAACTACACTTGTAAGTTGCACTTTCACGATAAAGAGATGGCACTGTAAATATGATAAAAGAAATAGTATTTTTCAAGTCACCATATACAAGTACTGTAGTACAAACTTTTGTAATAAAAAAGAATAATATAAAGTGAGCACTGTACACTTTGTATTCTGTGTTGCAATTGAAATTAATATATTTGAAAATGTAGAAAAACATCTAAAAATTAATAAATTTCAATTGGTAATCTATTGTTTAATAGTGTGATTAAAGCTGTGATTAATTGCGATTATTTTTTAAATCGCGATTAATTTTTTTGAGTTAATCACATGAGTTAGCAGAGATTAAATCGACAGTCCTAATAAAGACATTACATTAAAAATTGATTTAAGGTAGCTCTACACTGCATAAATCTCAACTGCCAGATCAGAATCTGTCAGCAGCAACCCTATGGAGCAACGAGTGGTTGGCTAAAGATGTTTTGAATGGTTTCCTTGTCACTGATCCAACTGTTTGACCACCTGAATTTGACCTGCCACATTACCTTTGGACTCTGCTGAACAGGTTCCGAACTGGCCAAGGAATATGCACAGTCAACCTCTACACATGGGGTCTGCGTGGCAACCAGCTTTGTCACTGTGGCTTTCTTAGTCAATGGCAATGACTAGCCAATGAGTGTCAACTGACTAGATTTCATGATGGACCCCTACATTGTGCTGATGAAGCTGCTAGTGGGTGTCTTGGAAGCACTGCAAAAGAAGAAGACTGCACAAATGTTATGGTGTTGTATAGAGTACATACACTACACACCTGCTCCCCACCATCCCTCAGCAGTGTTGACAGTGACGCTTTGCTTAAGCAAGCAGAGAGGAGACATGCCTGAACCCTATGGGTATATGCCCCACATGTCCCTCTATATGCCCAAACAATACCTCCCCCAGCTACACTGTTATTTTTAGCAATGTAATGTCCCGCTGCCTCCCCAGTACTGGAGCCTTTCTCCACCACATGGAGCTGACAGAGCCTTTCCCCGCTGCCTCCTCACTGCTGGTGACTTTGGCAGGGAAAAGCTCTGGCAGTAGTGAAAGTCTCCAGCAGTGGGGAAAAGCTCTCTGTGGCAGGGAAAGCTCTGGAAGCTCCATTGCCTCCCCCTGCTGAAGCCTTTTATTCATGCGTGTAGCTATACACCACAGTGTGGACAGAGCCTGCTTTTCACTGGGGTGTGTCGCTACACATACCCTATAGGCTGCTCCCAGTGGTGTGCAGTGTAGATGTAGCTGTAGATAAATCAGAGCAATGCTGTGTATGGACAAGGGCTGACACTCTCCTACAGAGAGAAATACCAACCCTGATGGATGTGACTTCTGGATCATAACAATGGGGACCTACCAGATATTCCTGGCTTTGCTTCTCTTCATCCTGTCTCCACTTCAAAAGTTCTTCTCTCTCTTTCTTCAGAGTGTTCAATCGGGTTTGAATTTGTCCCTGTGGCAAGGAAAACAATTGGGGGGGAGGTCAGGTGGCTGAGGAGTCTTTCCTCACAGATATATTTATATACATTGCAGCATAGATTTCATGATATGGACTATCAGGGTTGGAAGGGATCTTAGGAGGTCATCTGGTCCAACCCTCTGCTCAGAGCAAGACCAATCCCCAGACAGATTTTTGCCCCAGATCCCTAAATGGCTCCCTCAAGGATTGAGCTCACAACCCTGGGTTTAGTAGGCCACTGCTCAAACCACTGAGCTATTCCTATGAGGCTGGGATTTTCAAAGAAGCCTCATGGAGCTGGGCTCTCAACCTCTGTTGACTTTCCATCTCCCTCTTGGGCTGGTCAGCACCAGGCTGCCCCACAGACAGGACTCCTGGCAATATCACAATTGCCTCTTGAGGGGTGGGAAATTCCTGTTCAAATCCCTTTTCATCAGGCAGAGGGAGAACTTGAACTGGAGTCTCCCACATGCCAGGTGAGTGCCCTATTCCCTGGGCTAATGTTTATGAAGAAGTCTGCTGCCTCCTTCCTGGCTGTTTTGTGTGTGACACAGGCGCAGAACTCCATCTTGCCAGAAGCAGCGTAGGTGTCTAAGCCACCTGACCCCAGGAGAGGGGATCCCAGGTGTGGCTCACAAATTTTCCTACACCAAACTCTGAGGGAGTGGGATTTAGGACACACTGTTCTCATCAGCATCTCCCATTGGCTAGCTTAGTGACTCCCGATCTAGCATGCTGGCTTTTGTGAAAGCTTCTCTCTCCCCATGCATTGTATAGGGAGCCCAGGTGCCTAATTCAGGTTTGCTGGTCCAACCTGTACCATAGCATCTCTATGGATAGAAATTCCATGCTTGAATAGTAAGAGTTTAGCAGTAAGAATACACTACCGACCACCTGACCAGGATGGTGATAGTGATGGCGAAATTCTCAGGGAAATTAGAGAGGCTACAAAAACAGAAAACTCAGTAATAATGAGGGATTTAAGCTATCCCCATATTGACTGGGTATGTGTCACTTCAGGACAGGATGAAGAGATAAAATTTCTAATCACCATTAACGATGGCCTCTTGAAGCAGCTAGTCCTGGAACCCACAAGGGAAGAGGCAGTTCTTGATTTAGCCTTTAAATCATGATTTGAGAACTTCAGCAACTCAGCCAGACTCATCCCTTCTGGCCTTAAAGTCTATGAGTCTAGTCTCAAGTGGAACACAGGATCTGCTCTAAGAGGTGAATTTAGCTGAACTGCTCAGTAATAGGGACTATAATGTAATTAAATTTAACATCCTTGTATGAGGTGTGACAGGGTGTATCAGGACCCTGAGGCCTCCTGCTGGAGACCCTGTGGTCCTAGCACACCCCGCCCCAGAAACAGTAGTAAAGGCGAGTCCTTCAAGCAGCCTAGAGATGCTACAGGGAAGCAGCCAATCAGAGAGAGGCTGCAGGGATCAGCCCAGGGGTCGGCAACCTTTCAGAAGTGCTGTGCCGAGTCTTCATTTATTCACTCTAATTTAAGGTTTCACGTGCCAGTAATACATTTTAATGTTTTTTAGAAGGTCTCTCTCTATAAGTCTATATATTATATAACTAAACTAGTGTTGTATTGTAAAATAAACAAGGTTTTCAAAATGTTTAAGAAGCTTCATTTAAAATGAAATTAAAATGTTGATCTTATGCTGCTGGCCCGCTCAGCCCACGGCTGGTCTGGGGTTCTGTTCACCTAGGCCGGTGGAGGGCTGAGCGAGGCCTGTGGATGGGACCCCGGCTGGCAAGGGTCCATCAGCCAGAACCCCAGACCAACAGCGGGCTGTGCAGGGCTGGTGGCCAGGACCCAGAGGGCTGGGGGCAGAGGGCTGGAGTCAGGGCTGGGGGCTGGGTATGTGGGGGGGTGTAGATGTCACGGCAGAGGGGGCGTTGGGTATGGGTGGGGGTGCCAGAGTCAGGGCTAGGGTTGTGGGGGGCGGGGATGAAGGAGTCAAGCAGATGGCTGGGTGTGTATGAGGGAGGTACAGGGCTCAGGGCAGGGGCCTGGGGGGTGTGCAGGGCTCAGGGCAGAGGGCATGGTGTGTGTGTGTGTGTGGGGGGATCGGGGATCAGGGCTCAGGGGAGAGGGCTGGATGACTGCCCCCCTAAGAACTCCCAACCCTACTGCTCCTTGTCCCCTGACTACCCCCTCCTGGGACTCCTGCCCCCAACTGCCCCCCAGGACCCCACCCTCTATCTAAGCCTCCCTGTTTCTTGTCCCCAGACTAGACCCTACCCCCTACCTGTCCCCTGACTGCCCCAACCCTTATCCACACCCCAGTCCCCAGCCAGACCCCCAGGACTCCCATGCCCATCCAACCACTCCCTGCCCCCTGACAGGACCCCCAGAACTCCTGACCCATCCAACCCCCCCACTCCCTTCCTGTCCCAACCCCTCTCCACACCCCTGCCCCCTGATATGAACCCCAGAACTCCCAACTCATACAATCCCCCCCAACTCCTTGTCTCCTGATCACCCCCTCCAGAGACCCCCCACCCTAACTGCCCCCCCGGACCCTCCTTGCTCCCGGTCCCCTGACTGCCCTGATCTCTATCCACCCCCTACCCCCTCACAAACCCCAGGACTCCCATGCCCCATCCAACTCTCCCTGCTCCCTGACTGCCCCCTCCAGAGAGCCCCCACCTCTAGCCACCCTCCCCCGGGATCCCACCCCCCCATCCAACCCACCCTGTTCCCTGTCCCCTGACTGCCTACACCCCTTATCCAACCCCCCTAGCCCTGGGCCCCTTACCATGAGGCTCCACACAGAGCTAGATATGCTGCTCTGTGGGAGCACACAGCCCCGCCCCTCCGATTGAGTGGGGAGCATGTCTGCCTCCCTGCAGAGCCAAACGCTGCCCCGCGGGAGTGCGCAGCCCCAACCCCCAGAGCACTGCACACGGTGGCAGGGCTCCAGGGGAGGGGAGAAGGTGGGAGAGGGGCTGGCAGCTTGCTGCGCTCAGCCCGGCGCTCCGGCCCGGGAGCGCGGACCCCGCGGCTTGCCGTGCTGGGATAGTGGGGCCATTTGCCCACCCTGTGCACATGGCTATGCTTCTGGTCCCAGCCCCCGTGGGGGGAGCAGAGGGCAGAGGAGAGAGGGCCGGGCTGGGCAGGATTTTTAATAGCATGCTGGAGTCCCGGCAGGCTCCAGCGTGCCATTAAAAATTGGCTCGCGTGCCGTCTTTGGCACATGTGCCATAGGTTGCCGACCCCTGGATCAGCCAATCAGAGGGTTGCAGACCCATATAAAAGGAGCTGCAGTCAGTGCCCAGTTCAGTTGCTACCTGAAGTTAGAGGAGTCAGGGTGGTGTTCCTGGCTGGCTGAAGGGACTTTAGCTCCTCGACTAGAGCAGTTGCTGGCAGGGACCAGGGGAGCAAGTAAGAGCTGCTGGTACTGAGCTCAAGATTGCCCTGGGGGAAGGGTGAAGAATTTGTGAAGGGGCTGGGGCTGGGGCTGCAGGGAAGTGGCCCAAGGAACCATAGCAGCACTGTGAGCAATAAAGGGATTCAGTACATGGTTGCTACGTATAGGGTACTTGGGTAGGGACCTGGGTGTGTCTCTCCCATTGGCCACAGGTGGAGTGGAGTGGAGAGAGGGGAGCTGAATTAAGCACTGAGAAAGAGAGTTGAGAAGGCTCAGAGAAGGGGCTGAATATTGAACTTTGATACACCCCCAGAAGGGGACCTGAACTGTTTAGTGACCCAGCTGGAGAGCTAGGACCAGAAAGGCCAGAGAGGGCAAAGACTCTCCAGAGAGGAAGTCCTGGGGGCACTGCTCCACGTCAAAGCAAGGGACAATACTTGAGTAAACCCAGAAGAGGCTGACAATAACTGAGGGTACTGTGATAGGGCCAGTGAACAGTTTGAGACCTGAGCCCGAGCCCAAGGCAGGGCTGCAGGCAGACATCCTACAGAGTACTGCAATACCCCCTGTTGGACTACCTAAGGTCCAAAGCCCAGGGAGGACTGCAGGAAGAGAGACACCAACTGAGGGGTGCTGTGATAGGTCCCTATTGAACTGTGTACCCCAGTAGGGGATTGTTTTGTTTGTGTTGTTTCACATATCAGCTGTATGTGATTTTGCAGGAGGGCTGGGTAGCTGAAGACTTACCGAAATTAGAGAGAGTGCAGGCACACACACTCGGCCAGAAGGAGGAGCTCACGAAAGATGAGTGGGCCCCATTACAGGCGGAAATTCCCAAGAAGCCCATCAAAGTAACATTTAACTTCAAAAAGGGGAACATCACAAAAATTAGGAAGCTGGTTACATGGAAATTAAAAAGAATAGCCACAAGAGTGAAGTGCCTGCCAGCTGCATAGAAACTCTTTTTTTTTTTAATTTATAGTAAGAGAGCCAAAAAAAATAAATGCCATCATGGCTAAAGAACAGAGTACAGGAGGTGCTTAATGGCAAAAAGGCATCCTTTAAAAACTGGAAGTCAAATCCTAGTGAGGAAACAGAAACTCTGGCAAGTCAAGTGTAAAAGTAATTAGGCAGGCCAAAAAAAAATTTGAATAGCAACTAGCAAAAATCACAAAACTAACAGCATTTTCTTTTTATTTTCCGGACATCAAAATCAGGAAGCCTGCCAAACAGTCAGTGGGGCCTCTGGACAATCTAGGTGCTAAAGGAGCACTCAGGGAAGACAAGGATTTGTTCTGGGTCTGGTTCTGTTGAATATCTTCATCAATGATTTAGATAATGGCATAGTTTAAAGTTTGTGGACGATACTAAGCTGGGAGGGGCTGCAAGTGCTTTGGAGGATAGGATTAAAATTCAAAATGATCTGGACAAACTAGAGAAATGTTCTGAAGTAACTAGCATGAAATTCAATAAGGCAAATGCAAGGTACTTCATTTAGTAAGGAACAATCAATTGCATACATACAAAATGGGAAATGACTGCCTAGGAAGGAGTACTGCGGAAAAGGTCATAGTGGACTACAAGCTAAATATGAGTCAACAGTGTAATGCTGTTGCAAAAAAATTGACCATCATTCTGGGATGTAATAGCAGGAGTGTTGTAAGCAAGACACAAGAAGTAATTCTTCCACTCTACTCCGTGCTGATTAGGTCTCAACTAGACTATTGTGTCCAGTTCTGGGAGCCACATATCAGGAAAGATGTGGACAAATTGGAGAGAGTCCAGAGAAGAGCCACAAACATGATTAAAAGGTCTAGAAAACATGACCTATGAGGGAAAATTGGAAAAATTGGATTTGTTTGGTCTGGAGAAGAGAAGACTGAGAGGGGACATGATAACAGTTTTCATGTATGTAAAAGGTTGTTTTCAATTTAGATGGGGCTACTATAAGGTGGGTGCATAACTGGCCGGATAACCGTACTCAGAGAGTAGTTGTTAATGGCTCCCAATCCTGGAAAGGTATAACAAGTGGGGTTCCGCAGGGGTCTGTTTTGGGACCGGTTCTGTTCAATATCTTCATCAACGATTTAGATGTTGGCATAGAAAGTACGCTTATTAAGTTTGCGGACGATACCAAACTGGGAGGGATTGCAACTGCTTTGGAGGACAGGGTCAAAATTCAAAATGATCTGGACAAATTGGAGAATGGTCTGAGGTAAACAGGATGAAGTTCAATAAAGATAAATGCAAAGTGCTCCACTTAGGAAGGAACAATCAGTTTCACACATACAGAATGGGAAGAGACTGTCTAGGAAGGAGTATAGCAGAAAGAGATCTAGGGGTCATAGTGGACCACAAGCTTAATATGAGTCAACAGTGTGATACTGTTGCAAAAAAAGCAAACGTGATTCTGGGATGCATTAACAGGTGTGTTGTAAACAAGACACGAGAAGTAATTCTTCCGCTTTACTCTGCGCTGGTTAGGCCTCAACTGGAGTATTGTGTCCAGTTCTGGGCACCGCATTTCAAGAAAGATGTGGAGAAATTGGAGAGGGTCCAGAGAAGAGCAACAAGAATGATTAAAGGTCTTGAGAACATGACCTATGAAGGAAGGCTGAAGGAATTGGGTTTGTTTAGTCTGGAAAAGAGAAGACTGAGAGGGGACATGATAGCAGTTTTCAGGTATCTAAAAGGGTGTCATCAGGAGGAGGGAGAAAACTTGTTCACCTTAGCCTCCAGTGATAGAACAAGAAGCAATGGGCTTAAACTGCAGCAAGGGAGATTTAGATTGGACATTAGGAAAAAGTTCCTAACTGGCGGGGTAGTTAAACACTGGAATAGATTGCCTAGGGAAGTTGTGGAATCTCCATCTCTGGAGATATTTAAGAGTAGGTTAGATAAATGTCTATTAGGGATGGTCTAGACAGTATTTGGTCCTGCCATGAGGGCAGGGGACTGGACTCGATGACCTCTCGAGGTCCCTTCCAGCCCTAGAGTCTATGAGTCTATGAGTCTAAGGAGGAGGAAGAAAAAATGTTGTTCTTAACCTCTGAGGATAGGACAAGAAGCAATGGGCTTAAATTGCAGCAAGGGAGGTTTAGGCTGGGCATTAGGAAAAAATTCCTAGCTCTTAGGGTGGCTAAGCACTGGAATAAATTGCCTAGGGAGGTTGCAGAGTCTCCATCACTGGAGATTTTTAAGAGCAGGTTAGACAAACACCTACCTGTCAGGGATAGTCTAGATCGGGGTCGACAATCTCTGGCACGCGGCTCGCCAGGGTAAGCACACTGGCAGGCTGGGCCAGTTTGTTCACCTGCCGTGTCCGCAGGTTCGGCCAATCGTGGCTCCCACTGGCCGCAGTTCGCCACTCCAGGCCAATGGGGGCTGTGGGAAGTGGCATGGGCCGAGGGATGTGCTGGTCATAGCTTCCCGGGCCCCCATTGGCCTGATGCGGCAAACCGCAGCCAGTGGGAACCGTGATTGGCCGAACTTGGTAAACAAACTGGCCCAGCCCACCAGAGTGCTTACCCTGGCGAGCCGTGTGCCAGAGGTCACCAACTCCTGGTCTAGATAATACTTAGTCCTGCCATGAGTGGAGGCGACTGGACTAGATGACCTCTTCAGGTCCCTTTCAGTTCTATGATTCTATAAGGCCACTGCAGAGATGCTACATTAATTCTTTGCATCAGTCTTCGCTGCAGAGGACACAAGGAAGATTCCCACACTTCAGCCATTCTTTTTAGGTGACAATCTGAAGAATTGTTTCAGATTGAGGTGTCATTAGAGGAGGTTTTGGAACAAACTGATAAACTAAACAGTAATAAGTCACCAGAACCAGATGGTATTCACCCAAGAGTTCTGAAGGAATTCAAATATGAAATTGCAGAACTACTAACCATCATATGTAACCTATTGTTTAAATCAGCCTTTGTACCAGATGACTGGAGGGTTATAGGTAATGCAAAGCCAATATTTTAAAAAAGTCTCCAGTGGCAACCCTGGCAATACAGGACAGTAAGCCTAACTTCCGTATCAGGTAAATTGTTTAAAATGATAATGGAGAACAGAATTGTCAGATACATAGATGAACATATGTTGGGGATAAGGCGATGTCTTTTTTTTAAGGGAAATCATGCCACCAATCTACTAGGATTCATAGAAGGTGTCAAGAAGCATGTGGACAAAGGGTGCACCAGTTGATACAGCATATCTGAACTCTCAGAAAGCCTTTGACGAGGTCCAACACTAAAGGCTTCTAAGGAAACTAAGCAGTCGTGGGGAAAGAGTGAAGGTTCTGTTATGGATCAGTAACTGGTTAATAGATAAGAAAGAAAGGGTAGGACTAAATGGTCAGTTTTCACAATGGAGAGAGGTAAATAACAGGGTCCCCCAAGGATCTATACTGCGACTGACGCTGTTCAACATATTCATAAGTGATCGGGAAAAGGGAGTAAACAGTGAGGTGGCAAAATCTGCAGACAATACAAAATTACTCAGGATAATAAGTCCAATGCAGACTGCAAAGAGTTCCAAGGAGATCTCACTAAACTGGGTGATAGGACAAAAAAAATGGCAGATGAAATTGAATGTTAAATGCAAAGTACAGTAACTCCTCACCTAACGTTGTAGTTATGTTCCTGAAAAATGCAACTTTAAGTGAAACTATGTTAAATAAATCCAATTTTCCCGTAAGATGTAAATGCAGGGGGTTAGGTTCCAAGGAAATTTTTTGGGGGCAGACAAAAGGCATTTTATACTGTACAGTACTGTACTGTGGTGCAGAGGTGCCCCTGGCTTACCCCACACAGGCACAGCCCGCTGCAGACAATGAGACAGGCAAGGACGCTAGGAAGCACCTTGCGCAGCAGCAGCTTCCACCCAGAAGAACAGGTGCTGACTTTGCCAGGGGATGCTCCAGACTGCCTCTTCCCAACCCCACTCCACCTCCTACCCAGAGCATGCCGCGTCCCCACTCCTCCCCCTTCCTCCCAGCACTTCCCTGCTGCCAAACAGCTGTTTGGCAGCACTTAGGACTTTCTGGGAGGGAGGGGGAGGAGCAGAGACGTGGTGCTTCCCCACTCCTCCCCCTCCCACCAGTGGCGGATTTAGAGTTAGTGGCGCCCTGTGCTCAGCTTCATTTTTGGGGGCCCCTGGTGGGGGGAGCATTCTCCCCTCCCCGTTTTTCATTCTTTTTTTTTTCTCCATTCTCCTCCTAGGGCTCAGGACTGGGGGTGCGGGGTCTGGGAGGAAGTTAGGGTGTGGGAGGGCGCTGAGGGTAGAGTTGCAGGGTCTGGGAGGGAGTTATGGGGCAGGAGGGCACTCAGGATGGGGGTGCGGGAGAAGGATCAGGGCTGGGGCAGGCAGGAGGTGCAGAGCACTTACCTGCGGAAGCTCCTGTTTGGTGCAGAGGGTTGTGTGTAGGTGGCTTTGCGCAGTGCTGCACTGCCCTCATGGCCGCGATTCTGGGAGCTACCCACCCACCCCCACCCCCCGGCAGGCAGGGCCACCCGGAATGCAGGGGCTTTAGGGGCTGCAGGACCCTGGGCTAAGGGGGCCCCGGGGCCCTCGCCTGCAGCTCTAAAGCCTATTTTGGAATGCGGCCATGTGAGCACGGGCCGGAGGACATTCCCCTTTGAAAAGGAAAGCACTGCTTCTCTCTGGCCGCTGGCTGCACGGCTGTCCCTGCTCCTCCTGAGTCCTCCGGCCCATGCTCACAGGGCTGCATTCTGAAAGGGGCTTTAGAGCTGCAGGCCAGGGCCCCAGGCCCCCCTTAGCCAGGGCTCTGCAGGCCCTAAAGCCCCTGGGTTCTGGGTGGCCCTGCCTGCCAGGGGTCGGGGGCAGCTTCCCCACTCGCTCCCTCCCTACTTCCCAGAAAGTCCTAAGTGCCGCCAAAGAGCTGTTTGGTGGTGGGGAAAGTGCTGGGAGGGAGGGGGAGGAGACGAAGAAAAAGAACTTGTGCAATGCTTCCTTGTCAAGTCAGCCAAATGACGTTATAAGGGAGCATTGCACAGCTTTAAACAAGCATGTTCCCTAATGGAGCAGCAACGTAACTTCGAAACAACGTTAAGCAGGAGGACGTTAAGTGAAGAGTTACTGTAATGCACACTGGAAAACCTAATCCCAACTAGACATAGAAAATGATGGGGTCTAAATTAGCTGTCACAACTCAAGAAAGAGATCTTGGGGTCATCTCTGAAAACATCTACTCAATGTGCAGCCGCAGTCACAAAAGCTAACAGAATTTTAAGAACCATTAGGAAAGAGACAGATAGTAAAACAGACAATATCATAATGCCATTATATAAATCCATGGTCCTCTCACATCTTAAATACTGCCTGCATTTCTATTGGTCCCATTTCAAAAAAGATATATTTGAATTGGAAAAGGTACAGAGAAAGGCAACAAAAATAATGAGAGTATGGAACAGCTTTGAGATTGAGATTAAAAAGACTGGGAGTGTTCAGGTTGGAAAAAAAGACAACTTGGGATTGTGGGGGGGACAGTGCAATAAAAGTGTATAAAATCAAGAATGTGATAATGAATAGGGAAGTTTTTTTACCTCTTCATATAACACAGGAACCAGAGGAAATTAATAGGTAGCAGGCTTAAAACAAACAAAAGGAAGTACTTCTTCACACAATCAACCCCTGGAACTCACTGCCAGCAGATGTTGTGATTTGAAGGCCAGAAGTATAACTGGTTCAGAAAAGAAATAGACAAGATCATGAAGGATAGATCCATCAATGGCTATTAGCCAAGATGGTCAGGGACACAACCCCATGCTCCAGGTGTCCCTAAACTTCTGACTGCCAGATGCTAGGACCAGACAACCAGGGGTGGGTCATTCAATAATTGCCTGGTTCTCTTCATTCCCCCTGAAGCACCTGGCATTGGCCACTGTTGGAAGACATGATACTGTGCAAGATGGACTATTGGTTTCACCCATTACAGTCATTTTTTATGTTCGTAGTGATTTTCTAGGTGCCTAAAAGTTAGGCATTGCAATGCTGAGCATCACAACACACAAGTCCCTTTGGAGATTCAGGCCTAAGTCTTCTTTGAAAATGGGACTTAGGCTCTTAAATCAGTTGGTGCATTTGAAAATTTGCTCATAAGATCTTCTGTAATTCACCAGGGTGAGGTGTTGCAGAGCCACACAGAGGATTTTAAAGCACAGCTCCCATTCATTTCAATGGCAGCTGGGCATCTCAGTCCCCAGTCTCAGCCCTGCATTCCTTCTGTTCTATATGTGTCAGGCAGCCAGCGAACAGAGAGGTCTTGGGGGCACCAGACCTGATGTAGAGGCTTAGGGACTCTGACTAGAGAGCTTTGTCTTCAGCAAATCCTCCAAGTGCTGCTGGCCAATGGGTTGAAGTAGTATCTATTTTGCAGCAGTGTAGGGTATGGTGTCCTGCTCCCATGCAATGACAGGGAAAACTATATGAGGAAATCTGGATGTCAGAGACTTAAAGCTGAGCAACTTAAAGAGAAGGGAGTTTAGGTAAGAGTGTTTAAAACGCTTTTAGAAAAAAGTTTAATATAAACTCTGGTGCCTAATGAACGCTTGGGAGAAAGGGACTCTTTGTTAAAAAATTCACTACATTTGTAATATTGCAAGGTTCCTAAAGATTTGTGCTTGACTGTTTGGTATGAGGGAAAGGGTTTGTTCTCACTTCCAAGATGCTCTGGTACTGAGACTCAGCATGGTCAGGGAATCAGCCTTTATTTCCCTTTAATCTTACTGTGGCATTAATATAGTCCACTTTGTCCTTAAAACTAAAGTGGCTTACAGCACAGCAGGTTCTGTCCACAGTGGATTGCTCAGTCCAACAGGCTTTTTAAGGTTCCAATCCACTTGGACTTCATGGGCCCTAAAAAGTTGCATCAAGTTTGTGGTTCAAATGGATGGATAAACCCGAAGGAAAAGTCCAAAGCATGCTCTGTTTCAGGAGCAGCAAAGTGACAGTCCTTCAGCAAACCAGGGAAAACAGGATTTCATCAGCCTGATTTTTCCTCAAAGACAAAGTTAAGCAGATTAATCTTTTTTAAAAAACAAAACAAAAACAAAAATATTTCAGCGCATCTTAACACTTCGGAAAGTAGCAGAAAACAAACCCACTGAAAACATGGCTGACAATGTGTTATTTTACTGTTGCTTGCCTGGAAACAGCAGCCATCAGATGTGCAATGCTCAAGCTGGGTTTGATGCTAAACACCAGCTCTGTGGAAACTCCAGTTTATATCTGTGCTGAGATGTTTATAATGTACTTGTAGAAAACTGCACAAGTGTGATGAGAGGCTGTGTGGTCTAGGGACTAGAGGACTAGGATGGGCACTGGAAGGCCAGGGTTTAATTCCTGCTCTTCTACTGAGCTGCTTTGTGAGCTTGGTCAAGTAACTGCTCTTTCCATACTTGTTTCTCTAGCCCCACTCCTTTGTCTTTGCTTCTGAGGCCTGGTCTACACTACGCATTTAAACCGATTTTAGCAGCGTTAAATCGATTTAACGCTGTACCCGTCCACACTACGAGGCCCTTTATATCGATATAAAGGGCCCTTTAAATAGGTTTCTGTACTCCTCCCCGACGAGAGGAGTAGCACTAAAATCGGTATTACCATATTGGATTAGGGTTAGTGTGGCCGCAAATCGACGGTATTGGCCTCCGGGCGGTATCCCACAGGGCACCACTGTGACTGCTCTGGACAGCAATCTGAACTTAGATGGAGTGGCCAGGTAAACAGGAAAAGCCCCGCAAAATTTTGATTTTCATTTCCTGTTTGCCCAGCATGGAGCTCTGATCAGCATGGGTGGCAATGCAGTCCCAAATCCAAAAAGAGCTCTAGCATGGACCGTACGGGAGCTACTGGATCTGATCGCTGTATGGGGAAACAAATCTGTTCTATCAGAGCTCCGTTACAGAAGACGAAATGCCAAAGCGTTTGAAAAAAAAATCTACAGGCTACACAGTGCTGCGTGACAAGAGTAACAGGAAGCCAGAGACTCAAATGGACGCTCATGGAGGGAGGGAGGGGGTACTGAGGACTCCAGCTATCCCACAGTCCCCAGCAGTCTCCAAAAAGTATTTGCATTCTTGGCTGAGCTCCCAATGCCTGTAGGTTCAAACACATTGTCCAGCGTGGTTCAGGGTATAGCTCATCAATTTACTCCCTCCTCCCACCATGTGAAAGAAAAGGGAAAGAAATCGTTTCTTGACCTTTTTCAATGTCACCCTATGTCTACTGAATACTGGTGGTAGACGCGATGCTGCAGCAGTGAAGAGCAGTATCTGCTCTTCTCCCCTCCTTGGTAGCAGATGGTACAATATGACTGCTATTTGTTGTCACCATCAGCCTGTGCTTGATAACTGCTGAATACCCCTGGCTGGCCTCAGGGGCGCCTGGGTAAAAATAGGAATGATTCCTGGTCATTCCCAGTAGATGGGACAGCATGGCTGGTAACTGTCCTCATCATAGCAACTGGGGGCTGGGCTCCATCAGCCCCCTCCCTTTCCTGTGTAAAGAAAAGATTCTGTACTGCCTGGACTATCATAGCAGCGGCATGCTGGGCTTCTCTCCTCTGCACCGCTTAATGTCCTGCCTGGACTGTCATAGCACCAGGATGCTGCCTCCCCCTCATCTTATCTCACTAACAAGTCATTGTTTGTTATTCCTGCATTCTTTATAACTTCATGACACAAATGGGGGAGACACTGCCACGGTAGCCCAGGAAGATTGGGGGAGGAGGGAAGCAATGGGTGGGGTTATTGCAGGGGCACCCCCAGTGAATGGCACGTAGCTCATCATTTCTGCAGGATCTGACACAGAGCAGCTGTGCTCTCTGATACACTGGTTCTCCAGTACACTTGCCCCATATTCTAGACAGGACTGACTATTTTTAGAAACAATAAAGGAGGGATTGACTCAGGGAGCCATTCCTAGTTTTGCTTTTGCACCCCCAGCCAATCTCAGCCAGGGACACCCATGATAGCAGCAGACAGCACAGAAGGACAGATAACTGTCATCTTATTGCCAAATTACACTATCAGCAGACAGTATAGAACAATTAGTAACCATCTCTGCTATCATGCAAAAGCAAATGAATGCTGCTGTGTAGCGCTGGAGTATCGCCTCTGTCCGCGGCATCCAGTACACATACAGTGACTGTAAAAAAAAAAAAAAGCTGAATGGGCTCCATGGGTGCCGTGCTATGGCGTCTGCCAGGGCAATCCAGGGAAAAAGGGCATGAAATGATTGTCTGCCGTTGCTTTCCTGGAGGAAGGAATGACTGACGACATTTACACAGAACCACCCGCGACAATGATTTTTGCCCCATCAGCCACTGGGCTCTGAACCCAGAATTCTAAGGGGTGGGGGAGACTGTGGGAACTATGGGATAGCTACGGAATAGCTACCCACAGTGCAACGCTCCGAAAATCGATGCTAGCCTCGGACCATGGACGCACACCGCCGAATTAATGTGCCTAGTGTGGCCGCGTGCTCTTGACTTTATAAAATCTGTTTTATAAAACCGGTTTATGTAAAATCGGAATTATCCCGTAGTGTAGATGTACCCTGAGCATACCCACCAGATCAGGTCCTACTGGTGAAAGAGGCAGGAGAACACCTGTTTTCCCCTAGCACATGGATTGCTCTGGGCATGGGCCGGAGATAGGCAGCCAGATGTCTGGAGGGAGGCAGTTGTGGATATGCCCAGAGGCAGTAACACAGGCAATGAGAGAACCTGTACCCTGAAAACATAGGCAGTAAGTGAGTTTGGGCCCCTACAGGACTTGGCAGGAGTTCTGGGGATTGCAGTGGAGCCTAAGATTGGTACTTAGGTGCCTAAATCCCAGACTTATGCACCTAAATCTGGGGTTTAGGCACTGAAGTACCTTTGTGAATCCCACCCTTTGCCTCGGTTCCCTCACCTGCACTTGTCCATCTTGATTATTTAGACTTAGCTCTTTGGGGCAGGAATTGTCTCTGTCTGTGTTTGTAGAGAACCTCGCATGATGGGGGTCCTGATTTCAGTGCCTTTAGGAGCTATTGTAATACAAATTGTAGATATGCAAAAATAGAAGTAATTGCACTGCACAGCAATGTCCTACCTTGTATGACTGGGCAGCCTCCTCTACGGGGACCACAGTGTGAGCGCAGTGACCCTGGGACTCTCTGCAGATCACACAGAGGAGAATTTGGTCCTGGCTACAGAAGAGTTTGAAAGGCTCCTGGTGCACCTTGCACAAATCTTCTCCTGCTGCTGCCTGGAAACTCAGCTGCTTGGCTATTTCTACGACGTTCGCCAGTAGCCTGTTTGGCCTTAGGGTCCTCTGGGGAAAGGTCTCTCTGCACTGAGGGCAGGAGATGTCTGCATCCGATTCCTCCCAGCACTGGCTGATGCAGGCTCGGCAGAAATTGTGCCTGCAATCTAAAGACACTGGATCCTTAAAGAAACTCAGACAGATGGAGCAAGTAGCTTCATCTCGGAGGCTTTTCAAAGGATTCACCGCTGCAGCCATGGCTCCCGGCAGAGTGACTCAGGGTTTCCTTTCCTGAGCTGACTAGGCTCTCTGCACCGAGAGAGGCTCCTTCCTCCTGGGGAGCAGCCGGAATGTTACTGCTCCAGAGTCACTTCTCCCGGCTGCAGCCAGGGCTTCAGGATCCTAGCAGCAACCGGGCTCTGGGATCTTACAAGGAGCATAGACAGCATCCCAGAGCCACTGCAGCCAGTGCGATTCACTTCCTGCTAACAGACTGAGTGACCCCAGCGATCGCTCCCAGAACCGCAAGCCAGCTGCTCCTGGGTCCTAGCGATCAAGGGATTACACTGCAGCCCCCGCCCCAGAGCCTGCCCTCTGGCCAGGAACAGCTTCTCTCAGCATTAAGGGGGCGTTGTGCATAGAAGCCGAGCCTGGGGGAGAACGGGGGTTTCTATAGCGACTCTAGATTGTTTCAAGCGAGTCCCCTCCCCCATATGAAGAGGAACATGGGGGTGGTGGTCATGGGAGGCAAGTTTGTAGAAATTTTGGTGGTGCCCAGAACCCGCCCCCCCAACTCTGCCCCCTCAAACTCTGCCTCCATCTGCCTAAGGCTCTGGGCAGGGTTTCAGGGGGGAGGTCTGGGATGCAGGTCCTGGGCTGGGGATGGTGGTGGGTCTTGGTCCTAGAAATGCTGCCTGGGACCAGGAGCTGCAAGTGACACATTTCTCAGTGACACTATGTGTGAGTCACTCTGATCACAGACTGGCACAGGGAGCAGTTTGTCAGAGACAGGCTCGTCTCCACATCAGGCTGACTGGCTACTAGCCCTGGACTGGGTTTGTGTAGCCAGTGGGAATGGAAGATCACAGGCACCAAAACCAAAGGAGAGATCTGAGAAAGAGAAGATGCCAGCGAACACCTGTCATGGGAAGACTGAGGGAATGGAGGCAGGAGCTCACCTTACAATGGAGTGAGGGGTGTTTGGCACTGGAGGTCACTAGAGAGGAGGAGAAGATCCCATCTCAGGGTTCCAGTTGTCATTAATCCCCCCAGTTCCTGGGGGCATCCAAGTCTCTGACAGGTTCTTGTTCTCTTGAGGCAGGAGGACGTCACGGCCAAGGTGATGTACCAGCTCTGCACCATCTGATCCTTTCACCAGGTGTCTGAGGCTCCGCAGGGCTGTGCCTCTTAGGACACCTGTGATGCGGTGTAGAACCCCACATTGGGCCAGGAAGGGTCAGAGAGTAGTCCTGGGCCTCTGTGGTCCTACCCCACCTCACATGCAGAACCTGCTCAAGCTGGAGGAGGAGTTTAAAAGGGAGCCTGTCATGGGGTGTATGTACCCTATGCTAGCCCAGCAACCAAAGGGTTAATAAAGGCACTGCCAGTCACTGGTGACTGGCAGGCTAAGAGAGGCTGGGAGGGTAAAGGGGCTGGGAAGCAGACAAGTGAGGTGGCTAAGGACATAGCATTCCTTCTCAGATCTGAACCTTAGAGTTCAGAAAATGAGATACTAGCACCTGAATTCTCTAAGCTTAATTACCAGCTTAGATCTGATAGCACTGCCACCACCCAAAAATATAGTGCTATCCCAGATCCCTTGGGTTCTTAAAACAAGGAGAAATAAACCATTCCCCCCACCTTTCCCCCTCCCAGAATTTCCCTCCCTGGGCTATCCTGAGAGATACTGATCCAACCTCTTAAATCAGCATACAGAGAAGCATCTCCCTTCCCTTCCACAAAGAGGCAAACAGATTCAAGGAAAACAGAGAGAGATTCTATCTCTCCCCCTCCCGTCTCCCCCCACCTGTCCTGGTGAGTTATCCCAATCCCCTGGAATAACACAAGGGAAACAAGGGGAAAAAAATCATTCAGGTTCTCTAAAAAAGAAATCTTTTAATAAAAGAAAGGAAAAAGTAAAGAATTATCTCTGTAACTTCAAGATGTAAATATTACAGGGTTCTATAGCTTACAGACACCAGAAAGAGACTTTCCCCCCAGGACCAATACAAATCAAAATATTCCCAGCAACTACACATATAAAAGTTAACCAGCCAGATCCACAATTGCAAATAGAGTAAAACAATCAAAAAGCCTAAACCGCCTGTTTTTACTTACTATTTGAAAAGAAACTTAGAGAGCCTGTAGTAATGTCTGGTCTCTCTCAGACCCTCCGGGAGAAGAATACACAACAGGACAAAGAACACACACAAAAGCTTCCCTCCAACCAAATTTAAAAGTATCTTGTCTTCTGATTGGTCTTCTGGTCAGGTGTCCAGTTCCCTGCTCGTAACCCTTCACAGGTAGAAGGGACATTAACCCTTAACAATCTGTTTATGACAGGAGTGATCAGGCAGGAGAAAGGAATTCTTGGCAGCAGATTGCTAGAGAGCTGCCCAGGGGACAACACCCCAGAAAGGGGGGAACAGGCCAACAGACTAAAGAGCCTGCAGAGGTCTGAGGGAAGCTAGGAAGGAGCTTAGGGCATTGTCAGAGTCAGCAAACCCTGATTCTCCTGGTCTAGCTTGAGGGCCCTGAGCTGGAACCCAGTGGAGGGGGCAGGGCTGGGCTCCCCTACCAGCCCCCTGATGGACCTGAGAACAGAGAGGATGTCCAGATTACTGGACACCAGGAGTGGACTGACAGCCCCGCTGAGCTGACTGAGCTGGAGCCATGCCCCCCATCACCTCCATTTGGGTAGGGGAGACACCTTTGCATTTATGTATCACCACCCAGGCAGCTCAGAAGTGGGAGAGAGAGCAGAGAACAAGACTTACCTTGGGAGCTCCTGGATAAGGGTGCAGCAGGAGTCCGGGCTGCAGGAGAGATTCTGTTAGCAGCAGCTGTTCTAAGTCTGAGAGGATCTGGAGGATCACAAGTGAGCCTTTTGATCATGTGTCCAGTGGAGAGGGAGGGTCTGGGCTCCTGTACTAACCACCCTTTTTTCTGGAGGAGATATAAACCCCTTTTCCCTCCCTTGGAAAGCATGGAGACACTATAAGCCCTGAGCTCAGGGAGTGCCATTCACAGGTGACCAGAGGTGGGTTGAAGACCCTTTCTTTTGTTGGACTGTACATATTTTGTTGGACTCTGTTAACCCAAAACTCAATTGGTGAACCAGTCGGTGGCCTAAGGCCTCAGATTTCCATCACTGGGCCCAGTTAATCCCATCTCTCCTATTATCCCCATTTGAGCTACTGTATGGGAGGCAGCCCCACAGGAACCTAGATCTCCAGAAGACATGGGAGGTACCAGCCTCAGGAACAACCAACGTGGTACAATACGTGTTCTGTTTGAGAGAAAATTTAGAGCCACTGTGGGCTTTCTTGAGAGAGAACCAGCTGAAATCTCAGTAGAACCAGGAGTGGACCTACAATAAAGGGGCCACATGTGAAAATTTAAGATCATTGATAAGAATCATAGAAGATCAGAGTTGGAAGGGACCTCAGGAGGTCATCTAGTCCAACCCCCTGCTCAAAGCAGGACCAATTCCCAACTAAATCACCCCAGCCAGGGCTTTGTCAAGCCTGACCTTAAAAACCTCTAAGGAAGGAGATTCCACCACCTCCCTAGGTGGAAGATTTATTGTTGCTGCCAATCTTGAAATCAAAACTGCTGGCCAAGTGGCAAGGATCATTCAAGGTTGTAAAAAGGGCAAAGGCATTTGATTATGAAAGAGAAAAGAGACACAAGTATACCAGATGAACCTGCTGAAGGCTTGGAAGGACCAAGAGGACCACCTCATAATGCCTTTGCCATCCGAATGTGAGCTTGGCCCACAAGGACCCTTAATCCATGATTCTGGCCTGAAGAGAAACTGGAAATACAATCAAAGACCTTCCCTTGGTATTCTTAGCATTGCCAGAACAAGCCCATGTAGCCTATTCAAGTTGGATGGCCCATCAACATAAACAATGGGCCATGGAAAAAGCTAAAGTTCACCTGATGATCTTTCCTGTGGCCATTATAGTCACTGTCAGGGTATGAGTAATGGCTGGTAGGACTCATGGAAGCATACAAGAGCATGTGACTAGATCATGCGATACTGGAATCCATCTTGTTACTTGTACTTTTCCACAAACTGTGCTGGGGGGTGGGAGGGGGCAGCTTGGCTTAAAAGAAAGAAGTTCCTCCACATGGAAGAAGCTATAAAAGGGGGAAGTGACATCACCACAGGGCCTCACTCTCCCTACAACACAACACCTGATGAACAAAGGCTGAACTGGGGAATGGGTTGGTCCCAAGTGGGAAAGAAGAAAGCCTGCCTGTGTATGGAAGCTTGGTGGACTGTTTGTATTATCTAAGAGGGTGAGACACTGCTTGATTAAAATCTGGTCTAGTGTATAGAATTTAGATTTGTATTTTATTTCCTAGTGTGACAAAGTCAGGCCGGATGGCTGCAGGAGGGTCTGGGAAAACAGGTATGTTAGCCCTAGAATGCTAAGGGCCCTTTTTCCTACAAGCTGGGAAGGAGTTACTTCAAGTCAATTATGGAAACCTGAGTCCAATTAAGGGCTGCCTGAAACCTGTTAAAATCTCTCTCTCCTCGTGAGAGAGGAGTAGGGAGAGACAAACTGCTGCAAGGTTGTCAGCAGCAAGGAGTTAGGCTTCTCCAGTGTGTGAGACTGCGTTCCTCCCCATAGGGGAGACACCTAAAATCCAATGCTTGTTTAGATGAAGGACTGATACCCCAGGGCTAGTGACAAGATAACACCTGCCCCACTGAGGGGGCTAGGGAAAGGTATTCCCCATTTGTTTTGGCGTGTTACAGACTTTTCCCCTTTGTTTGGCAGAGGAGTACTCCTCAGGCCTGCCCTAAGGTCTATGGGGAAGGCTCTGAGAAACAAACCCCAAAAAGGGAAGACAGACATTCTCCAGAGTGAGGGGCTGATTTACCCCAGGCCTTGTCCCTGCCAGAGGAGGGAGCGCTAAATCCGGTGAGGCAAAAGGGTGCCTTGCCACACGTGGTGTCAAAGGTGGGATTCCTTTGGTGCTGAGAACCATCCCAGGGCAAGGTAAATCACCTCCCTGCCCCCCGCCCCCCTCCCCCAAAAATGGACAATGTAGTGAGGGCACTGGTGCAGGCCATGGCAGCACAACAAGAGGCTACCAGGGCCCAGCTGACTGCCCAACAGGAGTCGATACAACTACAACTTGAGCCAAATCAGCTGCTGCTAAGTCAGGCAGCCCAAGATTGAGCCACCCTGAAGGAGGTCATGAGCCAGCTGAAGGCCCTGACTGCTCTGACACATGGCCTTAATGAGATGTGACCCCTAAGGGCAGGGGTGGCTCTATGTTTTTTGCCGCCCCAAGCACGGCAGTCAGGCAGCCTTTGGCAACGTTTCTGCGGGTGATCTGCTATTCCCGCGACTTTGGCGTACCCGCCACTGAATTGCTGCCGAAGCCGTGGGACCAGTGGACCTCCTGCAGGCACGCCGCCGAAGGCTGCCTGACTGCCACAGTCACGGCGACCGGCAGGCCGCCCCCCCACAGCTTGCCACCCCAGGCACGCACTTGCTGTGCTGGTGCCTGGAGCCGCACCTGCCTAAGGGCCGGCAGTTATCTGCAGAAGATGATGGTGGAAGATGATGTGGAGTCATACCTTCTCACCTTTGAGAGAATGGCCCTACGTGAGGCCTGGCCCCGAGAACAGTGGGCCATCATCCTTGCCCCTTTCCTGTGTGGGGAAGCCCAGAAGGCAGAGGCAGTCACAGATTACTCCCAGCTGAAGGCAGAGATCCTGGCGAGATTCAGAGTGACAGCTATAAGAGCCCAGAGGTTCTATGAGTGGAGGTACCAGGACAGCAAGGTGCTGAAGTCACAACTGTTTGACCCGATCCATCTAATGTGGAAGTGGCTGTGCCCTGAGAGCCACAGCGCGGAGAAGATTATAGAAATCCTAGTGCTGGACAGATTCATGAGAGGATTACCACAAGACCTATGAGGATGGGTTAGCCAAAATAACCCCTTCTCTTATGACGATGTAGTTGCCCTCATAGAGAGGCAGTTAATGGCCAAGGAACTTTCTCAGACTACCGGGGAAGAAATGCGCTGAATCAAGAGATCAGTCCCTGCCTTGAAGGACCAGACTCCTGAAGGGTCAGGCAGAACTTTGTTAGGGAGAAAGGATGCTGAAGAGCAGCAGGAGTCTGCAAAGGGATTTGGGGGACTGGGGAGAGAGGGTTGTGGGGTATGTGACCTGATATCCCAAAGAATAGGGGGATATCCCGAGTGGGATATAGGTGTTATGCTTGCGGAGAACTAGGGCATATTGCGGCCCAGTGTCCTAACACTGACGAGCCCATGCAATGCAGCCTGGCTGGTCATACAGGTCCATGTGACATAATCAACCTTGTGGGGGTTGTGATGACCCCACATAGCTACACACGGCCAGTTAATATGAATGGCATAACGACCATTGCATTGGTGGACTCTGGGAGTGGGACAGAACCAGCTATCTCGTGCCAAACATATAGGGATAGCCTGTGCCCATGGCACTGTCAACTACTATCTGACCATCCCTGTACAAACTGAAGTTCAGGGGAGTACCACAAGGGTGATGGCAGGGGTGGTCCCTAAATCCCCATATCTGGTCTCACGGGATGAGACCTCCCAGGGTTTGGGAATCTACTTCCGGTGGGTGAGTCTGAGAAGGGTAGTGACCCCAGGAGTGATACTGTGGCCCCAGTAGGCAGCCCTCTCCCATTTTTCTCTGAATTTGACCAGGACTTGTTCTCTGCAACTGGGAAGCCCCAGAAAACTAGGCAAGAAAGGAGGGCAGACAAAAGGTTGGGAACCAGGATTTTGGCTAGGAACCAAAAGGTTGTGCTTGTAGGGAGGCAATCTCATCCAGCTGGCAGGGGGGCAATTCAGGTTGTTGATGAGCCAGAAGCAGGACCGGGTTCCGCTGAGGCCAAACCTGGAGGGGAAACAGAAATAGGTCCCCTTGATTTTGAGCATATTCGGCCCTCATTTAGAAATCTTGGGCAAGACCAAGCCAATGATCTGCTGTACGACAATATTAGAAGGGAGGTAGTTGAGGTGAATGGGGTTCCAGTGGAGGGAAAACACAAAGGCCCAGGGCCACATAAGAACATAAGAACGGCCTTACCGGATCAGACCAAAGGTCCATCTAGCCCAGTATCCTGTCTACCGACAGTGGCCAATGCCAGGTGCCCCAGAGGGAGTGAACCTAATAGGTAATGATCAAGTGATCTCTCTCTTGCCATCCATCTTCACCCTCTGACAAACAGAGGCTAGGGACACCATTCCTTACCCATCCTGGCTAATAGCCATTTATGGACTTAACCACCATGAATTTATCCAGTTCTCTTTTAAATGCTGTTATAGTCCTAGCCTTCACAACCTCCTCAGGTAAGGAGTTCCACAAGTTGACTGTGCGCTGCATGAAGAAGAACTTCCTTTTATTTGTTTTAAACCTGCTGCCTATTAATTTCATTTGATGACCTCTAGTTCATAGGTATTATCTGAATAAGTAAATAACTTTTCCTTATCCACTTTCTCCACACCACTCATGATTTTATATACCTCTATCATATCCCCCCTTAGTCTCCTCTTTTCCAAGCTGAAGAGTCCTAGCCTCTTTAATTTTTCCTCATATGGGACCCTCTCCAAACCCCTAATCATTTTAGTTGCCCTTTTCTGAACCTTTTCTAGTGCCAGTATATCTTTTTTGAGGTGAAGAGACCACATTTGCATGCAGTATTCGAGATGTGGGCATACCATGGATTTATATAAGGGCAATAATATATTCTCAGTCTTATTCTCTATCCCCTTTTTAATGATTCCTAACATCCTGTTTGCTTTTTTGACCGCCTCTGCACACTGTGTGGACATCTTCAGAGAACTATCCACGATGACTCCAAGATCTTTTTCCTGACTCATTGTAGCTAAATTAGCCCCCATCATATTGTATGTATAGTTGGGATTATTTTTTCCAATGTGCATTACTTTACATTTATCAATATTAAATTTCATTTGCCATTTTGTTGCCCAATCAGTTTTGTGAAATCTTTTTGAAGTTCTTCCCAGTCTGCTTTGGTCTTAACTATCTTGAGCAGTTTAGTATCATCTGCAAATTTTGCCACCTCACTGTTCACCCCTTTCTCCAGATCATTTATGAATAAATTGAATAGGATTGATCTTAGGACTGACCCTTGGGGAATACCACTAGTTACCCCTCTCCATTCTGAGAATTTACCATTAATTCCTACCCTTTGTTCACTGTCTTCTAACCAGTTCTCAGTCCATGAAAGGACCTTTGCTTTTATCCCATGACAGCTTAATTTACATAAGAGCCTTTGGTGAGGGACCTTGTCAAAGGCTTTCCGGAAATCTAAGTACACTATGTCCACCAGCTCCCCCTTGTCCACGTTTGTTGACCCCTTCAAAGAACTCTAATAGATTAGTAAGACATGATTTCCCTTTACAGAAACCATGTTGACTATTGCTCAACAGTTTGTTTTTCTATGTGTCTGACAATTTTATTCTTAACTATTGTTTCAACTAATTTGCCCGGTACTGACGTTAGACTTACCGGGCTGTAAAAGCCAGGATCACCTCTAGAGCCCTTTTTAAATATTGGTGTTACATTAGCTAACTTCCAGTCATTGGGTACAGAAGCCGATTTAAAGGACAGGTTACAAACCTTAGTTAATAGTTCCGCAACTTCACATTTGAGTTCTTTCAGAACTCTTGGATGAATGCCCTCTGGTCCCCGTGACTTGTTAATGTTGAGTTTATCAATTCCAAACCCTTCTCTAGTGAAACTTCAATCTGTGACAGTTCCTCAGATTTGTCACCTACAAAGGCCAGCTCAGGTTTGGGAATCTCCCTAACATCCTCAGCCATGAAAACTGAAGCAAAGACTCCATTCAGTTTCTCTGCAATGACTTTATTGTCTTTAAGCGCTCCTTTTGTATCTCGATCATCAAGGGCCCCCCCCGGTTGTTTAGCAGGCTTCTTGCTTCTGATGTACTTAAAAAACATTTTGTTATTACCTTTGAAGTTTTTGGCTAGCCGTTCTTCACACTCCTCTTTGGCTTTTCTTATTACACTCTTGCATTCAATTTGGCAGTGTTTATGCTCCTTTCTATTTGCCTCACTAGGATTTGACTTCCACTTTTTAAAGGGTCTTTTTATCTCTCACTGCTTCTTTTACATGGTTGTTAAGCCAAGGTGGCTCTTTTTTAGTTCTTTTACTGTGTTTCTTAATTTGAGGTATACATTGAAATTGGGCCTCTATTATGGTGTCTTTAAAAAGCGCCCATGCAGCTTGCAGGAATTTCACTTTAGTCACTGTACCTTTTAACTTCTGTTTAACTAACCCACTCATTTTTGCATAGTTCCCTCTTTTGAAATTAAATGCCACAGTGTTGGGCTGTTGAGATGTTCTTCCCACCACAGGGATGTAGAATGCTATTGTATTATGGTCACACTTTGTGATAAGAAGGGACCTGCTATACAGAGTAGTCCAAATGCAAGAGCAAGAAGGGGAGCAGTTCCTGGTGCCTCAAAGACACCAGAATGCAGTGTTGGACCTAGCTCATAGCCATTTGTTTGGAGGACATCTAGGGATAGATAAAACCCTCGACTGAATCCTATGAAGGTTCTTTTGGGCAGGAGTTTATATGGAAGTCTGATGATATTGTGCCTCCTGCCCAAAATGCCAATTACACAGCCCACTGCACTTAAGGGCCCCTCTAGTATCTCTGCCAATTATTGAAGTCCCGTTTGAGAGGATAGCCGTGGCCCTGATAGGCCCACTGGAGAAATCGGCCTAAGGCCATCAGTGTGTGCTCATAGTTCTGGACTACGTCACCCAATACCCAGAAACCAAACCCCTACGTAACACAATGTCCAAGACAACAGTGAAGGAATTAATTCAAATTTTCTCTAGGGTAGGGATACCCAAACAGATCTTAATGGATCAAGGAACTCCCTTCAAGTCAAATTGATCAAGGACCTGTGTGCGATGCTTCACATATGGGCCCTATGAACGTCAGTTTACCATCCTCAGACTGGCAGCCTTATTGAATGCTTTAATAGGGTACTTAAGAACATGATAAGGGAAGTGGTGAGCTGGGATGGGAAGAATTGGGATACCTTGCTACCTTACCTGATGTTTGCCATAAGGGAAGTTCCCCAAATCATAGATTTGGAAGGGACCTCAGGAGGTCATCTAGTCTAACCCCTTGCTCAAAGCAGGACCAATCCCCAGATTTTTACCCTAATTCCCCAAATGGCCCCCTCAAGGGCTGAACTCACAACCCTGGGTTTAGCAGGCTAATGCTCAAATGCTAGCCTTCCCCCCACTGAGATATCCCTTGGAGTTCTCCTCCTTTGAGCTGCTATACAGTTGCCGTCCCCGCGGCATACTGGACATTGTCAAGGAGGACTGGGAAGAACAGCCTAACCAGGGGAGAAACATCTTCGAACATGTGATGCAGATGTGGGACAGGATAGCCCAAGTCACATCCATAGTGTGGGAACACATGGAGAAAGCACAAGAGGCCCAACAGACTTATTACAATCTCCAAGCGATGGTCCGGAAGTTCCAGACAGGTGACTGGGTATGGTGCTGGTGCCCACAGCTGAAAGCAAGATCCTGGTCAGATGGCAGGGGCCATATGAAGTAATAGAAGCCGTTGGGAGGTTGACTAGAAGGTTCAACAGCCTGATCGCTGGAAGCTGGAGCAGATCTACCATGTCAACCTGTTGAAACCCTGGCAGGACAGAGGAGCTTATGTGGTCACCCTAGAGACACCACCCCAAGAAAGTAAACCACAGGGGCACGTGAGAATAGCCCCTGAATTGACCCCTGAACAACGGGCAGAAGTCACCAATATGATTGAGCGAAACCACGATAGGTTCTCAGAGAAGCCAGTCAGAACCACTGAAGCTCATCATCATATCATCCCGGATCCCGGAGTAAAGGTGAATGTTAAGCCATACCGGATCCCAGAGGCAAAAAGAGAGGAGATTAGGACCAAAGTCAAGAGCATGTTTGAACTAGGAGTCATTGAGGAGTCCCATAGTCAGTGGTCCAGTCTGATCATTCTGGGGTACTTAAGCCAGATGGCACCATGAGATTCTGCAATGACTTCCAGAAATTGAATGAGGTGTCCCAGTTCGATGCCTATCCCATATCTCAGATAGATGAGCTAATTGACCAGTTGGGAAAAGCACAATTCCTGTCCACCCTCGACCTGACCAAAGGTTATTGGCAAATCCCTCTGGCCAAGGAGAAGACTGCTTTTTCTACATCACAAGGATTATACCAATATACTGTCCTCCCTTTTGGATTACTCGGAGCTCCCACAACCTTCCAACCGCTCATGGATAAGCTGTTATGTCCACATGCCAAGTATGCGGCTGCTTACCTCGACGATGTGGTCATACATAGCTCAGGCTGGGGGATGCACCTAGAAAGGTGGAAGCAGTATTGGATACCTTGAGGGATGCGGGTCTCACTGCAAATCCCTCGAAATGTGCAATAGGGCTGGCTGAAGCCATATACCCCAGTTACATTGTGGGAAACGGCGTAGTGAAGCCCCAAATGAATAAGTTAGAATTAATACAAAGTTGGCCCAGATGAATCCGGAAGAAACAGGTCAGAGCATTTCTGGGAATAGTAGGGTACTACAGGCGATTCATTCCCCACTTCGCTACCAGAGTATACTCGTTGACAGACCTGATAAAAGCCCGAGGCCCAGACATACCAAACTATTGGGAGCATCAGACAAAATGTCATGCCCAAGTAGTATCAACTAGGAAAAATTGTACTGGTAGTTCCAGCATCACAAGTGAGTGTTGAAATAAAATTTCCAGGCCTCAATTGTATCTTTTCACTGCAGAGGTCCAATATGACAAAGCAAATATTTAATGTTATTTTAGGTTACTCAAACAAATTGTTCATAAAATAATTGTGTTTATCTGACAACACAAAAACACTGGGAAAAGTGATATAAAATAAAATAGAATTTTTTGACTATTATTTAAAGTTTCATCTCTCTTTTTTGAATTTACCACTGCTAAGACTGAAATAGGATTTAAACCGGTAACTGAACTTTTATTTTTGGATGGCTTGAACCGGAAATGAACCCGAACCTGAACCAAACTGAAATAAACACCAGTTGGACTCCTTGCCTGCTGTTGCTAGCAGCGACTCTGGTTTGACACAGAAATCAGAGCCAGGCCCTTTTCAGTCCTGTCAACATTAAACATTTAACATCAGGAGCCACACCCCCAAAATAATAAGATTTATTTATTTAAGACAAAGACTAAATTGGGAGTAGAGTCTGTGTGTGCACGTGGGGGGATTTGCCTTGTAAGTTCTGAGTCCTTAGGAGGAAATCTCCTGCCCACCCATCTCAAATGCTTGTTTGACCATTTCTAGGGAAAAAGATTTCCCACAGGCTGCTATGTAGGGCAGCCCCTCCCGTTCCCCATGGCTTCGGAAGCTGCCATTGTATCTCTCACTATTCCTCTCCCTATCCTCTGGCTCTCCCTTCGCCAGCCAGTCTCCACTTGCTCTCATATTCTCCCTCCAGCCTCCTCACAGTCCCCTGTCCCGCATCCGCCCTTTCCTTCTCTTTAACCCCCCGTGAGTTTCTCTCTATTGCTGCTCTGTTCCCCTGAGCCCCAGATTTCTCCCCCTGCCCCCTAAGGATTCCCTCAGCCTCCCTTCAGCAGCCCACATCCCCATGGCCTCATCTGCCCCCTGCATCCTTTTTCCCCCCCTCCTTCCTCCTCACACCTCCCTGTTCACCCCTCAATGCCCTCTGGCTCTTAGAGCCCCCTGCCCCCTTCACTCCCCTTCCAGCTCCAACCCCCTCTGACTCCCCATATGTTTCTGGCACACCCTTAATGCCTCACACTCATGGCAAAACATAGGAGCTGGCAGCCAGCTTTCCTCTGCCCAATGCAGGAAATCACAGCCAGTCCAGCTAGGAGCAGCCTGGGGAATACCCCTGCCACTGCAGACAGGCTGCAACCAAAAGCACTCCCTGGGGAGGGGGATAGTGGGCAGGTCTCACCTTCTCTTCATGTGGGGCACTGCCTGGGAGCAGGGCTCTGGTTCCCAGTAAGGGAGGTCCAGGATAGACTGGAATATCTGCACTGGAAGAGTCTCTTGGGAAGCAGTCCCTCGATAGGAACTGCCCCCCACCCCCGTCCACAGCCAGGGCTCTGGGGGCTCCAGCAATAGCATCTGAGGCCCTTCAGTATTGCCAAATGTTAAAAATCATGAGTCAGGCTCACCAAATATCATGAGATTGGTTTGAAAATCATAATATTATGTAAAAATAGCAGCTAGGAAATAGGAGCTAAGATCCTTCGAAAGGGGGGAAGAAAAGTTGCTCTGCCCACACTCTGTTTTTACAGCCACTGCACCTGGCTTACCCCTTCGGGGGGAACTTTTATCCCCTCTGCTCCTCTCTATTCCTGGGTTTCCCCCTCCTCCTGAGTCTGGCAGTGCCTCTACCCCATTCTTAACCCCTGTTCCTACTCCCAGTTACCTGGAAGCTCCCGCCCCCATCTATTCTCCCCCAGGTTTCATTTCCCCAGCCCTCAAGACGGTGCAGGCTGGCTTTATGCACTCTGCAAACAATGGGAGTTTGCGGCAGTTTTCCTAGGCACAGGGCAGGGAATTGTAGCCAGCTCCACTGGGAACAGCCTAGGGCCAAACCCTCCCT
Organism: Gopherus flavomarginatus; assembly: GCF_025201925.1. Lineage (NCBI taxonomy): Eukaryota > Metazoa > Chordata > Testudines > Testudinidae > Gopherus > Gopherus flavomarginatus. The sequence continues at coordinate 25,076,437 of NC_066628.1, forward strand.
GACCATGAGGCTACAACCATCAGTCCCAATCCCAACACGTCTGCTGAAATCCAGACCAATACTGTCAAGAAACTGAATCACTGCTGTGGCAATTGCTTCTGCTGTTACACCTTCCAAACTGACTAGTCCCAAAAATGTAGATACAGTTTTCTTTAAGGACGAGTTGCTTTACTGCAGCAATGTCTGTGCTCTCATCTATAACCAGTGAATACTGAGACTCCCCGATGTCTTTGATGAGGTCGGAGAACATGCAGGGAGGAAGAACATTGTTTATTAATGTTGTGCATTTTGTACAATGCAGACGTACCTCTCTCTTGAAAGCTGATCTGACAAGTTCCCCAAAATGATCCACAGAACTAACCACTGAGTGGCAGGCAATGTAGCAGGCCAGTATTAGCTCTGCTTGGTGCATCGTGGTTGAAGGTTTGCATACTGTAAAGCCAACATCTGTCAGGTGAATAGAAGAAAATGGTGTTTCATTTCTTTTGTTTGTCAGTCCCTGCGTGTTGCACAAGATCTGCATGATGTGCATGAATCAAAGTTTTACAAAATTTGCATGCTGCTTTACTGTCATCCCCGACCACAGGCCTTAACCCATCTTTCAACTCCTTTTCTTTTTCCCATGCCTTTCTGTATTCTTTTCCCCATACTTTGCCCATTTTCTTGGTGACATACTGGTCTTTCATTGGCTGAGCCTCAAAATGGCATCCAAGTGTGCCTAAATTGGATCATGATAGGATGCGTCAAGTGGGTTGTCCAAAAAGTTCACAAATTTGCCTGCCACTCACAAAGGAGTTTGGGGTAGGATAGTGGGACTTATATGCAGCATCTGGCTCCCTCCTCTCACTCACCAGGGCTGGATTAACACAGGGGCTTTAGGGACTGCAGCCCAGGTCCTCGAGCTAAAGGGGGCCCCGCAAAAATAAATCCAGTTTTCAGAACGGAGAGAGGTTGTCATAAACAGATAGTTAAGGTTTAATGTCTCTTTTACCTGTAAAGAGTTACAAGCAGTGAACCTGGACCACCTGACCAGAGGACCAATCAGAAAACAAGATACTTTCAAATCTCGGTGGAGGAAAGTCTTTGTTTTGTGTTGTTTGTTTGTCTGTTGTTCTCTCTGGGTTCTGAGAGTAACCAGACGTACCTACAGGCTCTCTAATTTTCTGTTCAAATAGTAAGTATAAGTAGAAAGGCGGTTTAGTCTTTTTGATTGTTTTATTTGCAAATGTGTATTTTGCTGGAAGGATTTTAATTTGTATTTGTGCTGGTGGGAAGGCTTCTCTCTACTGTCTATAAGCTGAAAGACCCTGTAACCTTTACCATCTTAATTACAGAGACAACTTTTGCTTTTTTTCTTTCTTTTATTAAAAACTTTTCTTTTTTAAGAGCTGATTGATTTTTTCCCCTTGTTGAGGCTCAAGGGAATTGAGTCTGTACTCACCAGGGAACTGGTGGGAGACAGGGAGAGAGAAGGGAGGGGGAAAGGTGGAATTCCTCTGGTTTTAGATTTATGGAGCTTGAATCTGTATTACCTCTTGGGGAGGGGAAAAGAGGAGGGGGGAAGGTGCATTTCCCTTTGTTTTAAGATTCAAGGAGTTTGAATCACAGTGATCTTCCAGGATAACCCAGGGAGGGAAAGCCTGGGAGAGGCAACGGTGGGGGAAAGGGTTTACTTTCCTTGTGTAAGATCCAGGGGGTCTGGGTCTTGGGGTCCTCTGGGAAGGTTTTGGGGGGACCAGAGTGTACCAGGCACTGCAAGTCCTGGTTGGTGGCAGCACTACAAGATCTAAGCTGGTAATTAAGTTTAGGGGGATTCATGCTGGTACCCCATCTTTTGGACGCTAAGGTTCAGAGTGGGGGTTATACCGTGACAGAGGTATTTAACATATTGATAAATAATGAGAGAATGGTCAATTTTCAGAATTGAGAGAGGGAAATAGTGGTGTCCCCCAGGGGTCTGTACTAGGCACAGTCCTATTTAACATATTCATAAATGATCTGGAAAAAGGGGTAAATAGTGAGGTGGCAAAATTTGCAGATGATACAAAACTATTCAAGATGGTTAAGTCCCAGGCAGACTGCGAAGAGCTACAAAGGAACTCACAAAACTGGGTGACTGAGCAACAAAATGGCAGATGAAATTCAGTGCTGATAAATGCAAAGTAATGCAGATTGGAAAACATAATCCTAACTATACATATTGCCTTTATATAAATCCATGGTATGCCCACATCTTGAATACCGCCTGCAGATGTGGTCACCCCATCTCTCTAAAGATATATTGGACTTGGAAAAGGTTCAGAAAAGGGCAACAAAAATGATTAGGGATATGAAATAGCTGCCATGTGAGGAGAGATTAATACATCTGGGACTTTTCAGCTTGAAAAAGAGATGACTAAGGCAGGATATGATAGAGGTCTACAAAATCATGACTGGTGTGGTGAAAGTAAATAAGGAAATGTTATTTACTCCTTCTCATAACACAAGAACTAGGGGCCACCAAATGAAATGAATAGGCAGCAGATTTAAAACAAATAAAAGGAAGTATTTCTTCACACAATGCACAGTCAACCTGTGGAACTCTGTGCCAGAGGGTGTTGTGAAGGCCAAGACTATAACTGGATTCAGAAAAGAACTAGATAAATTCATGGAGGATAGGTCCATCAATGGCTATTAGCCAGGATGGGCAGGAATGGTGTCCCTAGCCTCTGTTTGCCAGAAGCTGAGAATGGGCAATAGGTGATTGATCACTTGATGATTACCTGTTCTAGTCATTCCCTCTGGGGCACCTGGCATTGGCCACTGTCGGAAGACAGGATACTGGGCTAGATGGATCTTTGGTCTGACCCAGTATGGTTGTTCTTACGTTCTTATAAGTATATACAATTCATTGGTCACCAACCAGTCGATCGCGATCGACTGGTCAATCCTAGAGCCTCTGCCAGTCGATTGCAATCTCCAGGCCACTAAAAGTCCAGTGGCGCAGCAGGGTGCAGGCAGCCTGCCTGCAGGCATGGCCCTATGCCGCCCGGAAGCGGCCGGCTGCTGGCACGTCTCTGCAGCCCCTTGGTTTATGTTAATTAAATGGCAAGTTTAGTATAGTGTTAATAGCCTCGATGCCATAATTGTGATCATTTTGTTTTAAATTAGGAAAAAGGCTTGTATACGGGGCCCCACAAAATCTAATAGCCCCGGGCCCAAAGGAGAGTTAATCCAGCCCTGCCCCCCACCCAACAAGGAGTTTGTGGTGAGGGAGGGGAATGGGACTTGCATGCAGCATCTGGCCCGCTCCCCTCTCTACCCACACAGCAAGTAGCTGGGGCAGAATAGAAGAGTGGGAATGCATGCTTCATCTGGCCCCTTTCCCCCACCCAGCCAGCAAGGAACTGGGGCAGGGCGGGAAAGGGACTTGTCTGCAGAATCTGACCCTTTCCCCCACACACACTCACCCACCGAGCAAGGAGCTTAGGGTAAGGGAGTGGGACTTGCTGTACCTCATACTGGCTGCTGTAGTGAGATCGTCCCTTCTCCCGGCTGCAGCCAGGGCTCCAGGGTCCCCAGCGGCAGTTGCCAAGGCTCAGGGATCTTGCAAGGACCATGGGCTCCCCACAGCGTCCCAGAGTCATGGCAGTGAGAGCAATTCACTTCCTGCTGCTGGAACTGAGTGACCCCGGCAGTTGCTCCCAGAGCTGCATCCCAGGTGTTCCTTAGCAACCAAGGGATTATACTGCAGCCCCTGCCCCAGACCCTGCCTTTTGAGGCCCCACATCTCCTGGTGAGGGGCAGCTTCTCTTAGCATTAAGGGGCATCATGCATAAAAGCCACCATGACAATGGGCAGAAAGGAGATGTGCAGATCCCAGGGAGGGAGGAGAAGGGGGATTTCGATGGAGACTGGGGATTATTCCAGAGAGTCCCCAGTATCAACAGGGACACATGGGTGATGAGTCCTGCTCCCAGAGAGGCTGCCTGGGACCAGGAGCTGCAGGTGACATGCAGGGCCGGCTTTAGGAAGTGACGGGCCCAATTCGAACAGGGGCTTGTACTCACCTGGCAGTGCTCCGAGTCTTCGGCAGTACTTCGGCAGCAGGTCCTTCACTTTCTCCAGGTCTTCGGCGGCACTGAAGGACCTGCCGCCGAAGACCCAGAGCAAGCGAAGGACCCGCTGCCGAAGTGCCGCTGAAGACCCAGAGCTCTGCCAGGTGAGTAAAAATGAAAAAGGCGTGTCTAGCCAGGGAAGGGATTCTCACTGGGCACGGGGCCCCCTTAGGCGCGGGGCCCGATTCGGGGGAATTGGTGGAATAAGCCTAAAGCTGGCCCTGGTGACATGTTTCTCAGTAATACTGACTGTGTGTGTGATTCACTCTGGTAACAGACAGGCACAGGGAGCAGTTTGTCAGAGACGGTCTCTTATCTCCACATCAGGCTCACTGGCTACTAGCCCTGGGCCGGAGCTACAAGCTCTGCTCCCCTAACTCGGGCCATGGAGCTGTCAGGGCTTTGCCATCAGGTTCCTTTGGTTATTCATAGGGCTGGATTAACTCATCACTGGGCACTAGGCAACCCCCCACCATGTCTGCCCCCTGCCAGTCCCCCTCTGCCCCTCTCCTGGCTGGCTTCCCAATGTGGGCATTGGCAGCAGCTCCCCATGCTGTGCCTGGATGTTGGTGAAGCACAAACTGGACCGATTCCAGGGCTGGTGCTCTGAGCACTTTCGATAGGCCCAAATATCCCACCGCAGTTGTGACAGGGAGAGGGAGGGGAGCATCTGGAGCCAAAATTGAGCCATGTGAGTTGAAACACCAAATTTGGTGTCTCCCTCCCTACCCTCCCCCCTAGAAATGGGGCATGGGCCTGGGACAAATCAGAATGGGCAGTGGGACAGCCCCATGCAAGATAGGCCAGGAACAACATTGTGTGAGGAGTGTGCTGTTGCTTAGGTACGAAATAGGGATCTGTGTGCCTAGCCTGAGACAGCTGTGTGCATGCCCAGAACCAGATTTGTAGATGCGTGGGGGATTTAAATGACAAAAATTTAGGTGCATAGGACCATTAAACACCTTCAGAGTTAGGCAACAGCTGAGTGTGTGGTGGGGAGGCGTTGCGGATCAGTGGCATCTAAATATCAGAAGCAGGTACCTAAAGTGAAATTAGCAGCTAGGCTCCTAAATCTTTTTGTGTATCTAGCCTCTGATGCCTAACCTGCTTTGACAACCCCTCTAGAACCTTATCTGCATCCTCAAGTGCCCAATATCTTTTAAAATCCAACCCAAAGTCATTTTTTAAAAGATGCTTTTGAAAAAAAACTTTCCAAAAACCTAATGGGCTTAAAAAATCAGTTCAATATAATCTGGGGCCACAAGCACTAAAATACCTTAATTGGAATAGAATGGGGCTTTAAGTGGTATCACTCCATGGCAAGGTCTCACAGTTGGTGCTAAATGCCTGAACAGACCCATTGTTAATTATTGCTAAAGCCAGTAGCAGACTGACTTTCTCCAGAAAACGTTATGCACTCTAGGGGTAAGTGCTGTAATTCTGGGCAAGAACAATCTGTGTTTTTCACACACAAAAGAAGCTGAATACCTGCTTTAAGGGCAGAGCCTCATTCTCTCAGCAATCAGGAGATGCTACCCCCTCCCCTCATCATTCCTCTTGGGGCATCACTCGTAGCCCTTTAGATTTCCGGGTCACTCCTGCCATTTACAAAATCATTACATTGGTTGTTCTGCATATTGAGACTGTAAACTCTTTCCCTGAGGAGCTGTCTCTCATGATGTGTATATACAGTACCTAGCACAATAGGCCTTAGCCTTCTGCAGAACCTCTAGCTGCTGATATATTACAAATAATCATGGTATTAACTCAGACAGAATTATTTTGTTATCAGAGAAGAATGAATTTGGGGAAAGTTGTGGTATCAAGAACAGGCTGAGTATCAACAGAGAGAGACTCTGAAACCCCGCAATCTAAAGTTGCAGTCCTGCAAAACCTTAGTCACATGTAATTGTACTACTGCCAATAGCCCCATTGATTTAAATGGGTCTGAGCTAGAATTAGGCAGGGGGTAAAGTTGAGAGAGAGGGGATCTTGGGCTGAAACCCGGCTCAGAGATCAGAATCACTTTAGCCATATTATACATACTTACATTTGTGAATATACTGCCTGCAGCTGAGCCTATGACAGGGCAGAGGTGAGATTGTATGAGTGATGACACTGCACGCTGCAGTACTAGACCATGTTTATATTGCTTTTACTTTTAACCTCCACTCTGAATCTGGTGGATATTTAATGCAAAATAAAGGACACTGGGACTGTGAGAAACTAAATTCTACTTTATTATTCCAAAGGACAAAAACAGACTCCTTTCCCCACCCCAGCCCAGTGCAGCATGGTACTTTTCATCCCCAGCCCAGCATACTGCTACGCTCAAATCTCACATACACCAGCAACAGAGCGACAGTTGCAAACTGGTAGAAAAGTGCAGAGAATCCAGGAGAGATGCTGGGACCCAGGCACACAACAAACACTCCGAGAGCAGGGAATCCAAGGAGCTGAGATTAGATGGATGTAGCATGGGGTGAGTGGGGCAGAGATGGTTGCTGTCATCCCCATACAGGACACTCAGAGATGGGGAGGGGTGACCAGCTGGGCTGTCAGGCTCCTCATCTACTTTGGCCTCAATGATGGGGGTCAGCCTGGCCTCAAGGCTGCCCCAAGCCTGTTGGCTTCCCCAGCTTCCTTCTTTCCTCTGCCCAGCCTCGTCCTCTCAGCAATTGGGACACACCTTTAGATTTTAGTGATGGCTTCACTCGACTCTTAGGGCAATTCCTATCTCTCTCTGGCATTGGTGCAACAAGTTCACAGTTCTCTGCCTCAGCTGACTGTTGCAAAAGAAAAGTTTGCAGTTTCCTGACTGTTTTCCTGCCCTCTCCCCTTCCTGACTGCATCTCACATCTCTTCAGGGATCAGGAAGTAACTACATGCCCCATTCAGCCTCGGCCTCCTGGAGTGTGAATCTAGCTCTCACCCCCAGTGTTCGTGCTGAGAGATAGTGATAATTTTCATTGTTCAAACACACAAAACTCATGACAAAGGGTTAAGAAAGGTTAAAATAAAATAGAAAAGGGACTCTTCTAGCAAATGATCATTTGTCTCATAAAGTCCTCAATAAAGCTAGGCTACATCCTGTCAAACTAAACTGATATCAAACTATGTGACCAACCAGCCTTCAGGAAGAGAAAGAAACCAACACTACAAGGTGTGCTACAAAACACTTTCAGGTTCATAAAGTGAAATCCCACAGAATTCTAACTCCCAAAAGAAGGAAAACAAATTTATCCATTTTCTTCTGACCTGGCTAAACCTGCTGTACTCAGCACCTCCTCTTTATCTGGTTGTGTCAGTTACAAAAGTTTTAGCATTGTCCCAATGCAAAAAAGGAGAAAAGAAACAAAAACAAACCAAAGCCAAAATCTGAATTTCTACAAAGCCCAGAAGCTACTTTACCAATAGATGAAAGCAGGACTTTAGCCCAGAAAGGTCAGTTAAGAGTTTTGAGGTTCATCTGAATTCCCCCTCCAGGTCTGGGAAACTTTCATTGCTAGCCCTTAGGAGTCTGAGTCAGGATTAAAAAAAATTGAGAAGTGTGATACCTAAGCATGGAGAGTAAAGAACATTGTTGGAAGTGCCATGCTGGGGGGTAGAATGGGGAGAGAATAAACTCTCCATGGCTCAGACAGGGGCTGTTGTGTCAGGTTGGCGTGTGACAGTGAAGGCAGGGAGAGGATGGAATCCCTCCAACTCACCCCATCACCCTCAAATAACACAGAACTCAAAATACCACATTTTCCTATCCCTGCTCTAGCCCTTTTAGAATCTATTTAATTCTGGTCTTCAAGAGAGTCAGTGTACAAAAAATAAATGTTTTTGGCATAACCTGGAGCAACGTGGGAATGAGACAATCTCTCCCCAAACGGGGAACTCAGTGACTCTAACAATCCCTCTGCTAATGGGGAGATCAGAATATATAAAATGGTTGGGGTCGGTCTAGACTAGGAAGAGTGAGAGAGGGTCAGAGGAGATTTGCTAGCTAATCTCAACCAGTTTTCCCACCACAGGCAGGCCCATGGAAGCTGATGCTGTGGAGGCAGAGGTGGGATCCAAGGCCTTTAGGCCCATGAAAAAAGACTGTGTGGAAATCAGTTCCTCTCAGTGGTGCTTTCTGAATGCAGAGTTGGCAGGGGAAAAGGACAGAGGGGCTGAGTGATAAGAAGCAGCACCTCTCTTCCCTGTACTCTTCTCTTTTCTCCCACAAACCCTAACATCTGATTTCCCCAGCACACAGCACCTTCTGCTTCCCATATCCACCAGACCCAAGCATTGAATCCCCTAGTTTCCTCCCCAAAACCGATCTCTCTTGGTCCCTTCACATTTGATCCCTGTAATGCACGTCCTCAGGGGATATAGGGAAGGGAAGTTATCAGCCCCAGGAACACTTATACCTGGAGCTGGCCCATACAGGGTGTGGGGAAGACATGGGTGTCCAGAGTGATTGTGGGGCCTGGCCCAAGTATCCCTCTCCTAGTCTCCACGGAAGGGGCACCACATCTGGGAAGGGAAGGGAGAGAGTGGGACTTCATCCAGGCACAGGGAGCTTCTGGAGAAGTTTCTCTCTTTCTTTCTCCAGCAGGTTAGCAGGAGGCAGGAAGACCCATCCATTCAGCAGCCAGGGCTGCAGTAGGGAGAAGGGGCTTCTGGCAGTATGCCCCAATAATCTTCATAAAGATACTGTTATATGACTATGACAGAACTAAAATATGTTTAAGCAAGATGGATCATGACACTAAATTGGGAGGAGTGATAGATATACTGGAGGGTAGGGATAGGATTGGTAGCGTAGCTGGGGGGGGGAGCAGGGGGAGCAGCTGCTTCCCCTGAGCACATTTTCCAAAAGTGGCGCCTTAGGCGCCAACTCCCTGGGTGCTCCGGGGCTGGAGCACCCATGGGGAAAATTTGGTGGGTGCTGGCCCCAGGTCACCTTCCCTCCACCTCTGACTCCTTCCCTGAATGCACCCCCTTCTCTGCTTCTCTGCTTCTCTGCCCCGGGTTTCCCACAAATCAGCTGTTCGCGCGGGAAGCCAGAAAGGGCGGAGAAGCGGTGCGGGGGCTTCGTGCTCAGGCCAAGGGAGAAGGCGGAGGCGAGCTGGGGCGGGGAGCAGTTCCCCTGCGTGCCCCCTCTCGCATGAACCTTTGGTGGGTGGCTGGATTAGCTCCAGTCTAACCAATCAACTGTAGTGCACAGCCGCCTATCAGCTGTTCTGGAAGGGAGCCAGCAGATGAGAAGCCTGTAGCTGCAGTTTCTAACTGGCTCTCACGGCAGGTAAAAGTGGTCCGTTTCCAGGGAACAGCAGGCTTTTACTCCTCCCTGAGCAAGAAATTGATAGGGTTGTCCTGGAGGAGCTGGATCAGCAGCTCCTCTCTCCCCTGGGGTCTGGGCAATGTAAATTCCCCATTGTGTGGGCTGCTGCTGCTCCGAGGCTGGGAGCAGGAGAGCTGTCTGGATTGCTCTGTCCGCCCCACCCCATTCGCACTCTTTAATGAGTTTCTCAAATGCCCCCTCAGGCTGAGTGGCTGAAAGTCTGTGCAAGTTAGAAAACCACCTCCACTCCCCAGCCAGCAGCACTGCTAGCAGGCCCTGGACCAGAGGTGCACTCAAAGCACTTTATGTGGGTAAGTATCTCCCACCCAGCTGATAGGATGAGACCCAGGAGAGAACAGTTTCTGGCTAGCCTTGGTCGAGAGAAGGAAGCTGTTGAGTGCTGATCTCAAGTCTCTTCCCACAAAGCTGATCAGTTTTATTTTCAGTGTCACAGTCAGTGCTTCTCTGAGACATTTTAATTGCTCTTGATGGAAATCAGAGGAAGTATTATTGTACTTACCTCTGCTTCTCAATCTGTTTTCTTGAAATAGTCAGTGGATCCTGGGAATTTTTGTTAATAATAATTAAAAAAACCCTCCCGGAGTGCTCTTAATTCTACCTGGTTGTTACAACCTTAGAACAGGTCTCTTTTCAGGTCCCTCCTCGGCATAGAGGGGGTGTTAGTGATGGTCTGTCCCAACACAGGTGCCGCTAGGCAGCAGCAGTTGCTCAGCCCAGGCTCCCTGATCACAATGGAGGCAGCAGCATCTATCCCAGGAAGCCCAGCTAGCTCTAGAGTTGCAGTATGCTGAGCACAAAGTGAGACTGACACCAGCCTCCTCTGCCTTAGCAATTACCAGAGTCCTCTGGTGGGGGCAGCTAATGACTGAGCCTCCCTGTGCTGCCCCTGCAGCCCCCAGGGACAGTCAGGCCGATGCTGATCTCATTTGCCATCTGGACTCACACTGGAACCAGAGACCCAGTTCAAACTGGGATTATGTATGTGAATTGGAACTGAACCTGAACCAAAGTTTTGTTTTACTGACTGAACCCAAACTGGGGAGAAAAAAACCCAAAATTAAATACCAGTTGGACTCCTTGCCTGCTGTTGCTCTCAGTGACTCTGGTTTGACACAGAATCCTGTACAGAAATCGGAGCAGGGCTCAGTTCAGTCCTGTCAACCCCAAACATTTAACATTCCTGAATCAGACTCCCAAATAATGACGTCGTCTTATGTAGGGATCGGTCCTGGCTGGCAAGCCACCAGATGATTGTTCCCTATAAACTCTCTATCTAATCACAAGATGGGAAAGTACAACACGCGCTGCGCTTCTGCTTTTTCACATGAGAGGAAGGAAAGGGGAGAGTCCCAAGGCCACCAATAGAAGGAAAGTAAATAGAGTTGTGAATCATGCTAATGCTGTAGGAATGCTGTAACTGAAGCTAATAAAAGGGCTGCCACGCCTGATGACGGGGCGCCTTCCTGAGCAAACAAGCTGTCTGTGTCTGGTTCCTTCCCGCATCTGGTGACCCCGACGTGATTCCAGCCCTCCGTACCCACCGGCCGGCCGAGCCGTGGTGCACCGCAGTGCGTCTTCGCACTCCCCCGTGAGTATGGGGGGGGGATTTATCCGTGCAACAGAAGGCTCATGCGAAAGAGCTGGTTCAAGTACTCAAGGTAACCAGTCGCACGACAGCATCACAGCGACATGTGGAGGAATTGCTCCATGTGATAGAGGTTAAATGCCCTTGGTACCCCGAGAAAGGAACTCTCGAGGTTTCTGACTGGCAAAATGTGGGCGAACGGCTCCTAAGGGAGCCACGAGCGCCCATCCAACACATCTTGCTGTGGCAACATTGTGCAGAGGCAATCGGGCGTTTGCGAAAGGAGGCGCCCCCGCTTGCCTCTCCCACCCCTACCCCACCTCCCTCATATGTCACGGAGGTTAAAACCCCAAGTCCTGCACCCAGGGCGACAGCCCCTAGTCTTGCCCCCTCTGAGTCCTTGCTGTCGTCGCCCCCCCCCCTTTGCCCCCTCCGGCTCCAAGCGCGGTACAGGCTGCTTTCGGCCCCAGCTGGCTGTGAAGGAAAAAATATAGACAGAGGTGAACCAAAGGTTCTGCTGTCCGTAAGACAACTCAGTACCTGTCTCTTCAGCTTAATCGTAAATTACATAACGGGCCTGGCAATCTGGGCTTGCCAGGCCCGAAAGGGGGATTGTGAAAGCTGGTTGACCCCCCTTAATAGATTACAAGCGGCCAATAGGTGGGGGGGGGGGTAAGTACTGCTCATGGACACAGTAGCTTGCATTTTTTCACTATCTCTTTTCCTCTGCCTCAAGGCAGGAAGATCCTGCTCCTAACCAGTTAGTTCTACTTAGATAAGGGAAACATGAGACTTTACACTTACCAATCAAGTATTAACACGCAAGGGTCTTTGTCTAAATGTGTATAAAAGGTTTGTGAAATTTGTGTAAGACAGAGTCTTTCGTACCAAGGTACAGGCTCTCCTTTTTCTGCAGAATAAAGCATTTTTCCTTATCCCTGTCAGGCTGTTAATTGGCTCTCAGCTAGGCAGACCCGATATTTTGGTAACAGTTTCTGGCGACTCCAGACGGCACTCTCCTAGCTCGGACATTGGACTCCAGACGGCTGCGGTGAACTAGGAGCGGCGCCACTGGGGTGCTTAACCCCTCTTCTTCACTTCTCCGCAGCCCCTGGGGTTCGTGATCCGATAAGGTGAGCCCTAATAGGATAAGGAAATACTATCTGGTTCTGGTTAGAGGCGGGCCTCTTATCTGGTTATTTGGTTCTGGTTCTGTTCTGTTTAACCGGTTACCGTTGTTTTTCTGCTCTGTATACATTTGGACGTTAGGAGTGTGGGCGGAACTGAACCTCTCGTTCGTAATTCCTTGGAGTGGAAGCCATGAGTGCGAGGAAGCTCTGAGGTTGTATTGAGATCCTTCTGTCCCGTCCCCTGTAGCGGTCAGTGTAATAGAAGTAGGAAAACCTGGATTATACTGTAATTCCTTCTGCTCTCTGTGTAATTCTCTTTTCTGTTTAAGTGTCAGCAGACAGATGGGTGGGTCTCTAGGTAAACTCTCTAAAGGGGTTTGGATTATATGTAAAGTAAATGGCCTTTGCCCGATGGGCCATGTGTTTTTGTCCAGGTGGCAAGCCTCATGAAGGAGGACTCGGGTAGTCTTGTGAGTAAGAATGTTTAAGGGAAAAGACCAGGAGGGGTGGGGGCTAGTTAAGAAGCCCACCCTCCTAGCTAAACTGGTAGTGGAACAAGTTGGTGCCCATGGAAGGGACGGTTCAGCAAGAAAAGCAGGATCGGGCCCAGGCAGGCAGGCAACAGAGAGAGAGATTGGAAAGCAGGTTGGAAAACTTTAAGGGTGTAGTGGAAGGAAGGAGTCAGTAAGTGTAAGCATGGGGATTTCAAATACCCAGGACTTACTTGGCATGGTGATTTAAGTTGATAAAAGTGGCTGTTGGGAGACAAGCAAGTGATTTAAGGGAGAGTGAGAAGTTAACTCTGTAGTTGCTGGAGGAAACAGCAGTTGAACTTTGTAAAAATGCTAAAGAAAAAAGTTCTTGGTGTCTGTGAAATGTTTGTAAATAAATTTAGGCAAAGAAATTATTGGATTGCTATCATTCGGTTTGGCTATGAACAATTTAGTTAAATTAGCTGAAGAATGTATACAGTGTTATGTAATTGAAAACCTGGGCTGCTTATGAAACAAATACAAGAAAATATGGGGTAATTCCTCTGTTTTTGCCTGAAGTCAACGAGGGTATTTGTATATTTCAAGCGATGATTGTCTGCCCAGAAGGGGTGGGTAGACCTCTGTTTTTTTTGTCTTTCAGATAATCAGAGAAAACTGATGCCAGCTGAACAGCATTCAATGTATCATGCATTTACTGGCACAACAGGAATTATGTTTTGTGTTCTATGTCCTGTCTTGTGGTGTTTGTCTCGTGGCCAAAATTGTTGTGTTTAATATTTTCATAGGATAGTCTAGTTAAAATCAAATAGAAGGGTTAAATGCAGATACTTGTTTTATTCAACTTTGGAATACAAGGTGTTTGGATAAATCAGGAGAATGTGATACACTAAAGTCTAATGCATTTGCTTAAGTAAGAAAAAGAAGCTTCATTGGCCAAATTGTTAATTAAAGAAATTGTTGTTAAAATTTGCATACCAACAGTCTTTGGAAGCAAAGACATGAAAAGTTAACCCACTCCCCATATTGTACATGGGATCTTTCTGGCTACCTCAGATTTCTAGCCAGAGGGCTGGGGATGGTGGGAAGCTATTGGACTAAAGGTTGTGCTGAATGAATTCCTCAAAGTGGGTGTGCTTGTCCTGGCTTGTTGCTCCAAACCTCTGTAATAAAGTTATTTTAGTGGAAGGGTATATGTGGCATACATTAAATAATAAGACTAATGTACTGTATAATGGCAATGTTTATGTGTTCGTTGTTGGGAAAAGGTGTATGGGTGAAGAGTGAAAGTTTCCTTTGTAGGTTAAAAGAAGCCAAAAAGGGAGAAGAAAAAAGAACAGAATGAGTTAACTGAAAAGAAAAAAAGTAGCTAGCAGACTGTAGATAAGACACTGGCTCCATTCAAGGACACTGCTCACAGCTAAGACTTGGCTGATAACCAAGAAAAGGGGGGGGGCTTGAATTTGCCCACGCAGCTATGAGATTTGCAAAACACTGCCAGGCACTAATGAAATGTGTTAAGTTTCTTTTCTCACAGGTAAAGAAGCGCTACCCAAAGACCCTAGCAGCCCTGCCACTCCTTGGAACCAGGGGACGGGGTTAATATAAAGGTCCACCAATGAAAGACTGCTCTAGCTCCACCCTGGAAAGGCGCTTATTAAGTCCCGCCCACACTGCCGGACAAGGAGGAGTGGTTAGCACATGTGCTCTATACAATCAATCATTTACATCTTGTTTTTGATGGTACCCATTATATATCCCGTTTACAGAAACACTTTCGGTGCAAGGAAGAACTCCCCCCCCCCCAAAGTAACGTATCGACAACTCCCTGGAACAACGTAGAGTGCCCCAGTCCCCTTGATTACCTGGGGGCGAGGTTACGCAGCCGTTAACACACCTGAGGGGCCTGTGTGGGTCCCAGCCCGTTACATCCGTCCGTGGAAAGAGGACCCCACAGGCGGCCCGCAGCATGGCGTGGCACCAGGGTCTTAATAATCCCATTCCTGATTTCAATCAGTTATTAACAACAACAGTTACGCTGTCTCAAGAACGGTGCCGCAGTACTCCCAATGCACCAGTGACGTGGGGACAAATAAAGTCCCTCCCACAGCAAGCTGAGCATCTGCTGGAACAGCAAGAAAAGGAGAAAACCCCAGAGAATTTGTTAACTGCTTTTATCGCTTGCCTGAATGCTAATTCTTGTGTGATGTTATGTATAATGCCTTGGCCACCTCCCTGGTTGGTATACCTGGCCTAACCGTTATTAATAGCAATAATATTAACCGGCTAGCGTGTTTAGCAGTTAAAGCTCTTAATGCTACTTTTATTGCCGTGGCACTGCTCAATGAGGAACAAACCGAATTACGCCATGGAATTTTGCAAAATAGAGCTGCTATTGATTATCTTCTCCTATTGCACCACTATGGGTGCGAAAAGGTTAATGACGTGTTGTTTTAACATCTCTGATCATTCTCACGCTGTAAATAATCAGCTTGCGCTGATACAAAATCTAACTGCTCAAATCCAAATTCACAACGATCCCTTCTCTTCCTGGTGGGATTGGCTGTCTAACTGGCTGCCAGGATGGGGCTGGTTACACCAATTAATAACCTATGGGGGACTCTGCCTTTTACTTCTCATATTTACCTGTTGCAGTATTCAATGCGTCCCCTCCCTGGTTTCCTTGTGTACCCAGGGTTGTCTGTGGACCAAACAAAAATATGTTCCTTATCCTTAAAAACTAAAGGGGGAGATGTAGGGATCGGTCCTGGCTGGCAAGCCACCAGATGATTGTTCCCTATAAACTCTCTATCTAATCACAAGATGGGAAAGTACAACACGCGCTGCGCTTCTGCTTTTTCACATGAGAGGAAGGAAAGGGGAGAGTCCCAAGGCCACCAATAGAAGGAAAGTAAATAGAGTTGTGAATCATGCTAATGCTGTAGGAATGCTGTAACTGAAGCTAATAAAAGGGCTGCCACGCCTGATGACGGGGCGCCTTCCTGAGCAAACAAGCTGTCTGTGTCTGGTTCCTTCCCGCAGTCTTAAAAATATCGAAGACTAAATATTGGGAGCAGTGTGTGTGTGTGTTGGGGGGGGGGCGGGGTAAGGGAGAGAGGATATTTGCCTTGCAAATTTTGAGCCCTCAAGTGGAAGTCCCCATCCCAGCCACCTCCAATACTTGTTTGACCTTTTCTAGGGAAAAAGATTCCCCACTGTCTGCTAGGTGGGGCAGCCTCCTACCCCATGGCTGGGGGAGCTGCCACAGTATCTCTTACCATTCCTCTCCCTTCTCCTACTCTCCCTTCCCCAGCCAGTCTCTGCTTGCTCTCATATTCTCCCTGCAGCCTCCCCACGGCCCCTCTCCCCACAGTCCTCCTTTTCCTTCTCTTTATCTCCCCCACTCAGTTTCCATCTATTCCAGCTCTGTTCCCCTGAGCCCCAGAATTCTCCCCCTGCCCCCAGTCCTGGGTATTCCCTCAGCCTCCCTCCAGCAGCCCCACATTCCCATCCCGCCACCTGCATCCCTGTTCACTCCCTTCTGCCCCCTCACACATCCCTGTTCCCCCTCAATGCCCTCTGGCTCTCACACCCTCAGCCCCTCTTCAGCCCCCTTCACCCACACCCACACTCCCCTCTGGCTCCCCACATGTCGCTGTTCCACCCCCAATCCCTCCTACTCACTGCAAACCATGGGGGCTGGCAGCCAGCTTTCCTGTGGCCAATGCAGGGAATCGCGGCCAGCCCAGCTGGCAGCAGCCTGGGGCATCCCCTGCCCCTGCAGACAGGCTGCACCGGGAGCAGCGCTCCGTGGGGAGGGGGGCAGGTCTCACCTTCTCTTCACGTGGGGCTCTGCCTGGGAACAGGGCTCTGGGTCCCAGTAAGGAGGGGCGGGATAGGCTGGGCTCTCTGCACTGGGAGAGTCTCTCGGGGAGCAGCAGAAATGTTCCTCCCCCGCCTGCAGCCAGGGCTCTGGGTCCCCAGCGGCAGCAGCATCCGACGCCCTGAGGTCTTGCAAGGAACGTGAATTGCGCCGCCACAGATTCACTGCAGCAACTGCAATTCAGTTCCTGCTGCCAGGCTGGGTGACCCCGGGAATCGCTCCTGGGTCCTAGCGAGATGGAGTGCACTGGGTCTGTCTGTTGTTATTGATTGTATCCTCATCCCCCAGCCCTGACAAGGGCAGCGGCAATTGCGCAGGGGTCCGGTGATTTCAAAGGTCCCAGGGCAGATGGGAGAATTATGTATTTTTTTTTTAAAAATTAAGATAAGAACGTTAACTAGATCAAGCAACACCACAACTTATACATAGTGGGTTCTAATGTGTTATCCATAGGATAAAAAGTAGTGTTGTAACCCTTGGCCATCCTTTTCTAGGGGGACCATTGCCTGTTCTGCCCTGGGGTCCGGAATTGCTGTCAGCACACCTGGTTACCCCCAGCATGTTCTGTCTGTGTAATAGTGTCTGATTTTGCATGGTCTAGTTTGGCAGCTTTGTGAAGTTGTGCAGAGGGGCTGATTGCTGATGGCAGGGATCCTCTTCAGGCAGGAATCAGGCTGCTTCGGTCCCAGGATTTTCCCTCACCACAAAGGGGTGCAGGGCTCAAGGTGCAGATTACACAACTACCCTAAAATCCAAACTATAGTCTCCTAGCCCAGCGTACATAGATACACACAGCAGGCAGCAGCATTTGACTAGCAGACAGAGCAGAGCTGACGTGATAACTGGTCTTCCCTAGGGAGCTGGAGGGCTAACAGCCTGGCTGGGGAAGTTTCCTAGCAAAACTCTACAAACTGGGAACCATCAGTGGAGAAGGAAAAGCCCAGCTGAGGGATCTTGCTTTCAGGTCTCTAGAGGCCAGTTCTCAGGGGGAACCCTGCATGCAGGCCTGGGACTCATCAGCTCCCCATACAGCCAGTCCTGCCCTTGCCCTGGCTGGCTCCAGACTGACTCAAAAATGGCTTCTCCCCTTTCCTGAACTTCCTGGGAAGAGCCTATCACTCCCTATTGGTTGCTGGGTAGACTCTGAGTCTGCCTTGGCTTCCCCTCCCTACCAGGGACAGAGTGCCTTTCCCTGAGCTGCCAGCAGACAAAGCCCCACCGTGGGTGAAAATCACCTATGTGCCTAGAATGGGGCAGCTCTGTGCATGGCCAGAGGCAGAAACACAGGTACCAGGGGAACCTTTACCCTGAAAACAGGCACTGAATCCATTTAGGAGCCTGCAGGGTAAAATGGGAGTTTTGTGGATGGCAGTGGAACCAAAACTGGGACTTGGGTGTCTAAGTAACTTTGTGGATGGGGGCCTACGGCACAGTATCTGGCTGCCAGAGATCATCAAGGCTTAGGAAAGCTAATTGTGCAGGAAATAGCCAGCTTCTGCTACACAGCTGCAATTGTAAGTGTCAGAATGGGGTGAAATAGTAACACTGGGCCAGACTCGCAGCTGTGAAAGTAGAATGAATTATATTGTGAAAATAGAAAGGATTAAAGAAATGCTGTCTGTACCTTTAAGAAAAACTGTTGGAATGCTGCAATCCAGGTGTCAGGAATACAGACATTCACATAATTGCACCATTTAAGGGCAATTGGTGAAGTATTAGCCTCAGATCCATAAAGAGTTAGTAAGGAAGTAGGATATGCATGCTGTGCCCCAGGTGAATTTTACAGTTTTGCTTTCTTTGTTCCTTTGTCTGATTCCCGCTCTTTTATCTGTATAAATAAGACTGTTTTGGCCTTGCATGGCCGCTCACATATTCTGAATGTTATTGGCAGAGCGCTGTGCTAATAAAACAGAGTGGTCTGACAAATTGTGAGTCCTGATTCTAACTTTGACAATTTGGAGGTTCCACCGAGATGGCAACCATCTTCACTGGGGCTGTGTGATTCCTGACTGTTTTTGTGGGATGACCGTGGCAGCCGGCACCTGGGCATTTGGCCCAAGCGGTCCCCCACTAGAGCGCAAAGGCGCACAGCCACAGTGAGGTCTACGCCATCGAACCTGTTGGTTCCCACTCTGTTCTGGTAGGGATCCCGGGATCTGACATCAGGAATCTGGTCAGGTAATTATTTTTGTGTTTTGTCTGGACTGAGGACTGTCCTGTCTCTGTGTCTATCTGTCCTCTTGTGGAGTGTTTGAGTCTGGGTGCCGTCTCTGTCTGGGGATCGGCCGACCAAGGGGTTCCTGTCCCCGCGGTCTGACTGAGTGAAATCTGCACAATTGCAGCCGCACCACACCTTGGGTAAAACCCTTAGTGTGAAAGCAAGGGCAACTGAGGCAGTAGCCTGTGGGCTCCTTTTATGTGTTGCAGCAGGCATCGCTCTGACGAACCTGAATTTCCTTCTTGTGGGATTGGTGTGTGAAAGTCCTCCTGTACTGGTAACCAGACGTCTAAGTCGGGACAGTTCCCTAAATGAACGCCGGCTCATTTTATGTATTTAGGATGGGTCCAGACTCCTGTAAAAAGGGTCAAGACTCCTGTAAATTTCTGGGAAAATGGTCTAGGCTAACTCAGGGGGATCCCAAAACTCAGTGGCCACTGTTAAAATCTTGGAACAAAGACTGAGTGGACGTCTTAAAGGACAAACTCGGCCAACCTAAAACTAAATTGGCTAAAGGAGAGGTTAATTGTTTCATGCAGTGGTGGGAAGAGGCAAATCATAGGTGGACAAAATCAAAACTGGCCTCTCTCACTTATTCAAATAATAAGTTAAAAGCTTTATTAAAAGCCTCCTCTCCCACCACTAGACCGAGCGCTCCCCTTTACCCCGTTCTCCAAACCCCAGATCGATCCAAACCCCTTCATACTCCCATCTCATTGTAAAAAGGACAAAAAGTCCCTTGTTCTGTTCCCCTTTGTTGTCTGCCTCAGAAACTGATTCTTTATAGTGTCCCACTACCAATTCAGCAAGGTTGGCGGCGGGGGGGGGGGCTCCTCAACTAGCCCCCACCCTTCCTGGTCCCTTTCCTTGAACATTTCTTTCAAAATTGTGAAATGACCACAATATCATTCACAAACGGTTCATTGAAAAAAAGCAGGATCGGGCCCAGACAAGCAGGCAAGCAACAGAAAAGAAACAGGTTGAAAGCCCTAAGGGAATAGTGTCAGGAGTAAAAAAAGTAGTAAGTGCAGGCATGAACCCCTGGAACAATACTTAAAAGGGTGAAATCTAAGGTGATAAAGGTGTCATTTTGGAACATAAACAAGTGATTTAAGAAAAGAGAGTGAAAAGTTAACTATAGAGGCTGGAGAGAATTAAGCAGTTAAACTTTGTGGAAAATGTTAAAAAGGACCATGTTAAAGAGAGAGAATTCTTGGTTTCTTTGCAGACATTCTGAAGGGAAAATGGGCCCTTTTCCAGAAGAGTGCCTGTAAATAATCCTTATATATATACAGCTATGCAAAAACAAAGCAGTGTAAAAAAAAAATGTTAAGGAAAAGAAAATGTGTATGTATCTATTTGTCTGTGTATGTAAAGTTCTAAGAATCTAAACCAACACATCTGGTTTGTAAAACTACTGTTTTGTAGGTGTAAGATAAATTGATTTTGTTTTTGTTTTTAATGCCACTAAAAATTCATTTGACTCTTTGATTCAAAGTTGCAAAACTGACAGACCTTTTTGCAAGACACAGGTAATTAGTGTTGTTTGGCTTTGGGATTTAGCATTTAACCCTTAAGGGGTAACTTGATTCTTTACAAAAATTAAAATGTTTTTAAATAAAGACCAAGTCATGGCTGCAATAGGGCAGTCAGAATCAGGAGAATAGGTAGAGATTCTGGAGTCTTTTTGTTTGTTTGGTTTGTTTTTTTTGTAACAATAGCAGATAAGAGCTGTAATGACACAATAAGAAGTTAACAGTGACCCTCTGAAGCAACAGCAGAGGTGAGGTGCACAAAACAAAAAGAAGCAATGTTAAAAACACTGAGCCTTAAAATGACTATGTGTAATCAGACTGTCACTTTAATAAAAGTACATGAAAACTCTGTAAAAACAAAACAAAGTTATACCTTATGTAAAAATTAATATGGCTAATGTTTTTGACAAGTTATAGTATAGAAAGAATGTGCATTTTCCGTAGGACATGTGCAGCGTATATTGTAGAAAGATGTAAAAAAAAAAAATGCAAATGAAACATGCTGCTGAATTAAAATCCTATTAGGGCTCCAAAAAGAGCCGCAATAGGCTGTGTTTTCTTTTTCAGATCCCTGTGTGTTAAAACAGAGTCTCTCAGCTCTGCTGATGGCTTTGAATCCAAAAGCCTAGCCTGTGTTGATGCAAATTACCTAACTGATAAAGAAAGGTGAAAACTGCCAGCACAAACGAAGCTGCAAATAAAGAACATACCTGGTCAGCAAACAAACTGCCTACATAAAAGGCATGGTATAACAAGATACCTTTAATAAATTTGATGCTAATGTTACTGTTAATATTAAACATTTAAAATAACTTTAATGTTAGTGAGTACCCCTGTAACAACTTGTAGTGTGTATGATTTTTGGAAAAATCCTTTAAAGTAATATGGTAATGATGCTTCTCAGCTATTACCTGTGAATAAACTTAAAGCTTAACACAGCAGGGAAAACATTACAAACTTGGTCTGCTATATAAGAGGCAAAACTTGAGGTACACCACCTCATGAATTTAATAACTAAACAGTGAAATAATTTTTGCATAACCCTTAAAATGTAGAAGCCATTAAAACCTGGCCTGCCTATTAAAAAAAAAAAAACACACAGGAAAATATGGGGGTAATTCCTCTGTTTTGCCTGCAGTCAGGAAGGGTATTTGTAAAAGAATGAAATCTTTAAGCAATAATCAATGCCACCCCAAAAGGGGTAGAAAACTGTTCTTTTTGTCTTTCAGATAATCCAAAGTACTGTATAATGGACTATGTGTATGTGTTAATTCTTGGGGAAAAGTGTTTAAAAAGTGCTGGCAACCCACCAGAAGACAAATGTAAATGTAATGTAAGTACTGTGTTTACCAATAATCACATTTACTATTTGCCACAACAACAACAAAAGAGTCTCCGCTTACTGTAAGCACTGATTTAGCTAAGTTCTCTATCAATCTTGGCATTAAATGGCAAACAGTTACCAATCATCTGTTAAAAGGTAAAAAGGTAACATGGCTCCTAAAAAAATAAAAACAAAAATGTGGAAAACTGAACTATTCATATTATACACGCAAATGGGGACATGTTAAAAATTGCCACTGCATAAAAGCATAACAGCTTACCATTGGTATAACATTTTCTGGTTGGTCTCCCACAACTACTGGCATACTAATATTACTACCCTAATTGTTTTTGGTTTTACATTGTATGTGTTTAATTGAAATGTTTAAAATGTGCTGGTGGATAAAACAAATGTATGTAAAGCTAAAGCCACAGGCCCAAATCACCTCCCAGTATTTTCTATTACGTGGACAAAATAAGAAGTGACACTGGTGATTAATAATCTTAGTGTCAAAAGGGGGATATGTAGGAGCAGGATTTTATAATATCCCATAAGAATTAAAGTATAATTTGATTTCATCCTGCTAGTCACTATTTTTAAATAGCAGAAAGAAATGACCCCCTGGGACTATAGGATTCTGTTTTCCCATATGCATTACAAATTGGGCCCTCTCTAACTCTTTGTTTTAAGATTTAGGTAGTAAGAGACAGGATTCTCTATTGTGTCTGTGTTAAGTAAATTAGAGAAACATTGAAGGCCTGGGTCTCAATGTAAATTGTCTTAGTTATCAATTGTAAAACTTAGCAAGGTTTAATTTGCAATGTTATTTTTGTTCAATATAAAATACTACTGTTTGTATTCTCAAATCTATTTGTGTGAATGAGGAATGTATGCATCAGGAAAAGATAAGGTGTGAAGGCCATTGTTACAGCCAGAGTCAAGGGACGGCTGTTAAACTGTCTGGCATCTCAGAGTGGATACATGCTTCGCAGTGTAAGAATGCACAGACCCCAGTGAACCAATCACCACCTCAGGACCACGCAGAGTCAATTTTTTTGACTCCAGAAGAAGACGTAGAGGAACAGCCTGCAATACCTTACAATCTACGCTCTCGTAAGGGTTGCCAGAAGCAGATGACTACATAAAGCAAGGCCCAAGAAGAAGCAGTAGTGAGCCGAGCGCCTGCTGCCTGGTGGACATAAAACTGTGAGTGCAGTTCCCTCAGTTGAGGTTGTCAGAACCAGAAGGGCCTTGCCTCCAACATGCGCCTCTGGTGGTGCCTGTTCTTCGGCTGCTGGTGTCTTAAGGTCTGGGGTGCACACAATGACAATTCTTTTATCCAGCAGCAAGTGTGGATAGCTCAGACCCTTATTATTTCTAAATGCTGGGTCTGCAGCCACATCCCAGCCCACTCTCAAACTGGTGTTCCTGTCCTGGCTATCCCACTCAATTCCCCAGACCTCACTGGAGGACCTTGTCTGTTTAACACAATATGGAACAGTAATGACACCTGGGAAGAGGCTATTGGCAGTTCCTTTACCCCACTTGGGGGAGCAATACACCAGGCAAAAAGGCTCCTAAGTAGTTAAATAATGGCAAATAAAACCAGAGAAAGTTTAAGAGCCCTGGCCAAGGAAACAGAGGCGATCGGACAGGTGGCCCTCCAGAACCGTCAGGCATTGGACATAGTGCTCACGGCCAAAGGAGGGACCTGTGCTCTCACTGGAAAACAATGTTGTATGTTTATACAATACCAATAAGGTAATAGATCGCTATAGCCACTTAGAACAAATCGCATATCTTCCTCATGAAGAGCTGAGTTCTTTATGGAAGTGGCTAAGTAACCTGTTCAATTTCTCTGGCATAGGAAACTGGTTGTTTCAGGGAGCCCTAACTATCCTGTTTGAAATCTTAGTGATTTTTGTATGCTTTCAGTTAATCTGTTGTATCCAGAATTGTGTCACCCAGATGGCTGCCCCAAAACAGAGTGCTAATATAATGATTTTGAATATCACTGATGAACAAAAAGATAAGAAACGGTTAATTTGTGGAACCCAGTAATTGTTGGTCATGGCGTGCGCTTGACCAAAAGGAGGGATTGTGAAAGTAGAATGAATTATATTGTGAAAATAGAAAGGATTAAAGAAATGCTGTCTGTACCTTTAAGAAAAACTGTTGGAATGCTGCAATCCAGGTGTCAGGAATACAGACATTCACATAATTGCACCATTTAAGGGCAATTGGTGAAGTATTAGCCTCAGATCCATAAAGAGTTAGTAAGGAAGTAGGATATGCATGCTGTGCCCCAGGTGAATTTTACAGTTTTGCTTTCTTTGTTCCTTTGTCTGATTCCCGCTCTTTTATCTGTATAAATAAGACTGTTTTGGCCTTGCATGGCCGCTCACATATTCTGAATGTTATTGGCAGAGCGCTGTGCTAATAAAACAGAGTGGTCTGACAAATTGTGAGTCCTGATTCTAACTTTGACACAGCCCATGTAAATCAGCAAAACTTCACTGACTTCAAGGGGTCCAGGCCAATTTATACTAGTTGAGAATCTGGCCTGCACCTGAGAAGAGATTTTAACAGAGGTTCTAACCTCTCAGGCAAGTGCTCTAACTCCAAGCCATGGGATACTCTGATGTGGGTCTCTCTCAGTATCTCTTGTTGAAGCCATTCCAACTTAATGAAATATTAAATGGGCCAGAGAACACCTGAGAATCACTGTACAGTCCAGAATCCAGTGCACAGCATGTGTCAAGGCTGATTCCCCTCTCTGGCACTTTGAGTGCAGAAGGTGGGGGCCTGCAAGGACTCTAAAAACTTAATACTTCCCACTCCAGGCTTGTATTAAACTCCCAGGGGTTACAGCTTTTCTCTGACCTTGGCTTGGTAAACACTGCCACCACCCAAATGCAACCCCCCTTTTTTGGAAT
The DNA here is from genome assembly GCF_025201925.1 of Gopherus flavomarginatus. Lineage (NCBI taxonomy): Eukaryota > Metazoa > Chordata > Testudines > Testudinidae > Gopherus > Gopherus flavomarginatus. The sequence goes on from NC_066628.1 coordinate 25,100,980, forward strand.
CCAGGAAGGCACACTTGGGATTTCCTCCCAGAGGGATACCCTCAAGGCCTTTCACACACCCCTCCAGGGAAGAGTTGAGAAAGAAAACAAAGGAAATCAGCTGTTGTCACCAGCTAATAAAACAACATATGCACAAAACTCTTGACACTGTGGTGAGGTGGCTGCCCCACCCCCATGAGAGACTGACAGCCAATCAGGGAGGGCCTGTGAAAGAGCCAATCAGGGCCAAGATTAGAGCCAGTCAATCAGGGCTAGGCTAAGCTCTATATAAAGGCTGTCCAGGAGAGGAACAGGCAGTCTCTCCTAGGCCTTCAAAGGGTGGAGGTGTGTCTCCTGTCATGGCATGGGCTTGGGGGAGCTCCAGCCTGCAGGCCCTGAGGGAAGGCCTAGCTGGTGCAAAAGGGCTGAAGGGGAAGTGGCCTGGGGAGAGGAGGAGGGTGGGAAGGCTGCTGCCAAAGGGTCCCTGGGTTGGGACCTAGTATAGAAGGTGGGCCTGGGTCCCCCCTTGCATGTACACCTAGCTATTGGATGTGGTAGTAGCAGACTGCACCTGACACAAGGGGTTAGACTTTAGGGTGTGATTAACCACTGTGGTTGGGGCTGCCTTAAGCTGGTTAGAGGCCTTCTGACACTTAGTCCCTGAACTGCATATGGCTTTTTTTCCTGGTCAGGTCTGTCAGTGGATGGCAATTTGGCTTTAGTGTGGTACAAATAGTCAGTAATACATGGCCAATCCCAAGAAGGATTGGACCTGCTTCTTTGACTTAGAGACAGGCCAATTTTGGATAGCATTTACCTTAGCCTGTAGGGGGTTAATAGTTCCGTGACCCACCTGGTGTCCAAGGTATGTTATCCTGTTAAGGCAAAAAAAATGTCAGATGGGCCTAAACAGTTAATACCCCCTCCCTTATGCGTTGGAAGACAGCTTGGAGGTGTTCCAGGTGTGCTGCCCATGAATCTGAGAATATGGTCATATCATCAAGGTAGGTGACTGCAGATTCCCCAAATCCAGCCAGAAAGTGGAAGTCTCTGGAAGGTGGTGGGTGCATTTCACAGTCTGAAAGGGAACACATTAGATTCATACAGCCCCACATGAGTGATTGAAGGCTGACCTTTCCTCGGCTGGGTCATCTAGCAGCACTTGCCAGTACCCCTTAGTTAAGTCTAAGCTGGAGATGAACTGGGCACATCCCAGTTTCTTCAATAGCTCATCTGTGCATGGCATTGGTTAGTTTTCTGGGCAAGTCACAGCATTTAGCTTATGGTAGTCCACACAAGCAGATTTCCCTGTCTGATTTGGGAACCAGAACCACTGGAGAAGCCCATGCACTCAGAGGGGTGGATTACACCCATCTGTAACATGTCCTTGATCTCCCTTTCTGTTGTGGTTTTGGCTTGAGCCATCTAGTAGGATTGGGCAAGCATCACTTGTGTCAATGGAGTGGTACCCCTGTTCTGTCTATCCTGGAGTGGCACAAAGCTGGTGTACAGCTCCTGGATTTGCTGTCACTGCTTACGCCTAAAGGTGATGGAAAGACTCATCTCTTCCATGCCACTGTTGCTTTTTCCTTCATAGTAGATCTCTTCAGGCCACTCAGCATCATCTCTCTCCTGGGTTGTAAACTGGAGAACCTTGATTTCTCAGGAATAAAAGGACATTAGAGAAGTAACATGGTATACTTTAGATTTTAGGGTAGGGTCTGGGAAGGCTATGAGGTAATTAACAGCTCCCAGGTGCTCTTGGACAATAAATGGCCCCTCCCATGACACTTCCATCTTATTGGCCTGGAACGCTTTCAGGACCATGACTTGGTCACATACTGTGAAGGAACACCCTCTGGCATGTTTATCAAGGCCTTTTGCTCTAGCTGAACATCCTGTAGGTTTTCTCGAGCAAGGGTTAGAATCTTTGAGGGAGTTTTGAAGGTTGGTTACGAAGTCTAAAATGTTAGTTCCCAAAGGAGATGTAACCCCCTCCCATTGCTGCTTCATCAACTGTAATGGCCTCTTAACTTCATGGCCATAAATGAGTTCAAAGGGTGAAAATCCCAAACTGGGATGTGGTATAACCCTAAAGGCAAAACAATACTAGGTCCCAATCACTGGAGTGCTCATTCATGAATTTGCATATCCTGGCTCCCAAAGTCCCCATTAAACTTCTCCACTAGGCCATTCGTTTGATGGTAGTAAGACATGGCAACCAAGTGCTTCATTCCATGAGCTTCCCAAAGATGTTTCATCGTCCCTGCCAGGAAGCTAGTTCCTGAATCTGTATGGATGTCTGAAGGCCAACCTACCCTGGCAAAAATGTCTATCAATGCCTGGCTCACACTTCTAGCCCTGGTGTTGCTTAGAGCTACTCCTGGCCATTGGGTGGCAAAATCAATGAAAGTCAGTATGTGCAGCTCTCCTCTGGGTGTCTTCTTAGGGAAAGGACCCAGAATATCCACAGCTACACACTGAAATGGAACCTCAATTATGGAGAGTGGCTGGAGAGTGGTCTTGACCTGGTCTTGGGGGGCTTTCCCATCCTCTGGTATACCTCACAAGACTGGACCTCAGTAGAAACATCCTTGTCCATTCCCTTCCAATGGTCCTGTTCACCCCAGCATGGCCACTAGAGTGATTGTGGACTAAGCTCAAGAGCTTTTCCTTATAATTAGTTGGAACTAGCAACTCTCTGGTGGGCACAAGGAGGACTGGCATCCTCAGAGAAAGGGTCTCTTTGTATAAGAGTCCTCTTTTTATAACAAATCTGGACCTATTAGAAGAGCTGAGAGGCAATGAGTCGCTCCATGCCACTGTCCAAGCTCCCTTGAATCTTTCATCTGCTTCCTGCTCTGCCTGGAACTGCTCCCTTGATGCTGGAGACATTAGTTCCTTGCTGGGTTGTGGACTTGGGCTTGTTCCCACTGGAAGCGATGCAGGGGATGGGGTTGGTTCTGTTGACTGTGAACTGCTCTCTGCTGATGCACTAGGTGGTTTTTCAGGCTCCGGTTGAGCCTCTTGCACTGGTTTAGCTGCTGCTGTAGGTGCAGGCTCTGTGGCGCCCTTTGGTGCTGCCTCCCCTGACTCTGGGGTTGCAATCACGGTCTCTGGTGCTGACTGCTCCGCCAGTTCTGATCCTTGGGCTGGTTCTGGCTGGGTCCCAGGAACTGGATCTACAACTGCTGCCATAGACTCTGGTCTGGGGTCTGGTTCCACCACCTCTGCCTGAGTTCCAGTAGGAGGCTCAGGAATGGAGTTAGGTGTGGAAGCTTGTTTAGCTTGGGTGCAGGTGACTATCCCCACTCTCTTTGTTAGCCTCACATGGTTGGCTAAGTCTTCTCCCAGCAGCATGGGAATGGGATAATCATCATAGACTGCAAAAGTCCATATGCCTGACCAGCCTTTGTACTGGACAGGCAAGCTGGCTGTAGGCAAGTTAAGAGTTGTCCTTAAAAGGTTGTACCATTTCTTGGACCCCAAACTTATCTACCCAGAGGCCCACCAGGGACTGGTGGATAACTAACACCTATGCTCCAGTGTCTCTCCACACAGTAATCTTCCGCTTGCCCGCATTCACAGTTTCCCTTTGCTCTGGGGGTATTTGTGAGGCATCTGGGCCTGAAGGCTCTCGGTGGGACTCCAGAGTGATGAGTTGAAGTTGGCTTGTGCTCTTCGGGCAGTTGGCCTTCATATGCCCCTGCTCATTACATTTAAAGCATCACCCAGCTGACTGTAGGCTGGGGCGAGGTGGGTGGTGGGACGAGAGGGCATCTGGGGTCTCCCTGGCAGTGTGGAGGGCTCGTCCTTGTGAGGTGGGGCTTTGTGCTGACCCCGATGATGGCGTGTTGTCTTGGGTTGCTCCTTCTGGTATCCACACCAACTGCTACTAGCTTTCTTCTTCTCTGCCACCTTCACCCATTTGGTTCAGATTTTCCCTGCCTCGATTACAGTTTTGGGGCTTCCCATCTAGGATGTACCTTTCTATTTCCTAAAGAACACCCTCTAAGAGCTGCTCCATTTGGATTAGGAGAGACAGATCTTCCAGAGATTTAACATTTGCTCCTGATATCCAGACATCTCAATTTTTTTACAATGTGGTAGACGTGTCGGGAAAATGTCACGTCTTGTTTCCACCTTAGGGCTCTGAACTGCTGATGGGCATGCAGGAGTGTTAACCCCATTCTAATTCTGGCCTTTTGTTTAAAAAGTTCATATGTTCTTCAGGCATTTCAGCTGCCACTTCTGCTAGGGTCCACTGAGTTGCGGCCTCAGCTCCACCATATCCTGGTCTGGAGGGATGTTGTACCCAAGGCAGACCCCTTCAAAATTTTCTAAGAAGGCCTCTGTATCATCGCCTACTTTGTACGTGAGGAATTTCTTGGAATGGGTAGTGGTACCTGGAGAAGGACTGTTAGGGTTACCTGGTTGACCCAGCTTAGTCCTTTCCAGGTTTAAGCACTTCAGATCTAACTCCGCCTCCAAGCACTTCGCCTCTCTTCTCTCCTCTACCTATGCTTCCAAGCCCTTCGCTTCTGCTTCCAACTCCAATGCTTCATTTCCAAGTACTTCTCTCCAAGTGTGTTGCTTCTAGGAAGAAATTCCTTTCTGCCTCATTTAGAACTCGAGCTGGGTTAAGGGCATCCCTTCATCCTGGCACCTGGATCTCAGTTGGGAGAGGGCTGACCCTTTCCTCCCTGAATTTCCATCATGGAGATGGAGATCTGGGTCTATCTTCTCCATGGTGTGATGCTTTGGGATTTTGCTGCCCAACCTCAACCTCATGCACAGGCTGCTGTACTCTGGCTTAACTATTTCATTGCCACAAAGATAGCAAAGAAAAATAATAAACTTCTTGTTGGATCTCTTTGTGTGCCTGTTCCCCCTCAGGCAGCAAAGAAAGGAAGTAGAGGAGTGAGCAATGGGTAGGAGAATCACTAGGGAAGAGGAGCGAGCAGCAGGTGTGGCGGAGCCTCAGGAGAGGAGTGGGTGTGGGAACCTTGCAGGAGAGGAGCAGGCAGGGGGCCTCAGGGGAAGAGGTGGAAAGGGAGCAGAATGAAATCTTTCTTTTATTCCCTCCAGACACTCTCTGCCATGTAAAATGGAGAAGAGTGAGAATGGTGAGGTTTCTGGTGATGGTTACATTTAACTTGATAAAATTCCTATGGAAACCTCTTCATTAAAGAAACGTGAACAGATATGCAGAGACACACTAATAATCAGCAGCACTGTCACTGACCAGCACCCAAAAAGCTTCTCAGCTCATCTGAGTCCCAGATTTTTATTAAAAATCTGTGTCTGTCCCTCTCTATTTCTCTGTCATAAGTAAAATACCATTTTATCCATTAAAATATTTAAGGATATTTTAAGCTAAATCCAATAATCACCTCCATCTGCACTGGTTCAATTTTGGTGGCTTTCTTAGTATGGACATATTATCAGGCTGGAAGAAATCAAAGAATTCCCGAATATGTTTACCACCCAATGCTGCTACGTGGCCAGTGATCACATGATCACCAAAAGCTTCAGTAGTGTGTGATACCATCACCACTGATAGATATAAAGTGAACATTCAGCCAGGCCATGTTAAGAATGTAGCTAGAAATTGACTTGTGTGATGCTCAGTCTGCAAGGAGGCCATGTTCCTTTGCCATTTACCCTGACAATGTCAGTTAAGAGTGGGGATATCGTTACAAACATGACAGCATGAAATCTCCTCCTCCTCTTACCCACTTCCCATACATTCCACTGTCTGTGCTCAAGAGAAAAAGGGGAACCTGTCAGATCACAAGGACATGGTAAGACTCCAGGGGGAGATTTTCTTTATATTAAGAGGAAATTCCCATGGAAACATCATAACGAATATGTAGAAAGAAACAAGTGAAACACACGCTTCTAACAATAAACACATCATGTACTGACAAAATCCCAAATTGAAGTCTCACAAATAGTCCTAACAGTCTCATTGCTCAGTTTATGCAGATGATGAGGAACAGAAACATTTTCACTGTCCAGCATCCAGACACCCTTCACTCTGCCCTGGGGTTCTGAGTCTTTCACATGTGTTAGTATATAGGCCTCTTTGTTAGTCTGAGATTGAATTTTAAGTTTAATATTTTTTGATATTTTTATATCCTTATTAATATGTGTGAACAAAGACACTGTGTGCTGCATTTCCCACAACCAGCTGGGATTTTTAGTACAATGAGAAGATAGTGTTCCTGGGTATGGTGGAAGTGTAATATAAGAGCATACACTTGAAGACTCCCTCGACTCTTATCTCAAGACAAGATCAAGCAACCAGTTGGGAGGGGCAAGGCGGGATGGGGGAGGGCAGGCATAAAAAATACTAAAAGCCAAAGAAATGCTGTCCCTGACGAAAGCACAACCTCACTCCTTATCCTTCCTATGTGATACAAAAGAGGTGGTATTGAAGCCCCCAGACTCACAACCCTCCAAAATGGAACATGAGCATAAATTTTAAAGGGTGGGACCAGGAGCATGCAATACAGGTATATATGGGCCTTCTAAGGAGGAGGAGGAAAGGGAAAAAGGCTGTGCAGTATACAGAGCTATGGATACACTTACATGCTTAACCTGAATAAACATTGCATTGCCTGCACTGCGGACTTCTGGTCTTCTGCTTTCTGTCTGTGGGAAAAGAGCCAGAGGAGGGGTGACAGGAAAGCCCTAACATTTTAGTGCCATGACTCAGATATATCATGCTGGATGAGTAAGTAGCAGTCAGGTAAGCCCCTCTCGCCAACTGTCTGCGCAGCTGCTTGTTAGGGGTATGGTGGACTCTCATGATAGTAGTTTTGGGTTCTTGCAAGCTGGGGTAGTAGTGCCCTTTGTGGATAAATGGATACAGAAGAATCGGGGCCTATTCCAGGTGTGGGGGTCATCCTGGGGTGAAATTAAAAAGGAAATGGAGGTGGTCTAGGGGACACAGAGGGATGGGGGCTGGCTGTGGAACCCACCCTCCTTGGTAAATAGGTAGCAGAAGGAGGCCCGTGCCCATGGAGACAGCATGCCTTCCAGGGAAAGAAAGCACTTGAGTCCACTTGTAAGAAATTTGAAGTAAATGCAGCATTATGAGAAGCTGCCAGTAATCTTTCAAGTTTGGAGCTACTCCAGCACAGGCAACTGGAGGATTGTAAATTAGAGTTGGGGTGGTTAAATATAATTTGGCACCACAGAAGCAGAGTTAGCGGACCATCTTAAGAGACAGGAGCTGGAACTTGGTCATAGGGGAGTGAAGAAAAAGGTTTCAAAATGAAAAATGGTGAGTAAGCGGGTTAATACCTAGAATTAATGCATTAACAAATGGAGATGCACAGACAGTTAACTACAGCAGGCAATGGCACTCCTGCAATTCCTTTGGCATGCAAACAAGAGCAACAGATACTAGGAGAACAAATTCAGGGTTTGCAAGAACAGGTAACAACCCCCACTTTTCTCCAAGAGCCAGGATAAAAAACTAGGGGTAAGAGTTCCCAACTGCTTTAACCCAGGGAGCTCCATTATTAGCTCAGAATTAACTATATCTTCTTCTTCTTAGAATCATAGACTCATAAAAGTTTAGGGTTGGAAGAGATCTCAGGAGGTCATCTAGTCCACCCCCCTGCTCAAAGCAGGACCAACACCAACTAAATCATCCCAGCCAGGGCTTTGTCAAGCTGGGCCTTAAGAACTTCTAAGGATGGAGATTCCACTGCGTCCCCAGGTAACCCATTCCAGTGCTTCACCACCCTCCTAGTGAAAAGGTTTTTCCTAATATCCAACCTAGACCTCCCTCTCTGCACCTTGAAACCATTGCTTCTTGTTCTGTCATCTGCCACCACTGAGAACAGCCTAGCTTCATCCTCTTTGGAACCCCACTTCAGCTAGTTGAAGGCTGCTATCAAATCTCCCCTCATTCTTCTGTTCTGCAGACTAAACAAGCCCAGTTCCCTCAGCCTGTCTTGTAAGTCGTGTCCCAGCCCCCTGATTATTTTCGTTGCCCTCTGCTGGAGTCTGTAATTTGTCCAAATCCTTTCTGTAGTAGAGGGCCCAAAGTTGGACACAATATTCCAGATGTGGCCTCACCAGTGCTGAATAGGGAGGAATAATCTCTTCCCTTGATTTGCTGGCAACACTCCTACTAATGCAGCCCAATGTGCTGTTAGCCTTCTTGGCAACAAGGGCACACTGCTGTCTCATATGCAGCTTCTCATCCACTGGAATCCCCAGGTTCTTTTCTGCAGAACTGCTGCTTAGCCAGTTGGACCCCAGCCTGTAGCAGTGCATGGGATTCTCTTCCGTCCTAAGTGCAGGACTCTGCACTTGTCCTTGCTGAACCTCATCAGATTTCTTTTGTCCCAAGCCTCCAATTTGTCTAGGTCACTCTGGACACTATCCCTATCCTCCAGCATATCTACCTCTCCGGCAGTTTAGTGTCATCTGCGAACTTGCTGAGGGTGCAATCCATCCCATTGTCCAGATTATTAATGAAGATGTTGAACAAAACTGGCCCCAGGACCAAACCCTGGGGCACTCCACTTGATACTGGCTGCCAACTAGACATCGAGTCATTGATCATTACCTGTTGAGCCTGACAATCTAGCCAGCTTTCTATCCACCTTATAGTCCATTCATCGAATCCATACTTTAACTTGCTAGCAAGAATACTGTGGGAGACCGTATCAAAAGCTTTGCTAAAGTAAATATATATCATTTCCACTGCTTTCCCCTCATCCACAGAGCCAGTTATCTCATCATAGAAGGCAATCAGGTTGGTCACCTTCCTCTCCTCCAAGTGCTTCAAAATGGATTCCTCGAGGACCCGCTCCATGATTTTTCCAGGGACTGAGGTGAGGCTGACCGGTATGTAGTTCCCCGGGTGGTGGTTCTTCCCTTTTTCTTCCTGTACTTGAAAATGACCTTGCAGGGTTAATTGGTTGCTTCCCCCTACACACACACACACACACACACACACACTTGTTTTTCTGAACTTTCAGTGGAGGGTACTTTGAATACTTATGTGAAAAGATTTTTTTTGACACTACACAGACTAAGATAGCTGTGTAGCAGGGATTGTACTTGATTGCTAAGCTATTACAGGCAAAATGCACCTCTGTGTTAAAAAAAAAAAAAAAGTGAGGAGTTAAAAGTAGCTTTTGCAGAAATTAATACAGCAGAGTTTGGAGGGAAATAAACAGTTGGGCATTGTGGAAATGTTAAAGAGTAATAGTTATGGTGTTATAATGAGAGCATTCTTGGTTTGGATAATGTAAGCAGAGTCAGAATGAGCTCTACCCTGACATCTGGTGGTGAATTATGGTGAGTCTGGAAAAAAATTTCAGTGGCTGATCTTGTTTGCATAGGTGCACCCACTCCACCTAGCATAGCCCACGGCAGCCTAAAATGGTCACTTTGACAGTTGGGATCCCCAATTTCTCTGTTATTAGGGCAGGAGGAATAAAGTGTTGTTACCTTGATTATGTGAATGAGGGACTATAAACATGTTTTATGACAGAGGATCTCACCATTAACTAAGTAGCCCTCACTAGACTCATAGACTCTAGGACGGGAAGGGACCTTGAGAGGTCATGGAGTCCAGTCCACTGTCCTTATGGCAGGACCAAATTCTGTCTAGACCATCCCTAAGGGGTGGGGACAAGGGATATGGGTTACAAAACACTGTAAAATGAGAGGCTGGGGGTTGGTATGTGTACCTGATGATATAGGTCCCTTTTGAGGGCCTTGAACACCTATTGCATCTCCTTTTTTCTCCACTGTTCAATAGCAGAGCTAATTTTGATTTCATTAGGAATGTAGCTAGATGCTGCTGAGCTGAATTCACCATGGGCCAATGTTGTACCAGCGTTGGGGCTCTCCTGCTACAAGCTGAAATCACTAAAAGCTAAACTGACTGATCTGAGTGCTGTGTTAACTAGTGGAGGAGCCTGAAGATATATCACTAAGTGGCTGGCAGAGCAGAGCAGTTTGCAGGATGGTTGGAACGATGCCACTGAACAGTGAGCGAAGCTGACCAGGTTGTGGGACGGTTGGACTAGAACAGCGAGCAAAGTGGTTTGCTGGTATGGCTGGAGCAGCACACAGGTTGATTGGACCGGCCCACGGAAGAGTGAGCAGAGTGGTTTGCGGGGACAGCTGAAGTGGCTCGTGGGTCGGCTGGTAGAGCGGAGCTGTTCGTGGTGAAGGCTGCAGCAGAACTCCATGAAGAGGCAGGGCAGTTGGCCTCGGACCACATAAGGTACCTGTAACACCCTGTGTGCTCTCTCCATTTCTACCCAGGCTGGGGTGTGGTGTAAAACTCTGTAGATAAACTTTTGGGTCAGCACTGACCAGAGACAGAGACTTTGGGGGTTGTTGGACTTTGGGGTGATTGGACTTAAGACCCTATGGGGAAAAGGACACTGCCAAAACTTGCTTGCTGGGTCTTTTGCTCATGGTTTATGTTATGAATCCTGTTTGTGGTTGTCACGGAGTCACCGGGCGATGCTCTGGAACTGCTCCCCACCAAGCCAGTCAGGACTTTGGGGAGCCTCCTCTCCCTTGGAGCAGACTTGTTCAGGGCAAGAAGCTCACACGTCTTCACCTCCTGGGTCTCTCCTTGGAGCATTCAGCATCCTCTGCCCCTCCGTGCACTTCCCACAGCGAGCCTGCCCCAGCGGGGTCCTGGGGAAGCCACCGGGTTCTGCACCCCCACTTTGCAGTCAGACGTGACTCTCAGCCAGCCAGTAACACAGAGGTTTATTCGATGACAGGAACAGGGTCTAAAACAGAGCTTGTAGATACAGCGAAACGGACCCCTCGGCTGGGTCCATTCTGGGGGGCAGTGAGCCAGACCCCCAGGTCTGCCCTCCACCCTTGACCCCAGCCAGCTCCAGACTAACAACCCCTCCTAGCCCCTCCTCTCTCCTCAGGCCCTTTCCCGGGCCAGGAGGTCACCTGATCCCTTTGTCTCCAACACCTTCAGCTGGCACCTTTGCAGAGGAGGGGCCCAGGCCATCAGTTGCTAGGAGACAGTGTGTCAGGCATTTAGGTGCACTGGCCCTTTGCTCTGCCAGATACTTAAGAACTGCCATGGGGACACTGAGGCACCAACACAGTATTCAGAGGAAACATTAAGAACATTCCCAGTTCGTCACATCTCTCCCCCCTTCGAGACCGAACTGAGCGAGGTCACTCCAGCCAGTGACCTGGGGAAGTTCGAACCCACCAACGTTCCCATGGATGCCCCAGCATCTCTCCCATCTCTTGGTGTGAGTTACACCAGGACAGTCCAGTCTCACGCCCTCCCTTAGGTCGGGTGTGCTTGATGGCACTTGCAGACCGCTTGTGGGAAGGTTTATGCAGCCCACACCCTTTGCCACCCCAGTACCCCTGGGGTTCAAGCTGGGATTGGGTCTTTTCCCAGCCCTCTGGTCTGTGATTTGGGCTCCCTTGGTTAAGAGCCCCCATCTTGGCCTTTGCCAGCTCTGGGCTTGGGCAGCCGCTTCCCACTTTGTGGCCCAGACACAACACCTCTGCCGTCCCCCCTTACACTTTCCAGCTTTTAACGTCAGTCCCACCTCCTTGAGGCAGCCCAGCCCCCTCTTCACCTGGGACACCTGTTCCTCCCAGGTCTGGCTAAAGATGCACATGTTATCAGTGTCTGCCAGGGCCAAGTTCTCCATCTCCCTCTGCTTGTCTAGAATCTCCCCAGGCCTAGGCATGGGGTTGGCATCGGACACTGTGATGGCTTTAAGCTTCTGATAGCCCCCACAAAACCAGATCATCCTGTCTCGCTTGGGGATCAGCCCCACGGGTGAGGCCCATGGGCTGTAAAATGGCTGGATCCCATCTAAAGCCAGCATGTCCCTGACCTCTCTCTCCAGGTTCTGGGCTGCTTTCCCAGTGACTCTGAACGGGGAACTCCTGATGGGGAGATTGTCTCCCACCTCAGGGAAGAGATCCCCCAGGGGGTCTTCCCCCTTCTCCATCCAATCCTCCCCCTTCAGGTCCAGGGGTCCCCTCACTCTCCTCCCATCCAGCAGCTCAAATGGGAAGAACCCTGTGGATTCCTGGGGCACCACCAGCTGCCTCCCGATTCCCCCTAGTTCTACTTCCTCTTGGGGAGCCCATTCCCGGTACAGGAATCCCTTCTCCTGCAGGACTCTGTCCCTGCAGCCTTCCCCAAGGGTGTTTGCAGCGCTGTGGCCAGCAAGTTCTCTCAGCTTCTCCAAGGAGGGATCCCTCTGCAGCTCGGTCTGGGATTCAGCAGCTGGGGCAGGGAGTGGGACCTGCTCCCTCTCGCTGGCTGGGCCTGGGGTCACAGCCCCGAGTCCTGTCCCTGGTAGCTCCCTCCCTGCTGTCTAATCACTTCCCAGCAGCACGTCTGGACCAGGCAAACCTGTTTGACAGCTGACCTGCCCTGCCCGGGTGTCCCCCCACTCAGCTGGGGTCTCAGCTCCCCCCGTGCTCAGCGCTGCCCTTGCTGTCCCAGTGGGGGCAGGCAGCGAGCTCTTTGCTCTGGTCACAGCATCAGAGCCAGCGTGAGCCCCCTCTCCGGTGTGCAGGGGGGCGGGGAGCATCTCTCCCTCCCACTCAGCCCCAGGGGGCTGGTTACAGATAGGCAGGTATCCTGAGCCCAGCAGCCCCTCCCCCCTGCCAGCCAGGTTATTTGCATTTTCACTGACCATTTCAATCCTAGCCAATTGGTTCCCTGGATTTGAATTCAAACCCTCGGCCATTACAGGAGCGGGGCCTGGATCCTGTCCCATGGGAAGATAGTCACCCCTCAACAGGGCCTCCCAGCCGATATCCTGGAGAACCCCAACTACCAGCCAGCCCGACCCCTCCTGGGTCTGTACAGGGATCTGGGCCATAGGCAGGGCGAGGGGCTTCACCCCAGGGAACTTCACCCAGGTTCCACAGTCCCTCAGCATCTGGGGCTGCACCACCACAGTTCTCTCTGTCCCAGGGTCTCGCCCCTGCAGGCGTGTTTCCCCACTGACCCCTGGGCAGCCCCCTATGTCTCTCTGCTCCACCATCACCAGTCCACGCTGCTGCTGCTTCTCATGCAGCTTTTCCTCGGGCTCTTGCTTTCTCTCACGGTCCTCTCGCTCTCTCGGGCTCTGCTCCCATCCCATCCGTCTCCAATCTCCTGATGGGGAACCCAATCGTGAAGACCCTCGTCTGATTGGGGACCAGACTCCCGGGGATGCCTGGCTGATGCTCCAGCTGCTCTCAGATCCTCTTGTAGCCCCATCTGGGCCAGGAATCTGCTCCTCAGAGCGGTGCTTTTCCTCCAACTGCACGATTAACTGTGCCTTGGTGAATTTCCCCATGCGTAACCCTCTCTTTGTGCACAGGATCACAATATCCTTCTCAAGGAGATGGTGATAGGCCATCACTTCACCGTTCCCAAGTGGCTTTGGACTCACAGGCCTGTGTGCTCTTGGCTCCCCCATGGTTTCCAGGAAGAACCCCGGGTGTGCCAGCCCTTCTCGTGATCACCACCTCTTTGCCAGGGTCGAGCTGCAGACTCCTCCGCCCCTGGGACTGCTCCTGCAATCCCCAGGGGAACCCTGCTACTGCAAAATCCTTCTCTCTCCCAGGGTCGAGCGGCAAGCTCCTCCGCCCCTGAGACTGCTCGCTGCAGTCCTCAGGGGGACCCCGTTACTCCAACAGTCCTTCTCGCTAGTCACACACTCCCAGAGGCTAACTGCCCCCTGAAACCATCCCTCTCTGAGCCTTCAGCACGCCTGGTCCTCATTATCCCTCCTCTGTTTTACTGCTCCCCAGTCACTTACTGCAAGCAGTGCCATTCACGGGGTGCAGTACGTCCCGCCGCTGCCACCAGTTGTCACGGAGTCACCGGGCGATGCTCTGGAACTGCTCCCCACCAAGCCAGTCAGGACTTTGGGGAGCCTCCTCTCCCTTGGAGCAGACTTGTTCAGGGCAAGAAGCTCACACGTCTTCACCTCCTGGGTCTCTCCTTGGAGCATTCAGCATCCTCTGCCCCTCCGTGCACTTCCCACAGCGAGCCTGCCCCAGCGGGGTCCTGGGGAAGCCACCGGGTTCTGCACCCCCACTTTGCAGTCAGACGTGACTCTCAGCCAGCCAGTAACACAGAGGTTTATTCGATGACAGGAACAGGGTCTAAAACAGAGCTTGTAGATACAGCGAAACGGACCCCTCGGCTGGGTCCATTCTGGGGGGCAGTGAGCCAGACCCCCAGGTCTGCCCTCCACCCTTGACCCCAGCCAGCTCCAGACTAACAACCCCTCCTAGCCCCTCCTCTCTCCTCAGGCCCTTTCCCGGGCCAGGAGGTCACCTGATCCCTTTGTCTCCAACACCTTCAGCTGGCACCTTTGCAGAGGAGGGGCCCAGGCCATCAGTTGCTAGGAGACAGAGTGTCAGGCATTGAGGTGCACTGGCCCTTTGCTCTGCCAGATACTTAAGAACTGCCATGGGGACACTGAGGCACCAACACAGTATTCAGAGGAAACATTAAGAACATTCCCTGTTCGTCACAGTGGTGTTTTCCCAATATGATGCTGCATTGCTTCTCTCCTTTATTAAAAGGATTTTGCTACACAGACTCTGTGCTTGTGAGAGGGGAAGTATTGCCTCCTAGAGGTGTCCAGGAGGGTAGTGTATAATTGTCCCAGGTCACTGGGTGGGGGCTCGAGCTGGTTTTGCATTGCGTTATTGAAATGGAACCCCTGGATACTGAACCTGGCCCTTGTTGCTGCTAACTTGGTGGGAGGGATAGCTCAGTGGTTTGAGCATTGGCCTGCTAATCCTAGGGTTGTGAGTTCAATCCTTGAGGGGGCTATTTAGGGAACTGGGGTAAAAATCTGTCTGGAGATTGGCCCTGCTTTGAGCAGGGGGTTGGACTAGATGACCTCCTGAAGTTCCTTCCAACCTTGATCATCTCTGAACTCAGAAGGGTTACAACAGTAAAACTCAGTTTTTTGTAAATGTCAGTATATGTCCAACTGAGTACAGTCACATTGGGTGGAACCCTGGTAGTTAAACAAATTATACAAGGGGTCAGTCAACACCTGCTCCCACCACGGTGTTTCATCCCCAGAAGCCTTTACAGCTATTCTGAAGGAAAATGGGTCCCTTTCCCAAAGGAATGCTCTATAAATAATTAATTGTAAAGGACTGCTGCCGGGAGCAGGCAGACAATATTATTTGATTATTGAACAATTTAATCAAAATAATTAAAAGAATATAAGGGGTTTCTACTGAAACTTGACTGCCTCCAGTTGTACAAGATGGGAATGTAATCTGGGTATAGTTCTGTAAAATAATTATAGTGTTTTTTTCTTTTATGTTGTAAATGTAAACATTTTTGTGTAATTATGTAAGGCTTTAAGGACATAAAGCAACATTCATGGTTTGTAAAACACTGTTTGTAGGTTTAAGACAATTTATTTTTAAATACTGCTACTAAAACTCCATTTGAATATTTCATTCAAAGTTGCAACATTGGCAGACTCTTTTACCAAACACGGACAGCTAGTGTGATTTGGCTTTGGTTTTTATAAAGTTTAATTTCCTTTTTTAGATAAGGACCAGAGAATGTGGCCATGGCTGGGGTAGCCAGAACTGGGAAAATGGAGAGAGATTGTGTATCCTTGTTTGTTTGTGTGGTAGTAATAGCAGCTAAGAGCTGCAAGGAAAGAAATAAAAAGTTAAGACATTGTACTTCTGAAGCAATGGTAGGAGTGGAATGTACAAAAGAAGCAATGACAGAAACACTGAGCCTTAAATTGGCTCTGAGTAATCAGACTAACTTTAATAAGGGTATATGAAAACTCTGTAAACACAAATAAATAGTTACACTTTATGTAAGACTTAGTATGTCTAATATAAGGTTATAAAAGTTAAACTATGGAATGAGTGTGCATTTTCTCATGAAATAGGCAATGCATATTGTGAAAGAGGAAAGAGGTGTAAAGAAAACTTGCTACTTAATTAAAATCATATTAGGGCTCCAAAAGGAGCCACAATAGGTTAAAATACTTATACTCGTAATAAATTTGATGCTAATATTATCATTAATATTAAACCTTGAGATAAATGTAATGTTAGTGAGTGACTCTGTAAAAATATGTAATATGATAGTTTTTTGGGAAAAAAATTTAAGCATGCTAAAATTGGTAATTGAAAGCAAATCTCACGGTAATGTTTTTCAGCTATTACCTGTGAATAATCTTAAAGCTTGGCACAGCAGAAAACCATTACAAACCTAGTCTGCTCTACAAGAAGGGATACTGAGGTACGCCACCTCATGAATAAATGAACAGTGGGATAATTCTCCCTTTCTCTTAAGGGTAGAAGCTATTGAAACGTGGCCTGTCTACAGAACAAAAACACAGGAAAGTATGGAGGTAATTCTTCTGTTTTTCCTGTAATCAGCAAGAGATTTGTAAAAGAAAGGGGTATTTTAAGCAATAATCTGCTGCCCCCCCAAAGGGAGTAGAAAAATGTTTTGTCTTTCAGATTGTTACCATGGATCTCAGCAGGTGGTGTTCTGGTGAGATTAACAAGGAGCAGCAAAGGTCAAAACATAGTATGATCTGCCTGGAGTGCATGATCTACCCAGCATGGAAGATCAAGTGATGTACCAGATTCCATTCCCAGCTCCTAAATGGATGGGCCCTTACCTAGTTTTTGACCAATTAGGGCCCAGCCTGCTGCTATTGGGAACAGAGAATAGAGATCAGGAATGGGTTCATTGCACACAAATAAAAAGGTTCAAAATGGGAATTTAAAAAGTTGACTTATAAATTGTATTGCATGTGTCTTACAGGTGGACCTGCAAAGGCAAACAAGGACCCCCTGAACCAGAATGGAATGATGGTTGCTGCTAACCACAATTGTCAATATTGCAAGCCCTACCCATATCCTGCAATGTGAGGTGGCAAAAGGAGAAAACACATCGATTGTTATACCCCCAAATTGTGGTAATGAGGCAAATGAGGACTTTAAGGATTTACCCATAGAAAATTGTACCTCCAATCCTCCCATGGGAATTTGGCAGTGTCAGTAGGTGGTGTACGAATCAGACGGGTGTGTATGTGTGTGTCCAAACCTGGTGGAGAATATCAAATTTATCAAGAAATATTGTGTGGTATTCCCTAGGTTATGCCATGATCAATGATAGTTGGAAACTCAGTCATCCAGACATGTGGTTTGTTACATAGGGCCCCAAAAAATATAACCTTCCTGAGATTTATGTGTAATCAACACAGCTCCTGGGTGTGGTGTTCTGTCCCATCCAGCGGCACTGAGATCGCTTAGAGACTTAAATGAGTCTGCTCTACAGCCTTAGCTAACAGGAAGTTGACTTTAACTCATGAGGTAGAGGCTTCTGCTTTAAGCTCCAGAGGTCCCTGGTTTGATCCTGCCTGCTGACGACCAGGGTTTGTCGGCATTTCACATGCACCAACTTTGGGTTATGGGGTCCCCCAATTAGGGTATGATGTTACCATGTGTAATCATAATAGTAATTCCATAAAGGAAAATCTGTGGGCATGCAGTTATGTACATGTCACATTGCAAATACTCAACATCCCAGGGGAGATGTTATGTGACAATTTAACAACTTTGCAGAGTGTAACCATAACCCTGAACGCCAAGCTGGAAAAATCCAGATTTAAGGTATCCACAACCTAGAGCTGGAATTACTCCCCGATGGGTGAATGTGTGGGAGCAGGTGTAACCAGCACTCTTCAGTGTGTCCTTTCAGTCCATTAAATGAATGGTACACTCCAAAAAATAGTGGGTGGACTGCGGTACATACATAGAAGGTGTGACAGTGCACTCCATATGATGTTAGGAAAATATGCTAAGGAGTGTGAATATAATGTAACTAGAATATGCTTCATGCAAAAGGTCTTGTATAAGGTATCATTACAAAGCTTATAATCTACTGAGTGTGTTCATCCTCTTTGTATAACTGTATCACTCTTGTATCTGAAACTAGAAATATGAAATAAACTCTTAGGGCCTATTGTAAATATGCAAAGTGTGGGTCATTAATGGTGGCTTGGAATCTAGATGGCTCCCATTAACCAGGACAATTGGTTGTAAATGGCTCTGTTTACTTGCAAGTCTTCCTGTATACTTGTGTGGCAAGTGAGTAATGACGTCTTACAGTGACATGTGATCATGTCACCTGAACTGGAATCCATCTTTAACCTGGTGCTTTTTGATTATAGAAGGAGGGGTGGGAACCCAGACAGGGACAATGTCATGGAGTCCCTGGGCGATGCTCTGGAACTGCTCCCTACAAAGCCAGTCAGGACTCTCATGAAGTCTCCTCTCTGAGCAGACTGTCTTCAGCTTCACCTTCTCAGATCTGACCTTGAAGTATTCAGCATCCTCTGCCCCTCCGTGGGCTTCCCACAGCGAGTCCACCCAGGCGGGGTCCTGGGGAAGCCAAGGGGTCCTGCACCCCAACTTCACAGTCAGACGTGATTCTTAGCCAGCCAGTAAAACCGAGGTTTATTAGATGACAGGAACACAGTCTAAAACAGAGCTTGTAGGTACAGAGAACAGGATCCCTCAGCTAGGTCCATTTTGGGGAGTAGTGAGCCAGACACCCATGTCTGCACTCACTCTGTCCACAGCCAGTCCCAAACTGAAACTCTCCAGCCTGTCCTCCTCTGGGCTTTGTCCCTTTCCCAAGCCAGGAAGTCCCCTGATCTCTTTGTTCTCCAACACCTTCAGCTGGTACCTTTTGTAGAGAAGGGGCCCAGGTCATTAGTTGCCAGGAGACAGAGTGTTGGCCATTTTCTGTCCAGACAGCATCACATCTGCCTTCTCGGGCTCTGTAAGAATCACACCCCCTTCTCTCACCACCTATATACTTAAGAACTTCATCGGAGAAACTGAGGCACCCACAGTATTCAGAGAAAACATGAACATTCCCAGTTTGTCACATCTCTTCCCCCCCTTTGAGACTGAACTGAGTGGGGTCACTTTAGCCAGTGACCTGGGGAAGTCTGAACCCACTAATGTTCCCATGGATGCCCCAGCACCTCTCCCATTCCTTGGTGGGAGTTATACCAGGCCCTTCCAGTTTGATGCCCTCCCGTAGGTCTGTTGTGCTTGATGCACTTTCAGGCTATATGTGGGAAGGTTTGTGCAGCCCATACCCTTTTGACCTTTTGCCTATATCCTTGGGGTTTAAACTGGGATTGGGTCTTTCCTCAGTGCTCCAGGTTAGAGGACTGCAATTCGGGCTCTCTTGTTAAAAGTCCCCATCTTGACCTTGGCCACTCTCTGAACAGGTGTCTCTGTTGCCAGCAGCTCAGCATCAGCCCCTTTCATTTGATGCTGCCATGTTGGAGGAGAGTGGTTGGTGTACACAATAAAGCACTGCCCAAATAGATACAGCTGCAGCTTTCTAAGTGCCTGCACAAGGACCAGGCATTTCTTCTCTGAGGCTGCAGAGTTTAAGGCCTGGATTTGTTTCTTGGTCTGGGGAATGGACCAATCTCTGATCATCTCCACCTTCCACTTTTTGGCTTTTACTGTCAGTCCTGCTGCTTTGAGGCAGCCTAGCACCCTCATCACCTGGGACACATGCTCCTCCCAGGTCTGGCTAAAGACACAAGTCATTGATGTACACAAGGGCCAAGTTTTCCAACCCTCTCAGTTTGTCCAGAATCTTACCAGGCCTAGGCATGGGGTAGGCATCGGACATGGTGATGGCTTTAAGCTTCTGATAGTTCCCACAGAACCAGATCGACCCATCTTCCTTGGAGACCAGACCCACAGGTGAGGTCCATGGGCTATTGAATGGCTGTATCACCCTAAAGCCAGCATGTCCTTGACCTTTCTCTGCAGGTTCTGGGCTGTTTTCCAAGTGACGCTGAATGGGGAACACCTGATGGGGGGGATTGGCTCCCACCTCAGGGAAGAGATCCACCAGGGGATCTTCCCACTTCTCCTCCCAATCCTCCCTTTCCAGGTCCAGCCATCCCCTCACTCTCTTCCCATACAGCAGCTCAAAAGGGAAGAACCCTGTGGATTCCTGGGGCACTTCCCTGTACCGCAGGTGGGGCAGGTACTTGTCCCAGCCCTGAGGATGCTGATTC
The DNA here is from genome assembly GCF_025201925.1 of Gopherus flavomarginatus. Taxonomy (NCBI): domain Eukaryota; kingdom Metazoa; phylum Chordata; order Testudines; family Testudinidae; genus Gopherus; species Gopherus flavomarginatus. The sequence goes on from NC_066628.1 coordinate 25,121,079, forward strand.
ATAAGAGTCCTCAGCAGCATCCTCAGGGTCCCATAAAATCTCTCCACCAGCCTGTTGGAGTGAAGGTGATATACAAAGGCCCAGATGGGCCAGACCCCACATTTCTCCCACAAGCCCCTGGTCAGTAATGACCTCGCTGGGGACCCCCACTTTGCAAAAGATGGTCAGCAGCACATCTGCCATGGTGTCTGCCTCAGTGGAGAACACAGCTACCACCTCTGGGTAGCAGGTGGCGAAATCCATCATGACCAGGATGTATTTCTTTCCCAACGGGGATGCCTTGCTGAGGGGCCCCACTACATCCATAGCCACCTGCTGGAAAGGTTTCTCTATGATGGGCAGGGGTCTCAAGGGAGCTTCCTTCTTATCCTGGGACTTCCCCACCCTCTGGCAGGGGTCTCAAGGCCTTCAGTACTGCCAGACAGCGTCACAGACTCTGGGCCAGTAAATGTTTTGCAGCAGCAGTTGCTGCCTGGTGCACTAGATCCCCTGATGTCCCAAGAGAGGGACATCATGGGCCAGGTACAATAGCCTGTGGTGGTACTTCTGGGGCACCACCAGCTGCCTCCCAATTCCCCACAGTTCTACTTCCCCTTGGGGAGCCCATTCCTGGTACAGGAATCCCTTCTCCCATAGGAATCTTTACTGACAGCCTTCCCCAAGGGGGTTTGCAGCGCCATGGCCAGCAAGTTTCCCCTGGCTTGTCCAAGGAGGGATCCTTCTGCAGCTCTGTCTGGAATTCAGCTGCTGGGGAAGGGAGTGGGACCTGTTCCATTTTGCTGGCTGGGCCTGGGGTTGCAGTCCCGCTGAGCCCTGTTCCTGGTAGCTCCCTCCCTGCCATGGGATCACTTCCCAGCAGCACGTCTGGACCGGGCAAACCTGGCTGGCAGCCGACCTGCCCTGCCTGTGTGTTCCCCCACTCTGCTGGGGTCTCAGCTCTCACCATGCTCAGCGCTGCCCTTGCTGTCTGTCACAGACTCACAGATCGTGCCCACTCGTGGCCCCATGTGGTCCATGGGGGGTGCCCCTTTCAGTGAGACAGCCCTTCTTGGGGGTCCACTCTCTCTTGGGGTCAGGCCCCTCCACCTCCTGGAGCCACACCTCTCTGAGCCTTAGCACGTCTGTCTCTCACCATGGGCCCCCTCAGGGAGTCCACGCGCTCTGGACCTCCCGGGCCTCCTCACTCCCAAAGGGGTTGATACAACCCTGTTCTCTAGACCCGAGTGACTCTCAGCCAGCATAAAATAGGAGGGTTTATTGAGAGTTGAACACAGCACAGGAAACTCTCAGGGCCTCAGGCCTGGGCTCTCACAATAACAGCACATCCCAGTCTCCCTGCATCCAGGTGGGCTCCTCCTGCTTCCCCTCTCCAGCCCAGAGCCCCCTCTGCTTCCCAGCTGGGCCTCCGATATCTCTGGCCCCAAGCCCCGCCTCTGTCCATTGCCTTCTCTCCAGGTAAACAGGGTCATAAACAGGAAGGCCTGGGTCTCCTCTCCTCTCAGCCCTCCTCCGGCTGGAACTGGCTGGTCACGGGGTCCTCTCTTTGCAGCCCATTGTCCTCCCACTGGCCAGAACTGGCTGTGACTCCTGAGCTGGGTCTCTGGGTCACCGGGTCACCAATCACTGGGGTCTCCATCCTCCAGGCCATCAGCTGGGGTCTTGAGTCCCTCTCCGGTCCTCTGTAACAACAAACTCCCTCTCCTCTCACCTTGTTAAACCAGTAAGACCCAAGGACATGGAGTCCCGCCCCCTGTGCATGAAAACCACTGGAAAACAGAAAACCCCCCACTTCGTCACACTGTCCCAGTGGGGGTAGGTAGCGAGCTCGCTGCTTTGGCCACAGCATCAGAGCCAGCGTGAGCCCCCTCTCCGATGTGCATGGGGGTGGGGAGCATCTCTCCATCCCACTCAGTCCCAGGGGTCCGGTTATAGGTAGGCAGGTATCCTGAGCACTGCAGCTCCTCCCTGCTGCCAGCCAGGTCATTTGCATTTTCACTGACCATTTCCATCTTAGCTAATTGGTTCCCTGGATTCAGATCCTTGGCTGTTACAAGAGCAGGGCCTGGATCCTGTCCCAAAGAGAGACAGTCATCCCCCACCAGAACCTCACAGCCGATATCCTGGAGAACCCCAACTACCAGCCAGCCCAACCCCTCCTGGGTCTGCACAGGGATCCAGGCCATAGACAGGGCAAGAGGCTTCATCCTAGGGACCTTCACCCAGGTCACACAGCTCCTCAGCATCTGAGGCTGCACCACCCTGGGCCTGACAACAGTTCTTTCTGTCCCAGGGTCTCACCACCCCAGGAACATCTCCCTGTTGACCACTGTTAGAGAGCTTATTCCTTCACTCTCACACTTCCCTGGTCCTTCTCACATGAACAGAGAGCAACAATGCCCAAAGTCCAAAGATGCAAACAATTCGATGTTTATTGGGGTGAACTTCCAGCAAGCTTAAATCCAAGTTCCTTTTTCCTTATTTTCAAATCCCAACTTACTTCCTGTTTGCCCCTAATTTATATAGTAATATTTGTAGCTATATCTTAACCAATCATTCTACTCAAATTTACCTAACCAATCCTAACATTGTAACATGATTAGCTAACCAATTATATCCCACCACTTTAATTAGTTTACACCTGCAAAATTAATTATACAGCAGACAGAAACAATTATAGAATCAGACAGAGACTATGCAAATAAACATACAAAACAATACAGAAGTGAGGATTTCACAACTACATCTATACAGACATAAGGGTTTTCCAGCTGTGTCTATTGATAAGTGAGTTCTTACCAGACAGAAAACTATCAAACTAAATTTCCTTTTACATGTTCTAGGCTCTTCCCTTTCTCTGGAGGTGATAGGTTGGATCACCTTTCTAACAGCCCTTACACAGATAGAATCAAAATCACTGTCTTTCTTTTATACCTCTATAACTAGCTAAGTGATAAGAATACACCTAAATTCTTAAAAGTATAGGCCAGACAGGTTTGAATATCTATATCCTAACAACCACCACCTTCCGCTCCCACTGGGGGTCCGAGGGGCCTGAATCCAGGAGACTCCACGCAGACATATAGGCTGAGGGCAGGAGTGGAAGCCTGTCCACCACCCCATCCATCTGGCTGACAGCATCAATGGCCTTGGGTCCCAGCAAGGGAGGTAGATACTGGGGCTCTTCCGCAGAGTCCCCCTAGTTCAAATCGCCAGCCTGCTCAAAGGCATTGTGGTGGGCATCCACATCCCCTCCCTCCTTAATCAGAGGCAGCAATTTAGTATCGAGATTCCCTGCGGAACTGACAGCCCGGGGTCTATCCCCACTCATTCCTGGGAAGTCCCCTATGCCTCTCCGCTCCACCATCGCCAGTCCATGCTGCTGCTGCTTCTCCTGCAGCTCTTTCTTGGGCTCCTGCTGTCTCTCATGGTCCTCTCGCTCTCTCGGACTCAGCTCCAATCCCATCCGTCTCTGATCCCCTGATGGGGAACCTGATTGTGAAGATCCCCGACTGGTTGGGGACCAGACTCTTGGGGATGCCTGGCTACTGCTCCAGCTGCTCCCAGATCCTCTTGTAGCCCCATCTGGGTCAGGAATCTGCTCCTTAGAGCAGTCCTTGTCCTCCAGCTGCATGATTAACTGAGCCTTGGTGAACTTTCCAATGTGTAACCCTCTCTTTTTGCACAGGATTACAATGTCCTTCTTAAGGAGATGGTGATAGGCCATCACTTCACTGTTCCCACGTTGCTTTGGTCTCACAGGCCTGTGTGCTCTTAGCCCCCCTACGGTTTCCAGGAAGAACCCCTAGTGTGCCAGCCCTTCTCGAGGTCACCATCTCTTTGCCAGGGTCGAGCTGCAGACTCCTTCACCACTGGGACCACTCGCTGCAATCCCCAGGGGAAGCCTGTTATTGCAAAAGTCCTTCTTGCTGGTCACACACTCCCAGGGATTAATTGCCCCCTGAAACCGTCCCTCTCTGAGCCTTCAGCACAGCTGGTCCTTGTTCTCTCCCCTTTGTTTTACTGCTCCCCAGTCACTTACTGCAAGAAGCGCCATCCACGGGGTGCAGTACATCCCACTATTGCCACCAGTTGCCACAGAGTCCCCGGGTGATGCTCTGGAACTGCTCCCTACAAAGCCAGTCAGGACTCTCATGAAGTCTCCTCTCTCTGAGCAGACTGTCTTCAGGGCAAGAAACTCACGTGGCTTCACCTTCCTGGGTCTGACCTTGTAGCATTCAGCATCCTCTGCCCCTCTGTGTGCGTCCTACAGTGAGTCCACCCAGGCGGGATCCTGGGAAAGCCAGAGGGTCCTGCACCCCAACTTCGCAGTCAGATGTGACTCTTAGCCAGCCAGTAAATCAGAGGTTTATTAGATGACAGAAATACAGTCTAAAACAGAGCTTGTAGGTACAGAGAACAAGACTCCTCAACTGGGTCCATTCTGGGGGGCAGTGAGCCAGACACCCACACCTGCATTCACTCCATGTCCCCAGCCAGTTGCAAACTGAAATGCTCCAGCCCGTCCTCCTCTGGGCTTTGTCCCTTTCCCAGGCCAGGAGGTCACCTGATCTCTTTGTTCTCCAACACCTTCCGCTGGCATCTTTGTAGAGGAGGGGCCCAGGTCATTAGTTGCCAGGAGACAGAGTGTTGGCCATTTTCTGTCCAGACAGCATCACATCTGTCCTCTAGGGCTCTGCAACAATCACACCCTCTTCTCCTGCCACCTAGATACTTAAGAACTGCACCGGGGAAACTGAGGTACCCACACGGTATTCAGAGAAAACATTATGAACATTCCCACTTCATCACAGACAAAGGTGATGTAAGTCTACTAGTGTAGACATGCCCTAACTTTCCTCCCTGGAGACAGAGAATCTGTACCTGCTGAGAAGCAGATAATCCCCCAGAGACTTAGCAGTGTGAGGTCAGAGCTCAGACACCAACGGGAGGCAAATCATTCTCCAGTCCCCCAGGGACACACTGTGAGCTGAGAATACACCAAGAAGAAAGGAAATATTATCTCAGTGAAATGGGCTGTGAAAGTGAAGAACGGGTCCTCTCTAACCAGATCATAGAATGCTACTCGCCCCCCTTCATAGTCCAGGTAAATCCCAATTTTCCTGATGCTCTTACTCAGGGACAGGGGGATCTCAATAGGGGTGAGGGCTCGGTATTGGCCCCTGCACTCTTCCACAGCCCAGACCCCCTCCTGAGGGCTAAAGTGGATCCATCCCTTCCTGCTCACAGTCTCTCTGGCTACTCCCACACCCCAATTTGTCCCATCTCCTACATCTATCTCCCAGTAATGTCTCCCTGAGGTGAAGCCCTCATAGCCCAGCACACAGGTTACACAGTCAAATCTCTTGGGGCAGTCAGGTACATCCCGATGTTGGGATCTCCATTCCACACTTTTCCGATTCTCGGACAGGACGAGATGAGGATAAGCTGTGTCTGGATCCAGAGTCACATCCACTAGGGAGAGAAATTGGGTTGTCAGATACCAAGCCCAGCCCTGGGAGAGGCTGGGATTGTTTCTCCCTCCTCAACAGCCCTGCTCAAACTGAGCTATTCCCTGTTTCCTGCCTCTGTCTTGGCCCAGAGGCTGCCTCTGCTGAGGTGGGCAGTGAGTGCACTGCAATTCCCTCTACCCAGACTCCAGGGGCTGTTGCTGGGCCCCCGCATTCCTATGACCCCCTGCAGGGGAGCAGAGACAGAGGAGGGAGGCTGCACAGGCTGAGGGTGGGCAGAGAGAAATGTCTTCAGTGTTTTTGCCTTGTAGGTCAGGTGCCACTCCCTATCCAAGTGGGAAGAGAGGAAGTGATGGCACTAAGGGGGATGGGAATTGAGACCCTTGCTCCTGGTGAGCAGAGCAGGAGACACCAAAGGATAGCTCCTCTTGCCAACATAGGGAGAAGGAAAGAGAGAAAAGGGGACGAAACACACTCATGGAGGAACAGGTGGCTATCAGCCACTCTCAGGTCACAGCCAATAGGGGATAGCAGACACCAGCCCCCAAGTCTTAGCCAGTGACAGTTCTGGGCACAGCAAGAGGAACAGAGAATGTGGCAGTGTCCTCCCCAAGCATTCAGAGTCATGAACCAGGCCTGAAATAATCATGAGTGTGGTTTAAAGTGCCTGAGATTTAAAAGATAAATAGATAGCAAGCGTTGCTTGTTTGTTTTCACTTGTGTTGTTTGAACCTGTCTGGGGAACGCCCCTCCTCAAGTGAGTGAAAGAGAGAGAGTGAGTATCTTGCTGTCTAAACTCGCCAGCAATGAACATGCAGACATGTAGTCTCCCTGGGGCTGATTGCCCTCTCCTGCGCCTGAGGAGGGAACTGCCATTCTATCCCCTCCACACCCTTCTCTGTCACTACCGTGTCTGTCCCTCTCCAGCGCAGTCTCCTCCCACACTCACGTTCTCCCTCTGAGCTGCTCCCATTGCCCTTTCCCCAGGTTCTTAAATCTAACAATCCCTCTCTGCTGCCCTTTTATTACCCCCATAGCCTACCTTTCTGCATCCCCCCTCCACCTCCTTTATGCACCCTACATTCCTCAGAACCCCTCACTCTCTTCCCTGTACACCTCCTATGCTGTTTCCTGCTCCCCACTTTCCTATTGCTCCTTATAATTGCCTGTCCAGTTTCTTAACTCTGGAGTCTATGGAGGCAGCTATTTCCCCAGAGGACAGCCTGTCTTCAATGATGGAGTGAGAGGTTTAGATAAATGGATGTATTTTCAATACAGCCATCTTTAGGTTGCTACCACTAATTCAGGAATTGTTAGTCTGCAGCTCCATGGCAGTGGGGAAGGTGGGCAGGGAGGGTCAACACACAGAAAGGGATTTCTTAAACCTGTTGGGAATAATCCTTGATCCAAAAATAACATCTTGCTGGATAGCTATAAAAGGCACAGAGAAGGGCAGATGAGAGGCTGACATGACTAAGGAGACTGAGGAAGGAAGTTTGGGGGGACCTTATAACGATGTGTTTCATGATTTTACCTTTTTTGTTGTTGTTGTTCAAGGGTCAGGCGGGGCCAATTGCCTGTCAGTTCCTTCACTAACCAAAATCCAAATGAGTACAGCCTTTGATATAGTGCAGAAGGAGAGCAGGCCATGGATGGGAAAGGCAACACATCTCAAAGAACATCAGTTACTGTAAAGTAAGTAGCCTCTTTCTCTTCAACTGATTATCTATCTGCATTCCACTCCTGGTGGCTCCCAAGCAGTGAACTCAGACTAGGAAGTAGGATACTGAAATCTCAAGAAAACAGCAGTTGAATAACTGCTTTACCAAAGCAAACATCAGCTCTGGAGACCTCTCGTAAGCACAGTGAAATGGTGAACTGAACCCAGATAGTTGCCCTATATATTTATAGGGATATTTCCAAAGGAAGCATAAACTCTGGTAGAGTGAGCTTTAATCTGAATGGGGGGAAAAGGTTAGCTTTTGGTAACACAACTGATGCAGTCAGAGATCCATTTGGATATTCTTCTGAAAGAAATAGCCCGCTTTTTACCTTCTCAGCATAGGCTATGAGTAATCTAAATGAGATTCTGCGTGGCTTAGTTCTGTCTAAAAGGATGGCGCTCTTGTAATGTATAAGGTGTGTAATTTCTTTTCCATATTACTAGTGAGAGGTTTTGGAAAGAAAATAGGTAAACAAATAAATAGTTTGATTAATATGAAATTTGAATACAATTTTAGGAATGAAACTAAGATGAGTCCTTAGGCCTTATCTCTATGAAAAGCAGTGTACAGTGGGTCTGCCATTAAGGCTAAGATTTTTCTGACTCCATGCACCTTCCTGGGGGCATGCATCTTCCTGGTGGCAAGCAGAAATGGAATTTTCACAGAAAGATGTTGAAATGAACAAGCTGCTAATGGTTCAAATGGTGGACGCTTGAGCTTTGCTAAAATGACATCCAAATCTCACAAAGAAGGAGATTCTCTGACTAAGGGAAAATCTGCATTAGGCCCCTTTATAAATCTAGACATGCAGCAATGTGAGAATATTTTGTAATTTTGAATATGAGTTTTGAATATGTGGATGAAAGGCAGATATAGCTGCCAGTTGGACTTGTATGAAACTAATTGAGAGTCCAGTTGATTTCAATGAAAGTAATTAGTGCAAAATAAGTGGAATGTCTGTTCAAGAAGAGGAGTGGTATACGTGAGCTCAAATTTTGAATCTCTTCCATTTGGTTTTGTCAGTTGATTTTGTACAGTATATTAAATCAAAATATTTTGGACATCCTTAGAACATGCTCTTTCCAGAACATTCATGAAGAAAATCATCCAAGCTGTAACATGCAGGGACCATAGATCTGGATGAAGTAGTCTCCTTTTGTCTTGAAAGACCAACTCTAGGATTACAGGTAATTACAGGTAAGCAGATGTCATAGCAGAATCTAGAAGAGCCCAATGAATTCGGTCTTATGTGATGGAATTATCATAGATTTTTTTTTTGTTTACTCTTAGGTCTGGGTTGGCAAATGTTGTCTGAGACTTCTTGAGGACAAGGTCCTTGAATCAGTCAGGTGTCAAAATAAGGATAAACTCAAAGCAGGGATGAACTTTAATGTTCTACTTTCTTGGGAATGCTTCAGTGACTGATGGGAATTTTGTAAAGACTTTTGGAGCTGTTGAAGTGTCCAAATGAAAAAAACTTTGTATTGGGAGTGTTGAATTTCTACCACAAAACAGATATTTCCTGTGCACACAATGAATAGAAATGTGGAAATATGCATCCTGAGGTCACCAGGTGCAAACCAATTTTGGGGAAAGAATAAGTGAGACTAGGGTCACCATTCTTAATTTAAGTTTTTGAATAAATATGTTGAGTCTTCTTAGGTCCAGAATAGTTTTCCAACCTCCCTTCTTTTGGAGCATTAGGAAGAAATGAAGATAAAAACCCTTTCCCCTGAACTATGGAGAAACCACTTCCATGCCTCCAAGAGATAACAGAGTGAATTTCTTGTTGTAATATCTTCTAATGAGAGGGATCCCTGAAAAGTGATGGGGAAAGATAGTAGAGATAGTTTGGAAATGTTTAGCATAACCAGTTTGGACAATTTTGAAGATCCATTGGTCTGTTGAAATATTGTTCCCTGTAGGAAGTAGGTGATGGGAAAAGATCCATAACTTTTCCTGTCCTTCTGATTGGAGGTGGGTGGGCCACCCCATGCTTTCATGCCCAGAAGATTTGAGGACAAGAGGGAGCTAGGGCAGAGAGGTGGACTAATGGTCACTGCTGCTCAAACATGCTGATCTTCAGCACTGAGAGCATATGTGCACCAGGAATGGAATATATATAGAAACACATCTTGAAGATACTGGGGGTGTTGACACAAGAATGAAAGAACCCAGATTGACTCAGGTATTAGGATAATTTTTCAGGGTTGGAAGTTAAAAAAAATACATATTTTTACTTGAAAACTGAGCACATTTGACATGGACTCCTTGAGAAACAACAAACATGGAGTCCCATGAGGTCCTTTTAACAGAGTCAGAGCTACACTTTTTAAAATATTTGTTTAAAATAAAGAGTCCCTCTATTTCCTAAGCAGGCATTTACAACAGAAACAAGATAATTCCTTCCTTCTGTGATATAAAATCTGTAAATCCATTGAATGATGTATGCATCCAACTCATGCTCCTTCCAAGTTATCCTCTTTAACTCACATATCTCTCAGCTCACCTTTTTCTCCTCCCAGAAGAGTAACAAATTGCTGACACTTTAGAAATTATTTCACTGCAATCACTAATGGTCTAAATCCATGTTAGATTACATGGATTATTTCAGTTCAACTGACCAATGCACAAGGAAAGGGAACAGGGTAGGTGGGGTTTCAAAACTGAATAAACATCAGCTTTATTTACCTGCATATTGTCTGACATTACTCCACCCTGAAACCAAACACACACACAGATGAGAACACAAAGTCTTAACAGGATACACATCCATACAGAATTTATAATGGAGGCAGAGGGAGAGATGCTACTTACGAAGTTCAGCCAGGAGTTCCCCTAAAATAAATAAATAAATAAATAAATTGAACACAGTAATAAATATACAGCAGTTTGTTCTTGATGTGATGCAATGCACGGGCCTTGGCCCCAATTCCTCCCTGTACCCAGACTCAATGTTATCTTTTTGGATTTAAAAAGCAAAGTGAAGTAGGCTAGCTGACCACTCTGCATTCTGTATGGACACTGGACTCCCATGCCTGGCCCCTACCAGGTCTCCTGAGACCCTTTCCAGAATGTTGAGTTCAGCCAAACTCAAACCTCTGAAACCAGGAAATGAAAAGTGAGGTAACACAAACGTAAACTTCTAAAAAGTAGGAAACAGAGATAAGGTACACACCACCCCTGCATGACAACCTGAACTCTGCTCTTAAAGTTGGCAATAGCCAGTGGGAATTACTGTGCAAGAAGGGCTGCTATAATAAATAGGTATGAAGTAAGACTAAGAGTACATGCCATTGATTGTGTTGTGTTCCGTATGTTTGAATTCCAGCATTTATTTGCCAGGAACTCAAGCTGCACTCCCAGTGGTAAGTGTGGCTCTTTGAGCTCTTTATTCTGCCTAGGATTGTGCTGGCCCCACAGTTGCAGTGCCAGAGCACAGTCCTAAAGGACGAAGTTTGGTAAAAGGACAGAGACCCACTTGGCATCTTGCCAATCCTCACACTACCTGCATTGATCCAACCCCCCCCACCACACACACATTCTTCCTCACTACTCCAACCCCTCTCCCCAGTCTCTCAATCTATGCCAAAAAAGTTACAAGAATCTAAAAATGTTACAAGAAGCTAACATTATGGGGGAGAGGGGAGGGAACAGGGAGAAAGTGTCAGGAAACTCTTGACCAAATGACCCAGTGACTTGCCTTGATCACACTCAGCCCCATTGTTCAGGTAGTGGCTGAAGAGCTAGAGTCACAATTGCATTATCCTAACTAATTACTAGAGTATTTAATCTTCCATCTATTTAATCCTCCGCAAATGGATATCACCCCTTGGAATTTATCTCAGCTAGTGCACAGCATTGCTATCCTTTTCAGGAAGAAATATTTCAAAAGCTATTCATAGTTAAGTTCTGAACTCCAGCTTGGCTCCAGCTGAACTGACACACCAAAGGAGTGAAATGTGCATGTGTTGCAAGCCAGAGGATGGCTCAAGGTGATGTGCTATGGCTATTGAACCTGAGCAGCACCCATGAACTCTAAGTTACAGCAGCTTGCAGAGCGTGTTTATTGTCATGTTCCTTGCAGTCTCCAGTGGCTCCTTCTGAAAGTTTTGCCCTGAATCCAAAACTTCTGGTTTTCAGAACAATATTTTAAAGTAGACTAAAATCCACATACAGCACAATTCAATTTTAAATTAGAGGTGTTGTTGTAGAAATTAGCATTAATTAAAGTGACAGTTTGAGCCTCAGATATTTATAAGGAGATCACTTCATACAGAAACTTAAAAATTGCAGAAGGCCTGGTTCTGCCACTGGCTACAGCACAGCAAAGTGAATTGAGCAATTACATTTCAATATGTACTTCTACATACAGAAGGAGGCTGTATTTTTCTGTTCTGTACTGTGATCTCAGGGTGAGCAGATTTTATTATGAAAAGGCACTGACAGCGAGGGTGACCAGACAGCAAATGTGAAAAATTGGGATGGTGGTAGAGGGTAATAGAAGCCTATATAAGGAAAAGACCCAAAAATCTGGACTGTCCCTATAAAATCGGAACATCTGGTCACCCTACTGACAGATAAGGCTCAGATTCTGCACTCAGTTTCATTCCTGAAACCCCATGGACTCTACTCAAACAGAGCAGAGTTTGGCCCTAGCCCAGAGTTGTGCATGCTGACAAGAGAGCAGAATTTGACACTAAGGCTCCAGTTCAGCAAAGCACTTAAGCATGTGCTTAACTTTGATGTCAATTGGATTTTATAACCATGCGGACAGCTAAGCACATGCTTAATGACATTGTTAAACTGGGCCTTAAGGGTCCAAGAAAAATCTCACTCTCTCTTTTCCCCTCCTTCTCTCCATTAATACCTCTTGTAATCAGCTAGTCAAGCTAAATATGTTAAATTTCCATACCCACTCTCACTCCCATTTGTATTTCAGACAATATTCATAGAATACTTAACAAAATTAGATCTGGGCTATTTATTAATGCCAAAAGAGATGAGTCCACTTCACTTCAAATGTGGAATCATCATTTATTCAGGATTTATCCAAATGCTCAACTCCTCCTCCTCTCTCAGCCTCTTTTTCTCTCTCTCTCCCAAGGTTCACCACTCTCTTCATAACACTAAATCCAAAATCTCCATTGGTTCCTCTGCTTGTTTATTTATTTTTACAGAAAAATCTCTCTGACTGAACTGCATCCCCTCCCTTTATGTTGTCACTTTACCTTTTGCTTTGTGTTTCTTCCAAAAGTAGTAAATGGCTGGGAAAATGAGAAAACCCAAAAGAGCCAGAATTACATACACAGCCACCATCCAGGGAGAGACCCTCGGGAAAAACACATCTGCAAGAAAACACGTCATTGGCTTAGAAATACTGTTGAATATATGCAGCACTTTAGTGAGCAATGTTACCAGTCAGAAGAAGCTAACTACTGGTGGATTTCATTGTGTGATAAAGATGCTTCGTACTTTACTGTTAAGCCAATAGAAGACAAGATTTTACCCTGGTTATGTCTTTTATATTCTACAAAATTGGAGACGCTGCAGAGGGGTAGATGAGAAGTAAGTGGCCCATTAAAGTAAGTGGCAAAAGTTCAACTGACTTCATTTGGACAGGATCAAGCCCTAACTGACAAGAGTCTATTTGGTAAATCCGAATTTTGCAAAATAATGTAGTGACCCTGCTCCTTCAGTTGTGTTTGTACTTCTCCCTCCTCGTGCCATCCTTCCTTCTCCACTGCCCCTTTATCAATTTGTTTAAGACCCACTTTCTTTCTTTTAAAGAAACGCATAACATTACAATTAGGGCTGTCAAGTGATTAAAAAAATGAATCGCGATTAATGGCACTGTTAAAGAATAACAGAATACCATTTATTTAAATATTTTTGGATGTTTTCTACATTTTAAAATATATTGATTTCAATTACCACACATAATATAAACTGTACAGTGTTTACTTTATATTATTTTTATTACAAGCATTTGCACAGTGAAAAAAAAAACAAAAAACATTTGTATTTTTCAGGTCACCTAATACAAGTAATGTAGTGCAACCTCTTTATCATGAAAGTTGAACTTGCAAATGTAGAATTATGTACAAAAATATAACTATACTCAAAACTAAAACAATATAAAGAGTTAGAGCCTACAAATCCACTCAGTTCTACTTCTTGTTCAGCCAGTCGCTCAGACAAATAAAATTGTTTACATTTGCAGGAGATAATGCTGCCTGCTTCTTGTTTATAATGTCATCTGAAAATGACAACAGGCGTTTGCATGACACTATTTAGCCAGTATTGCAAGATATTTACATGCCAGATGTGCTAAAGATTCATACCTTTAGCTAAAGATTCACTGCTCTATCCCAAAGAGAAGCTGCCTGGAGTCCCTGCTTCTCTCCAAAGCTACCACTAGATTCACAGCCAAGACCACAGGCTGCTTCCTCCAGACACCACACCAAATTCAGTCTCTAACTGCTTTGCATATAGCCTGGATCCAGTCCACAGCCTGAGAGTTTTGGGGCTTGTCTACACTGGGAAACTCCCACAGCCATCTTATCCCGAACCTCCCATGTACATATACATCATAATCATCTCTTACATAGTTGCAGAGATAATCAATTATTTTTTGTCAATGTCCAAATTTCTTGCTCAAGGTATAGTCAAGGTCCAGACTCCAGAGAAAATAATACAAAATAATAATAAGTAAATAAAAAGATTTGCGGTCAATTCAGAAGCATCTGTCGTTCCAGATTTGGCCACTGGTCTGCCTATTGACTCCCCTTGCTGTAGTCCTTCCATATACAATACAACAGAATTTTTGGATGAACAAGAAATAAAGGATCAGCCCCAAAAACATTCAAATACAAAATATTACTCTGTGATTCTAAAGTTATAGGAAATAAGCACAAATCCTTTATACTGTGATGGGTTGCCACAAGGGGTTGTTGATGCCAGGCATTTAGACATCAGTTAAATGACTGGCTGGGTTACAGTGCAGAACAGCTAGTAACAGAAGGGACTGTCATAAACAGATAGCTAAGGGTTAATGTCTCTTTCACCTGAAGCACCTGACCAGAGGACCAATCAGGAAACCGGATTTTTTTCAACTTTGGGTGGAGGGAAGTGTGTGTCTGAGTCTTTTGTCTGCCTGCCTGCTTTCTCTGAGCTTTGGAGAAGTAGTTTCTACTTTCTAGTCTTCTGTTTCTAAGTGTAAGGACAAAGAGATCAGATAGTAAGTTCTATGGTTTCTTTTCTTTGGTATTTGCATGAATATAAGTGCTGGAGTGCTTTGATTTGTATTCTTTTTGAATAAGGCTGTTTATTCAATATTCTTTTAAGCAATTGACCCTGTGTTGTATCATCTTAATACAGAGAGCCCATTTGTATGTATTTTTCTTTCTTTTTATATAAAGCTTTCTTTTAAGACCTGTTGAAGTTTTTCTTTACTTCAGGGAAATTGAGTCTGTACTCACCAGGGAATTGGTGGGAGGAAGAAATCAAGGGGAGATCTGTGTGTTGGATTGCTAGCCTGATTTTGCATTCCCTCTGGGGGAATAGGAAAGTACTTTTTGTTTCCAGGACTGGAAACAGAGAGGAGGAGTCCCTCTGTGTAGTTTCACAGAGCTTGTATCTGTGTATCTCTCCAGGAGCACCTGGAGGGGGGAAGGGAAAAAGGATTATTTCCCTTTGTTGTGAGACTCAAGGGATTTGGGTCTTGGGGTCCCCAGGGAAGGTTTTTCAGGGGGACCAGAGTGCCCCAAAACACTCTAATTTTTTGGGTGGTGGCAGCAGGTACCAGGTCCAAGCTGGTAACTAAGCTTGGAGGTTTTCATGCTAACCCCCATATTTTGGACGCTAAGGTCCAAATCTGGGACTAAGGTTATGATATGGTGTAGCAGCGGGTGGGATATAGACAGAAGCCAGTAGGAATATTATATTTTTCTTTTCTCTGCTAAGGGCTTTTTAGCAGAGAGAAACAGTTGGTTTTAAAAGGGAACCAGAGAGAATTTTTTTTTCTGCTCTCTCTGGCAGTTTGTGGCTTGCATGTTAAGCAAGAAGCCATTACCAGACTGTTAAGGGTCTTTTGTCATGCAATAGCCCTCCCATTAGGAGGCAAGTTCCAGCACTATATGAATGCAAATAAAGTGGTTTTTCAGGTTTACTTAACATTGAAAATTAGCTAAAGGCACTGTTGCTAGGCAGACTTCAGGAGGCAACAGAGAACCTGCAGTTCAGAAGATAAACACCGGAGGGCACCCCAACACAAGAAAACAGGAACCATGACTTCTAAGGCAAAAATTGAGGCCGAAGAACAAATCAAAGAAGCTGAACACAGGCGACAACTGGAAATAAAACAAAAAGAGATGGAGATGAAAGAAAAGGAAGAAAGCATGAAACTGGCAGCCTTCCAAAGAGAACAGGCAGCCCAAGAGGCAGCACACAAAAGAAAACTAGAAGAAGAAGAGGTAGCCTACCGAAGGAAACAAGCAGAAGAAGAGTTGGCCCACAGAAGGAAGCAAGAAGAAGAGGAGGCGGCCCACCACCGAGAAATGGAAAAGCACCAAAAAGAAATGGAAAAACAACAAAAAGAAATGGAAAAACAACAAAAAGAGAATGAAGAGAAGGAAAAACAGAGAAAACATGAACTGGAGTTGGCAAAAGCTGGGCTGCATGTGCCAGCCAACCCTAACAACCCGGCGCCCATTATTGCTCCACAGCACAGGAAATTTCCCACCTACAAGGCAGGGGATGACACCGAGGCCTTCTTGGAAAATTTTGAAAGAGCCTGTCTTGGGTACAGCATTCCCGAAGACCAGTACATGGTAGAATTAAGGTCACAGCTCAGTGGACCTTTAGCAGAGGTGGCAGCTGAAATGCCTAAGCAGCAAATGAATGACTATAAACTTTTTCAAACCAAGGCCAGATACAGAATGGGGATAACCCCAGATCATGCCCGTCGGCGTTTCAGAACCCAAAAGTGGAAACCAGAGGTGTCATTTCCCAAACACGCCTACTACATTGCAAAAAACTATGAGGCCTGGATAACAGGAAACAACATTCAAACCTTGGAAGAACTACACCTCCTCATACAAATGGAGCAGTTCTTGGATGGTGTTCCTGAAGACATCACACGGTACATACAAGA
The DNA here is from genome assembly GCF_025201925.1 of Gopherus flavomarginatus. Lineage (NCBI taxonomy): Eukaryota > Metazoa > Chordata > Testudines > Testudinidae > Gopherus > Gopherus flavomarginatus. The sequence continues at coordinate 25,137,425 of NC_066628.1, forward strand.
TGGAAATCCCAAAGATATTGCTGAGGCGGGGGAAATTGGAGCCAAATGGATGGAACTGGCAGAAAGCAAGAAAGCTACTGTCAAGGGGAACGATTACCCCAGGGGGCACACAGACCATAAACCCTACAACCGAGGACAGCCAAAGACCCCACATACCACCCAAGTAAAGCCACAGATACCCTACCCTTCAACCTCACCAGTCTCCAGTAACTCACCTCGGCCCAGTGACCCATCAGATGGAAGATGCTTTAAGTGTAATGAACTGGGACATATCAAGGCCAACTGTCCCAAGAACACCATGCGAGTGCAATTCATTACACCACCATCACACCAAAGATCCCCAGGCCCGGATGCCTCTCAAATACCCTTGGAGCGAAGGGAAAATTTGAGAGTGGGCGGAAAGAAGGTTACTGCGTGGAGAGACACGGGGGCACAAGTGTCAGCTATCCACCAATCCTTCGTTGACCCCAAATTCATCAACCCAAAGGCCAAAGTTACAATTTACCCCTTCATGTCACAAGCTGTAGACTTGCCTACAGCTCAACTGCCTGTCCAGTACAAAGGCTGGTCAGGAATGTGGACTTTTGCAGTCTATGACAATTATCCTATCCCCATGCTACTGGGGGAAGACTTGGCCAACCAGGTGAAGCAGGCCAAGAGAGTGGGAATGGTTACACGTAGCCAAATCAGGCAAGCTTCCAGACCCATTCCTGTTCCTGAGCCGTCCACAGAGGCCCCGTCTGTGTTACCAGAGACCCAGACAGAGGTAGTGGACCCGGATTCCATGCCTACCACTGAAACAGCCACAGCATCTCCAGTCCCAGGCCCGGAACTGGAACAGCAACCAGCACCAGCAAGTGCAACTACATCTTCAAACTCAACGCCAGAGGGCGCCAGCGAGCCAAAACTGGCAGAAGCAACAGACAGCCATACCCAAAAGGCTCAGCCAGAGCCTGAAATACCCTCAGGTGCACCAGCGGAGAGCGGTTCACCAGCAACGGAAACAACCCCATCACCTACATCGCTTCCAGAGGGACCAAGCCCAAGTCCACAGTCTGAGGAAGAACTGGTGACCCCAGCCTCAAGGGAACAGTTCCAGGCTGAGCAGGAAGCGGATGACAGCCTTCAGAAAGCTTGGGCGGCGGCACGGAGCACCCCACCGCCTCTCAGCTCTTCTAATCGATCCCGGTTTGTTATAGACCAAGGACTTTTATACAAGGAAATTCTTTCTGGTGGACACCGGGAAGAATGGCAGCCGCAAAAACAGTTGGTGGTTCCAACTAAGTACCGGGGGAAGCTCTTAAGCTTAGCCCATGATCATCCCAGTGGCCATGCTGGGGTGAACAGAACCAAGGACCGGTTGGGGAAGTCCTTCCACTGGGAGGGGATGGGCAAGGACGTTGCCAAGTATGTCCGGTCTTGTGAGGTATGCCAAAGAGTGGGAAAGCCTCAAGACCAGGTCAAGGCCCCTCTCCAGCCACTCCCCATAATTGAGGTCCCATTTCAGAGAGTAGCTGTGGATATTCTGGGCCCTTTCCCAAAAAAGACGCCCAGAGGAAAGCAGTACGTACTGACTTTAGTGGACTTTGCTACCCGATGGCCAGAAGCAGTAGCTCTAGGCAACACCAGGGCTAACACTGTGTGCCTGGCCCTAACAGACATCTTTGCCAGGGTAGGTTGGCCCTCCGACATCCTTACAGATTCAGGGTCTAATTTCCTGGCAGGGACCATGGAAAAACTGTGGGAAACTCATGGGGTGAATCACTTGGTTGCCACCCCGTACCACCATCAAACCAATGGCCTAGTGGAAAGGTTCAATGGAACTTTGGGGGCCATGATACGAAAATTCATCAACGAATACTCCAATAATTGGGACCTAGTGTTGCAGCAGTTGCTGTTTGCCTACAGGGCTGTACCACATCCCAGTTTAGGGTTTTCACCATTTGAACTTGTGTATGGTCACGAGGTTAAGGGGCCATTACAGTTGGTGAAGCAGCAATGGGAGGGGTTTACGCCTTCTCCAGGAACTAACATTCTGGACTTTGTCAGCAACCTACAAAGCACCCTCCGACACTCTTTAGCCCTTGCTAGAGAGAACCTAAAGGATGCTCAAGAAGAGCAAAAGGCCTGGTATGACAGACATGCCAGAGAACGTTCCTTCAAGGTAGGAGACCAGGTTATGGTCTTGAAGGCGCAACAGGCCCATAAGATGGAAGCATCATGGGAAGGGCCATTCACGGTCCAAGAGCGCCTGGGAGCTGTAAACTACCTCATAGCATTTCCCAATTCCTCACTAAAGCCTAAAGTGTACCATGTTAATTCTCTCAAGCCTTTCTATTCCAGAGACTTACAGGTTTGTCAGTTTACAGTCCAGGGAGAGGATGCTGAGTGGCCTGACGGTGTCTACTACGACAGGAAAAAAGACGGTGGCGTGAAAGAGGTGAACCTCTCAACCACCCTGGAACGTCTGAGGCGGCAACAAATCAAGGAGCTGTGCACTAGCTTCGCCCCATTGTTCTCAGCCACCCCAGGACGGACTGAACGGGCATACCACTCCATTGATACAGGTAATGCTCACCCAATCAGAACCCCACCCTACCGAGTGTCTCCTCATGCCCAAGCTGCTATAGAACGGGAGATCCAGAACATGCTACAGATGGGTATAATCCGCTCATCTACCAGTGCATGGGCATCTCCAGTGGTTCTGGTACCCAAACCAGATGGGGAAATACGCTTTTGCGTGGACTACCGTAAGCTAAATGCTGTAACTCGTCCGGACAACTATCCAATGCCACGTACCGATGAGCTATTGGAAAAGTTGGGACGTGCCCAGTTCATCTCTACAATAGACTTAACCAAGGGGTACTGGCAAGTACCGCTAGATGAACCTGCCAAGGAGAGGTCAGCATTCGTCACCCATGCGGGGGTGTATGAATTCAATGTCCTTCCTTTCGGCCTTCGAAATGCACCCGCCACCTTCCAGAGGCTGGTAGATGGTCTACTAGCTGGACTGGGAGAATTTGCAGTTGCCTACCTCGATGATGTGGCCATTTTTTCAGACTCCTGGCCCGAACACCTACTACACCTGGAAAAGGTCTTTGAGCGCATCAGGCAGGCAGGACTAACTGTTAAGGCCAAAAAGTGTCAAATAGGCCAAAACAGAGTGACTTACCTGGGGCACCAGGTGGGTCGAGGAACCATAAACCCCCTACAGGCCAAGGTGGATGCTATCCAAAAGTGGCCTGTCCCACGGTCCAAGAAGCAGGTCCAATCCTTCTTAGGCTTGGCCGGATACTACAGGCGATTTGTACCACACTACAGCCAAATCGCTGCCCCATTGACCGACCTGACCAAAAAGACCCAGCCAAATGCCGTTAAGTGGACTGATGAGTGTCAAAAGGCCTTTACCCAGCTTAAGGCGACGCTCATGTCTGACCCTGTGCTCAGGGCCCCGGACTTTGACAAGCCATTCCTAGTAACCACGGATGCATCTGAGTGTGGTATAGGAGCAGTGCTCATGCAGGAAGCAACAGATCACAACTTCCATCCTGTCGCGTTTCTCAGCAAAAAACTGTCTGAGAGGGAAAGTCACTGGTCAGTCAGTGAAAAGGAATGCTATGCCATTGTGTACGCCCTGGAAAAGCTACGCCCATATGTTTGGGGACGGCGGTTCCAACTACAAACTGACCATGCTGCACTAAAGTGGCTTCATACGGCCAAGGGAAACAACAAGAAACTTCTTCGTTGGAGTTTAGCTCTCCAAGATTTTGATTTTGAAATTCAACACATCACAGGAGCTTCTAACAAAGTTGCTGATGCACTCTCCCGTGAGAGTTTCCCAGAATTCAGTAGTTAAAAAGTGTTCTTAAAATGTAGAAGTCTGTTAGTTATATACTTAGAAGTATATGTAAAGGTGTATGTATTGTATTAATCTGTTTATTTTCAAGTTCTAGAAGGAAATCGCCGCCAGTGAGCTTCCCCACTGTCTGCAATTTGGGGGGCGTGTCATAAACAGATAGCTAAGGGTTAATGTCTCTTTCACCTGAAGCACCTGACCAGAGGACCAATCAGGAAACCGGATTTTTTCAACTTTGGGTGGAGGGAATTGTGTGTCTGAGTCTTTTGTCTGCCTGCCTGCTTTCTCTGAGCTTTGGAGAAGTAGTTTCTACTTTCTAATCTTCTGTTTCTAAGTGTAAGGACAAAGAGATCAGATAGTAAGTTCTATGGTTTCTTTTCTTTGGTATTTGCATGAATATAAGTGCTGGAGTGCTTTGATTTGTATTCTTTTTGAATAAGGCTGTTTATTCAATATTCTTTTAAGCAATTGACCCTGTGTTGTATCATCTTAATACAGAGAGCCCATTTGTATGTATTTTTCTTTCTTTTTATATAAAGCTTTCTTTTAAGACCTGTTGAAGTTTTTCTTTACTTCAGGGAAATTGAGTCTGTACTCACCAGGGAATTGGTGGGAGGAAGAAATCAAGGGGAGATCTGTGTGTTGGATTGCTAGCCTGATTTTGCATTCCCTCTGGGGGAATAGGAAAGTACTTTTTGTTTCCAGGACTGGAAACAGAGAGGAGGAGTCCCTCTGTGTAGTTTCACAGAGCTTGTGTCTGTGTATCTCTCCAGGAGCACCTGGAGGGGGTAAGGGAAAAAGGATTATTTCCCTTTGTTGTGAGACTCAAGGGATTTGGGTCTTGGGGTCCCCAGGGAAGGTTTTTCAGGGGGACCAGAATGCCCCAAAGGTTATGATAGGGACTGACATGGGAAACCAGTTGGCAAGTCCATGCTGCCAGAGGGAGAGTGTGGAGGTAACCCAGTTTCTCAGGTATATGCAGGAATAAATTCTGGCAGAACTATATTGGTATAATTATACCAATATAACTCATAGTATGGCCTCTGTTATCCCAGAATAAGAGTGCTGTTTTCCTGTTAAGCTTCTCTCACTTTCAAAGCTATATAAACTTCCATTGTTGTATATGGAAGAAATTCAGGGAGAAGATCATGATGTTAGTGCACACAGGAGGTTCAGGATAAGATGCCTGTTTGAGTCTCAGGGCAAGTCTACACTGGAAGTTCTACATTGGCACAGCTACACCAATGCAGCTGAAGTGCATCTAGTGAAGATGCTCCATGTCGATGGGAGAAAGCTCTCCCACCAGCATAATTATTCCATCTCTGTGGGAGATGGAAGCTATGTTGGCAGGAGAGCATCTCCCACAGACATAGTGCTGATGTGGACAGTGCTTAGCTCAGTGAAACTTGCATCACTCGGGGGGGGGTGTGTGTGACTTTTTCACATCCCTGAGCGATGTACTGTAAGTTATATCAACTTAAGTGGTAGTGTAGACCTAGCTGAAGGTCTGAATGTCCTGAGTTTCATGCAATTAAGTGACAGTTAGATTTGGTCTATGCTGCCAACCTATTTCGGTATAACTACATCGCTCGGGTGTGGAAAACCAACACCCCTGACTGACACAGTTATACTGACATAACCCCTGGTGTAGATGGTTCTATGTCGACGGGAGAGCTTTTCCTGCTGAGAAAGCTACCTCCTCTCAGGGAGGTGGATTAACTATGCTGATGGTGTAGATAGCGTTGTCACTATGCACTACAGCTACACTGTAAGGCTGCACCGCTGCAGCATTGTAAGGCTATGTCTACACTAGAGAGCTTACAGCGGCACAGCTGTGCTGCTGTTAGATTGCTTGTGTAGCTGCTCTATGCCGATAGAAGAGAGCTCTTCTATTGACATAATAAAATCACCTCCACAAGGGGTGGTAGCTATGTCGTGGGAGAAGCTCTCCCACTGACCTAAGCACTGTTCACACTGTTCACACTGTGGGTGGGTGGCCTGAGGGTCTACACTGGAGGGGAGCAGAAATCAATCTAAGTTACGCAACTTCAGCTATGTGAATAATGTAGCTGAAGTCGACGTACTTAGATCTACTTACCGCGGTGTCTTCACTGCGGTAGGTCGACTGCTGATGCTCCCCTGTCGACTCTGCCTGCGCCTCTCACCCAGGTCGAGTACTAGAGTTGATGGGAGAGCACCTGGCGGTCGATTTATCACATCTTCGCTAGTTGCGATAAATCAACCCCCACTGAATCGATCGCTCCAGAGATAAGTGAAGTCATGCCCTGAGTGTAGACAAGCCCTTAGGTTATGTCTATGGTTCAAACGCTACAGCAGCACAACTGCAGCACTGCAGTGTATGCGCTTATTACAGAGGCAGGAGGAGTTCTCCCTTCAATGTAGTAAATTCACCTCCCTAAAGGGCAGTAGCTAGGTCAGCGGAAGAATTCTGTCGATCTAGTGGTGTCTACATCGGGACTTAGGTTGGTTTAATTATGTCACTCAGGGGTGTGGACTTTTCACACCCTGCAGCAAAGTAGCTGGGTCAATCTAATTTTCTAGTGTAGACCAGCCCTAACCATGTCTTCACTGCAGAGTTAACTGAGCTGATCAGTGGAATGAATGTGGGAATTTTGGTAATATTTTTATGATTCCTATGCACAGCTCACTTTCCCTCTGGGCTTTGTACTGCTGTGCATTGAATGTAAAGGGAAGAGATGAAATGTTTGACTCACATAGCAGCCTGGTTGGAGACCAGAGTCATTAACAAACTGAATAAAATCTACACATGTGAATGGAAGAACCCAAAGAGACAATGGAAACCCCAATGGCCATGACATTCACACCCTAGTGGCCAACAGCCAAAAGGAAGGAGATTTCCCCTCATGTTCTTCCAGGAAACAGAGCAAAGGTGCCCAACTGGGAGAACAAAGAGAAAAGGTGTCAGGTGGGACTGTGCTGAGAGCTGAGCTCACACAGTGACACAGGTCACACATCTGGGACTGACAGACAAAGAAAAAAAGAGACAGAAGAAGAGGCAGAGATGGTTCCTGAAACAGCATGGCTCAGAGGAGTCCTAGCATTGGCTAGCCTGAACTCTGTCTTAACTTTTGCTTCCCTATGCTAACCTAAAGATGCTGCAGCCAGGTGACTAATAAACTGTTACCTTGTTTTGAAAAAGTTGCTTGTGTCACTGCAGCTACTCACTGAGACCATTGCACACTGATGGGACACAGTACTAGCCTCCCACAGGAGTCTGACCCAGCTGGAATTGCCACAGAGAGAGCCAGGGATCACTGATGCCTCCAAGACTCCAAAACTGGGCCTTTGGGTAACAGGCCTGTTTGTGGGTCATTGGGGCCCAGCACACTCATGCAGTGACCTTTAAGGGGTCTGTGAATGAGTGGACTCTCTGCAGGAGTGCCTCTTTGTAGCATAGCAGCTTTCCATACCTGCCCCCCCTCATTCCCATCGATAACTGCTCAAGCAGTGGGATGGTCTCTTTTCCTGTGACCCAGGTCACGAGGTTAATCCATCCCTTCCAGGGTAAGAATGTCCCACAGATAAAAGTCCAATGTCCTTATTTCAAGTCTCCAGTGCCAGCTCTGGGCCCCATGGTCCTTGCCTCAGGGCGTCCAGTCACCCTTATCTTCCTCTGTGGCCACAGGCCTCGATAAAAGTGACTGGTAGGGGAATCCAGGCTCTTCCACTATATTGGTTTCTAGCCACAGTCTGCTTGGACCAACTCCTTGCTACTGTTTCCCTGTGGTTCCTCTTACCATGGCCATTCTCAGGTCTTCTCCCCTGCAACCTCTATCAGTTCCCCCCTTCTCTCAGGGTTGGGACTCTCAGAGCCCTCCCCCGGAATCCCCCTTAACAAACCCAAACCACATGTACAAACAAAGCAATTTCCACCCTCCTCAGGCTTGGCCTGTCATGCCTTTCTGCTGTGTTGTTTCCCCAGCTTTGTACCTTAACTGAATACTTTCCGGGGCTCACTCCCTCCCTGGAGGTCCAGCACCTGCCCTTTTTTCAAGGCTTATCACTGAAGTCTATTCCACTCCCAGTGGCTATTTCATTTCTTATAGCTACTTGCCAGCCTTCTCTAGTCAGGCTAAGATCCCAGGGCTTATTCTTCACCTAGGTTTCCTCCTCACACTCTGTCCACTTTCAGAGAGTGATTACAGACTCCCTCCCTGCATCTCCCCTTTTAATCTCAACTTTCTCTGTTTACAGTCCTCTCCCAGCCCCTCCCCAGCTGGGCTTCATCATCCATTCAGCCTAGCTCTCCCTCCAGGTGCAGCCTGGTAGATTAAGTGGTTTCTTTCAGGTCCATATTAACTTATTCAGGGCCTTGTTACAGGTTGGGATATGCACCTGGCCCTTGAATCTGTGACAAGTAGCATCCAGGTCTGAACACCTGGTTTAGGCTAGCCTGGGTATAAGCAGTCACACTACAAAGACCTACCCAAGTTCTAGCTCCTCGCTGGTGCTGCATTCACCCCTGTGTGTCGCTTGGACTTCTAGGAGTATGTCTCATGGTTCTTAGCACTGCAGCAAACAGAACTGCCCTATGATTCTTTCCCAATGAATTGTGGGAGAATTTGTCTGTCCTTCTGGGAACATTTTTTTGGGGGGAGGGAGATGAATTGTGATGAGACACAGGGGAACTATCTGCAAGTGAAAATGGCATCCTGGCTCTAGCCTGTGTAACCCCAACTGGGTCAATGAGCCTGGGTGTGAAGCAGCAATAAACCTGGATATGAAGGGGTTTGTGTATGGACAGGAGGTACACTAGGGGGAATGCCGAAGTAACAGCTCTGCAATGAAGATGACCCTTGGGGTCTGATCAGCTAAGCCAGTGGAAGTTTTCCCCAAATTTGGGTAGCATAATGGGGCCATTAATGTTGCTTTAATACCAATGTAGGTTCTGTGTGTAATAAAGAATTTCTGCAGAAAACAAAGGAACTTGGGTACTACACAGAATAAAGGAATATAAAGAGGAGTCAGCAATGTGAACACAAAAGGACATACTTCCCACCAACGCTTGCCACATTTCATTCTATGGGTAGTTTGGATGGGCACTGACCTGTTATATAAATCGTTGACTCTTTCTCCTGGTTGAGGTGGGGATTCCTGACAAAACAGGACAAGTCTCTGTTGGAATTTTCTGTTGTAACAATGGAAATTTGCATTTGAAACAGACCATTGGCATCTTTGGATTTAGTTTCAGAAGATGATGCTAAGAGCTGCCCATTTTGATCTCTCCATTGTGCCTCAGGCTCAGGGTACCATCCAGCAGATTCACATACCACCTGGATCCCTCTGTCCTGGTAACCCTCAATCGAAATGCGAGGGTCAGAACCAAAACCTGGAAGGAATGGAATAAACCTCTGTTAACTCCAGACATTCATTTTTGTGAATACGCTGCATAGAGGGTGAGAGTTTAAACCTTCCATAGCAGGAAAATGTCAATTCTCTTTCTGCATCCCAGTTCCTCATGAGCACATGCAATGCTCTGAACAGTGAATTGTGATGGTATCACAGAGGGACAGGGCCATAGTCCTCCCACTCTCTCTCTTCCTAGGTGCCAGATTACATAAACCCCAAACCTGGAAGCTTATTTCAGTGTGACTAGCTTCTTCTAAAGAGAGGACAAGATTTAACCAGAGCAAACAGCTCAGATAAGCTGTGTCTGTGTGCTAGAGACCAAGGGCTGGAACACTTAGGCCTGCCCTATTCTAATTGGCGTGGGGTTATTCCATCCTTCCTATTGGAGTGTAGGGGGAAGAGGGAACATGCACCACACTCCTCTCCCCACTCCTCCACATGGTCCTTGGAAACAGTGGATCTGTGCAAGCCCACTGAGAGACCCATAGCTATGATAGAGCGCACATGAAGCCTTACAGCCATCAGCCCTAAAGTCATTTCAACCTGGATCCACACAGGGACTTAGGTGTTGCAAAACCTAACTTTTTAGTGCCTAGAAAATCTGCTATCCACAAAGGTATCCAGGTTGCTATACAATGAATGTGGAGAGATGAAGCCTGGGAATGGGATCCACAAAACAAGTATGTTGGTGCGGAGCCACCTGAATTAGCCAGTGGGATATTGTGATGGTTCTCTGGGTACCTACGACAGTGAGTCCCAGAACCGGCTCTAGGCACCAGCAAACAAGCACATGCTTGGGGGCGGCACATTTCCAGGGGCAGCAAAAAACCTAGAGCCGACCTTGGTGAGTCCTTTTGTTAGTCCTCTGCCTCCAGTATGAGGGAGTTGCTTGGGCCTGGGTAGGTTCCAGCTCCCTAACACCACCAGCCTTCCAGCCTCTCAAGCGATCTTGTCTAGGCAATGCCAGCTTGTCTTCGCCTGGCAGGTTAACAATAGGTGCACCTCAATCCCTGAGTCACATCCTTTGGATATCCAGCCCCAACACTGGATATCCACAGAAATTCCAGATCCCCTGAAACCAAAAGAGCAGTTTACCAGTTTTACCTTAAATCTCCACTCCTGTAGATCATACAGCACTTGTAAGCACTTCCAACAAAACCGAAGTCATTTTACTTAAATAAGGGTAAAGATTTAACTAGAAGTGAGAGAGAGTGATCGAAACAACTGGTTACAACAAAAAGACATAAAAGGTTAACCTGGGCCTACACTTATTACCTTTCCTATCTCATAAAGTAGGTTTCTCTCGCAAAGTTCAATCTCTGGCAGAGCTGGCTAGTTTCACAAGAATCAGCATCCAAATGTTCATGACATCAGCCCTTGTGCACAAAAGGGTTTCCCCTAGGAAAGGATCCAGAGGGTATTTCCCCTCCTCTGTTATACTCAGTCTTTTGTTTCTATTCACAGAGAAGGTGAACCACTCTCCTGTTGCAATGTTTCCTTTTTACTTTGAAGAAGTTTCAATTGTTTGTAGCTGACGCTGATGTTTTCTCATTGAAAGCCCTAGGATTGAGCAAGGCTACGCAACTGAACCCTGTAGTGCATCACTGGCCAGACCGGGCATGGTGGCAACTCCTTCCTCCCTGAATGGGTCAATACCAAGACACATTATCTCCTGGGGACTAATCTCTACTCCAAGCCCATGAACCATACTTTCAAAATAAATACATTATTCTTTAAATATTACTCATACATGCATCTCATAATGATTATGAATCTCGACAAGTTATGAGTTGTCTGACTTACATGTAAGCAGATACCTTACATCAGTGGTCCCCAACCTTCTTCATCTGGCGGGCACCAGACGACGACCCACGGAGGACTGTGGTGGTGGACGAGCATCTGCCAAAATTCCACCAACAAGTGGCAACATCCATAGGTGTCCCCGCTGAAATGCTGCTGAAAATTGGCAGCATTTCGGCAGCGATGCCTCTGGATGATGCAGCTTGTCGGTGGCATTTCGACAGATGCTCGTCTGCCGGCCAGTATGCGAGTGCACTCAGATGCCCCAGCGGGCGCCATGGTGCCCGCGGGCACCGCGTTGCGGACAAGATGACTGATCAAATGAGAGGATCTTTATCCATACCTACTGATTTCCTGCCAGAGTCACAGAGAATCCATAAGACACTGACAAGTATTATTTTGTGCTGACACTGGCAAGTATTCTGCTGTGTCATAAAACCAGCTGAAAGATTGAGTTAATAATCCTGTTATGAAGTAAATATTTAAACAAAGTGGTTTATGCTAAATGGTGTTTCTCTGAAATATCTGATTAGAGCACATCTCCAGTATAAAGTTTATAGTAAATCTGATGTTTTCTCTTTTTCTTTCCCAAGACAAAAATAAAACAAAAGGTCAGTTGGGAAAACTGAGGCACAGAGAAGGAAAGTGACTTCCCAGGGTCACGCAGTAGGTCTGTAATAGAACAGAGAACAGAACCCAGATTTTCCAAGTCTCAGACCAGTGTCCTACACGCTAGACCACACAGCAATGCCACCACCCTTGGACTTGTTCTTTAAAATAATTTCTTACATGTACAACTGCTGCCTACAAATCATATATGTGTACATTAATAAAACATGACAAGGCGTCAGAACATGACAACACCCTTCCAGTGAGTTCCTTCCTCATCCACTAAAAGGCCCAGCACTCCTCTGTACACAGGCTGTGAGTAGAGGAGCAACATCAGTAGTTCTCCAAAGAGAGCAGCTGGTCCTGCTCCACAGAAATGGCACCACATGTGTCCCTACAGACAACACATCCTGTTGTTGCTGCTGATCATCTGAAAGAAATGTCACTTTCCCTCTCTTCCTCAGCATTGTCAAGGGGAGAAGCTACCATCCTCACCAAGGCCTCCATCCCTGTGGAGACCTGCAAGTGAATTCACAATACAGGGGTTCCCATGCGTCCCTCAGCTCACCTGTTTTTCGTACAGGGGGCAGAGGTCTGTTTCTTGCAGCCTCTGTGAGCTAGGCCCACACTGAGGTGATGTGGTAGGTATTATTCATCTTCCTTCTCCATTTCCCTTCTGATCCCTTTCCTGTGTTGCTGTCCTATACTCTGTCTCCTCGATCTCCTCCCCTTTAATAATCCCACTAAATGATTTCTGAAATGGTAGCTGCAATCTTGCAGCTTTCATAGAAATGCAATCATTTTGTGGTTAAACAGATTTCATTTCTTAATTGAATGAATTTCAGCTAATTCAGGAATTATTACAAATTTACTTTCACAGACAGAGAATAATAAAGAGGCAGGAAAATCCACAACTGAAATGAGAGGTGAAATCCTGGCCCCACTGAAGTCAATAGGAATTTTACCACAGACTTCAATGGGGTCAGGTTTCCAGCCTAAGTTTGTAACTTGTGAAACTGACTGAATGGGCCTTTACTGAGTCAACCAGTTTGATTTACTTCTCCTGTTGGGAAATCCAAATATTGACTAACCTGCTACTTTGAGCTCCAACATAGCTTCTCCATAAAACGTACTTGATTGGATGAAACAGCTGTAGTGTCCTTCATCAGCAGGTGTGATTCTGTATATTCTCAATGCAATGTTTCCATCGGCAATACCATCTCTCAGAAGCTCTGTCCTTCCCTGATATGATGGCATCTGCTTTTCATAGTGATCTACTCCATCCTTATATAGATGTATAACTTCAAGAAACTGAGTCCGGTACCATCTCACCTCCATGTTTTCTGCACTCATCCTGGGCAACAGGTGACAGGGTAGCACAATTTCCTTACCAGCAATGGCTGTGATGGGGTGATCAGGTCCCTTGACTTTGAAATTCACTGTCAAAGGAACCAAGACACAGAATTTTATCTGGAAGGAACTGAGAATAGGTATGTCTAAGAAATAAAATAAAACAGACCTCACAGAGGTCTTCAAAATATATTTTAAATACAGGAAGTTCAGAGTTAAAGTTAAATCTACAAGAAACCCAATCCTTGGAAAGTCTGGACAGTTAAAGTTAAGGGCCTCAGATCTCTTTCCTTTGGTCCCTTAGCGTTGCCCTGAGAAAATCAGAAATTCAGATTGTTTTATTCATCTCCTAGAAACCATTTCATTTATAAATGACTGCAATAACAAGAAAGCTTTTTACAGCTTCAAGCACCCTATAGTGGTGGGCAGGTGTAGTCGGGGTTGGGGGGGCTCAATGAACTATTAAAGTCTTTTGGAGATGTTGAATGCCCAAGTTCTGCAGCCATGCCATGCCCACTGCCCCCAAGACCCACGCTCTTCCCACCTTCCACAGGCCTCATGCATTCCATTTACTATATTAGTTGTTCTGCAGGAAAGAGATACTGGGATTAGCAGGCACCTTGGAGAGTAGGGGATGTAGCACAGAAAGGAATAATCCCTTTCCCACACCCCATTAAATATATGAATTAGTTTACAAATAGCTGGTTTAATTATTTCCAGTGTTGATGGAATGACAAATCATTGAAATGATCAAAATGCAAAGTATTTTAACAACATCCAAATATGGTAAACAACATTAGAATAGAACAGTAGCTCTGCTGTAGTTAAGGTTGAGAGTTGCTTACTGTTACACATATTATTTGTCTAAGGGCTTGTTAACATTACCAGCTGGACTGACGGGCAGTGATCCAGCAGGGGGTCGATGAATCGCATCTAGTCTAGATGCAATAAATCGACTGCCAAGTGCTCTCCCGTTGACTCCAGTACTCCACCAGGGCGAAAGGCGCAGGCAGAGTCGACGGGGGAGTGTCAGCCATCGACTCACCACAGTGATGACACTGCAGTAAGTAGATCTAAGTACATCGACTTCAGCTACGTTATTCATGTAGCTGAAGTTGCGTAACTTAGATCAACCCCTTCCCCCCATGTAGACCAGGCCTAAGCACTCTAAAAAATCAACACGCTGACTTGGATTCTCTTGAAAGTAGTGTGATTCATAGGAGCCTGGAGTAGAGTCTGGAGTGATTTAAATATGGGGTCATTTTAGCACAGGTTTCCCAAGATATCACATGACATCAAAATCTAGCTCTTATTTGGAAAAGTTCTTGAGAGTAAAATTGAGAACTCCATCATGGGCCAAGCCAAACTGATTCTCCAAAGAAAGTGAAATGTGCATGGGCAGTAAAACTAGGGCTCTCATGTAAACGAAAGTGTTTGCTGGCAGCCTAAAATCAGATTAACTGTGTTTTTCTAGGTGACATGTTGTGGCCATTGAACCTGAGAAGCAACAGTAAATTCAAGTCCCACCCACAGCAGCTCTCTGAGAATGTTTTGTGCATGTTAGTTGCTGTCTGTCTGCACTGGGCAAGGGCTCCTTTTGGAAGTTTCATCCTGAGTTAAAGCCAATCTTTCAAAGGGCTTTAAAATCCACACGTACTCCAATTTCACTTTAGAAGTGATACAAGTGTCACTACCTACAAGTGGCCAGTGTCTGTGAGGATATTTTCACATCACCAAAAAGTTTTACTCCCATTCAAAGCTCTTTGGAACTTTTTGTTCCCTTCTTTATTTTCTTTCAGCCACCAGAGGGGGACTCTCTCAGGGAGCCTCTGAGGCAAAATTTTTGTTTCTGTGGAATCTTCTGACTGTGACAGTCCCTGCCCATTCTCTTCCAATGGGGAATTCAGCTCTGTGACAATGTTCACAGCCTCAGTTTCCACAGCTACATTCTCTGATTCAGGGGCAGCCACACTGAGATCTTGTCCCACTAGTACCTTCTCAGATGGTCCTTATGTATAACTTTGTGTTTAGTCTTGGGATGCAGCTGTATCCTATACTTCACTTCATTTGTTTAGGTCAGCACTCTATAGGGTCCCTTCCAAGGTTTATCCAGGTTAGGGCTCCTCTTCTTCTTTCTCCCAGGGTCGTGAAGCCAGACTAGGTCTCCTCTTTCAAAAGTTTCCCCATATGAGCATATGTCAAAGAAACTTTTCATTTTATCAGAGGCTATCATCACATTTTCTCTAGCAAAGGTGTGGGATTTTTTTCAGTTTCAGACTGTAGGGTTTCTATATAGTCCAAATGATTTAAAATGTTCCTCTTCAGGAACTCCACATGAGCGGTTCAATGTGTGAAGTGCTGTACTATACTTTGTACTCTCATTGGCTGCTGTTCTATAAGCCACCAAAAGGCATGGAAAATGCTGGTCCCAGTTCCTTTGGTGCTGTTCTGCAAAGGGAGCCAGCTGAACTTCCAACATACTATTGAACCTTTCTGTGGTCCCATCAGATTGTGGGTGTATTAGGATGGTGTGAGTTTTGTTGATCCTTACAATCTCACAAACATGAGATGAAACAATTTGGATTCAAAGTTTCTCCCTTAATTGGTGTGTAACTCACCTGGGACTCCAAATCTGGTGAAAAGTTCATTCACTTGGACATCTGCTACTGTCACAACCTCTTGATTTCTTCTTGGGTACACATCAGGCCATTTTTTGAAGTAGTCTGTAGCTACCAGCAAATATTGATTGCTAGCCTCTATCTCAGGCAAGGACTCAAGAATATAAATGGCAGTGCACCACTAATGCCTGCACGAGATAGAAGCTCCCCCACTCTTGGCGGGACCCTTTGTTACAACAGAATCTTTATATTTTCTGCACCAATTTTCTACACCCCACCTTGATTTCACCCTATGGAATTTCTCTTAGCTTGCTAAGGTTTTTGCAGCCTCAAAATATCAAGTAGTTTTACAATCGTGACAAACTCAGAACCTCCTTTCAGTGTATCTGGTACAACCAGCTGGTACTTGTACCCATCACCTGCTGGTTCCTCCCACCTCCTATACAATATTTCATCCTTAAAATTACAAGATTTTCCACTATATCTAGAAAACTTTTATTGTGAGGGGACACTATATTCCAAGGTGGCTGTGTTTGCCAATTGATTTTCCAGTCATGCACTATTCTCAGATCAGCATCTTTTCTTTGAGAAGTTTTTGTTTTCCCTGGCATTCATTCCTGCAGTCCTACATCATCTGTTCTAGTGGATGAACCATGAACATTTTCACTTCTGCAAATTATGGGAAGAGAGGAGAAAGACATCTCTTCCTGAGCACATACACTCTGTTGGGCAAACAATTTCTTGCTCTTCTGATTATGTTTGCAATTAGCTCCCCGACCATGTGGTCTGGACAAAGCATCCATGCTTTTGCCCAAAATTCCATCTTGATGCCCAGATCAGGATTATTCGAAAGGGAACTGAATTGTTTCTATTTTAAATGAAGGTTGATGGTTACACCTACCAATTTCACTGCAGTTTAACCCAAACTATAAGAGAAATATTCTCAAAGAAAATAGCAGGAATTAAACAGAGGGAAGATGAATGATTCTAGTGGGATGATGGGATAATGTAATCATGAGTCATGCTCCTTGCCTGCTTCCAGAACAATGGGAATGGATGTTATCAAAGAAGAGCAATTCACTGGGACCCAAATCCACATAAGGATTTAGGCACTGGCACAGTGAGAATTGCAGCACTTAACTTTTAAGTGCCTAGAAAACCACTAGAATAACAGTGTGATTCACAAAGACTGACTTAGGTGCCCAAGCTCCCTATACAATGAATGGAGAGAGACAGGCTCCTAAGAATGGGATCAACAAAAGCCAGCAAGCTGGGCAGGGAGCTGCCTAAACTAACCAATGGGAGATACCGATAAGAAGGGTGTGTTCTGTCCCCTGCTCCTATCACTAAGTTTGGCACTTAAGTTCAGGCTGCAGGGAGGTGCCTATCTCTGCCTATTGATCCACAACTGGGAACCCAACTTCTGCAGTCAGGTGGCTTAGGCACCTAAGTCATTTCTTCTGAGAATGAGTTAGATGCCTGCCTCACTCCACACAAGGCAGTGAGGGGGGAAGGAGGTGACTAACCTTTAGCTGGGATGTGGGATACCTCCAGTTCAGTTCCCACTCTGCCGTGACTAAGAGAAGGGATTATCATGGGTATCTACCATCTGTCAGGGGAGTGTCCTAACCACTGAGCTATAGTGTCATTCTTGCTCCTTCCCTAGACCAGTTAATAATTAATTACTCAATTAAAGTGGAACAACTTCAACACCAGAGATGGTGAGAGACCCATATCAGAATACTTTAGAGCCCAGTGTTTAGGCCACTCCCCTAACAGGTGGCAGATCCCTGTGCAAATCCCTTCTCATCAGGCACTCCATCTGTCTTCCTCCATTTCATGGATTGTACTGGGATTTAGGCAGGAGATAGGGGTCAGGATGCCTAGAGTGAGTTAGCCATGCACATGCCTGGAGCCAGAAACATAGGTGCCTAGGGAACTTTTAAAGTGGAAATGTAGCTGCTCAGTGAGTTCAGTTGCTTACAAGGTTAAGCAGAAGCCAAGCAGGACATCTGTAGATTGCAGTGGTGCCTAAAACTGGAAATTAGGTGCCTGAACTGAAGAAATTCTTACCTGAATCCAACTTGTGAACATGGAGAGCAATGAAGAAAATTATATAACAAGGCAGATGTGAACACAACATGACGTGGGAGATGGAAAAAGACTTCATCTTCCTAGGAGCTTGGTTTAGATAACTAGAAAAAAGAATGAAACAAAACCCAGAGCGGTGATTTTCTTATATAAGTGCAATATTTTTTGCGGTGGCAGCAGTCATCCACTATCAGTCTGATCTTAAGGCCCTCTGCAAAATCCACACAAATTAATATTGGCCTCAATATAAACTAAAGGTAGAATTTTTCTACCAAACTCAAAGGAATTCAACAAGGGGCTCCTGAATTACGACACTCTAAAAATGGAATTGCTCATTATCTCAGCTCCAGATCTAATTTACCAAACATTGAAGCAGATATAACTTTTCTCTGGTTGGGCGCTAGGCAAGGGCACAATTATAGACAATGAGGGTTGGAAGACACCTCAGGAGGTCGTCTAATCCAACCCGCTGCTCAAAGCAGGACCAATCCCCAACTGAATCGTCCCAGCCAGGGCTTTGTCAAGCCTGACCTTAAAAACCTCGAAGGAAGAAGATTCCACCACCTCCCTAGGTAACCCATTCCAGTGCTTCACCACCCTCCTACTGAAGAAGTTTTTCCTAATATCCAACCTAAACCTCCCCCGCTGCAGCCTCAGACCATTACTCCTTGTTCTGTCATCAGGTACCACTGAGAACAATCTCGATCCATCCTCTTTGGAACCCCCTTTCAGGTAGTTGAAAGCAGCTATCAAATCCTCCCTCATTCTTCTCTTCTGCAGACTAAATAATCCCAGTTCCCTCAGCCTCTCCTCATAAGTCATGTACTCAAGCCCCCTAATCATTTTTGTTGCCCTCTCCTGGACTCTTTCCAATTTTTCCACATCCTTCTTGTAGTGTGGGGCCCAAAACTGGACACAGTATTCCAGATGAGGCCGAACAGAGAGGAATGATCACGTCCCTTGATCTGCTGGCAATGCTGTACTTATACAGCCCAAAATACCATTAGCCTTCTTGGCAACAAGGGCACACTGTTGACTCATATCCAGCTTCTCGTCCACCTTAACCCCTAGTTCCTTTTCTGCAGAACTGCTGCCCAGCCATTCGGTCTCTAGTTTGTAGCAGTGCATGGGATTCTTCCATCCTAAGTGCAGGACTCTGCACTTGTCCTTGTTGAACCTCATCAGATTTCTTTTGGCCCAATCCTCTAATTTGTCTAAGTCCTTTGTATCCTATTCCTACCCACCAGCGTATCTACCACTCCTCCCAGTTTAGCATCATCTGTAAACTTGCTGAGGGTGCAATCTACATCATCCTCCAGATTATTAATGAAGATATTGAATAAAACCAGCCCAAGATCAACCCTTGAGGCATTCCACTTGATACTGGCTGCCAACTAGACATGGAGCCATTGATCACTACCTGTTGAGCTTGATGATCTAGACAACTTTCTATCCACCTTATAGTCCAATATCAGGGTTATAACAGAAACTCAGTGTCAGCCTACACTTATGGTGTGACAGCTGTCATGACATAATTAGGTTTAACTGGTTCCCTGGAAGGCATCTTAATAAAGCAGCTGTCCAGAGCAAGTGGAGTATGATTGAGTGTTATCAAAAGGCAGTCTGCAGCGATCAGCTGAGCATCGAGCAGCGGAGGCTAACAGAGGGAGTTCATCTGGGGAGAGCACATTGAGGCTTCATCTTGCAGGCTTCTCTGAGTAGTTACTGCAACAGCTAAGGAAGCTCTTAGAAGGAAGGTAATATGGATGGTGAGCGTTCAGCTGTTGTTACCTGCACAGGATGTGCCATGTTTGCTTTCTTCCACAGGACAGAAGTGACTTTGTCTGTACAAAGTGCAAGCTGGTCTCCATATTGGAAGAGAAAGTTTGAGGTCTGGGAGAAACAAGTTTCAACCCTGAGTTGCATAAGAGAAAATGAAGATTTCCTGGACAGACGTCAGGATATGCTTCTACGGGCACAACATTCTGAAGAATCAGAGCAGGCTGCGCAGCAGGGATAGGACAGTGAAGAAATTTGGCAGCATGTGACCTCCAGAAGAAGGAAGAGGAGCATCTATGTACCAGAAATGCAATACAGGTAGGCAACCATTTTCATGTTCTCTCCACAGGTACTAATGCGGAGAGTGGACTAGATGATACATCTGAGGGAAGGGAGCAGAAGGACACTCCACTGATTGGAAGGCATGAGATGCACTGTCCTAGGGATGAGGGTTCCATGACCACTGCTCCCAAGAGAAGGAGGTGAGTGGGGGTGATCTGGGTCTCCTTCCTCAGGGGGACTTAGTCATCTATCTGCCACCCCGACCGGGAAAACTGAGAGGTCTGCTGCTTGCCAGGAGCTAGGATCCACGATGTGACGGAGAGACTGACGAGATTCATCAGGGCCTCAGATTGCTGCCCCTTCCTGCTTCTCCACATGGGCTCCAATGATACTGCCAAGAATGACCTTGAGAGGATCACTGCAGACTACATGGCTCTGGGAAGAAGGATAAAGGAGTTTGAGGCGCAAGTGGTGTTCTCATCCATCCTCCCTGTGTAAGGTAAAGGCCTGGGCAGAGACTATCTAATAGTGGAAGTCAATGAATGCCTACACAAGTGGTGTTGGAGAGAAGGCTTTGGATTCTTTGACCATGGGATGGTGTTCCAAGGAGGAGTGCTAGGGCTCCACCTAACGAAGAGAGGTAACCAACAAAGAGTCCTGTGGCACCTTATAGACTTACAGATGTATTGGAGCATAAGCTTTCGTGGGTGAATATCCACTTCGTCAGAGCATTACAGGAGGGGGGAGAGCATCTTTCCAAGCAGGCTGGCTAACCTATTGAGGAGGGCTTTAAACTAGGTTAACCGAGGGAAGGAGACTAAAGCCTGGAGGCAAGTGAGAAAATGGGATACCGGAAGGAGGCATGAGCAGGCGAGTGCAAGAGGGGAGGACTCCTGTCTCATACTGAGAAAACGGAAAGATCGGCAAGTTATCTTAAGTACCTATACACAAATGCAAGAAGCCTGGGAAACAAGCAGAGATAATTGGAAGTCTTGGCATAGTGAAAGAACTATGATGTGATTGGAATAACAGAGACTTGGTGGGATAACTCACATGACTGGAGTACTGTCATGGATGGATATAAACTGTTCAGGAAGGACAGGCAGGGCAGAAAAGGTGAGGGAGTTGCATTGTATGTAAGAGAGCAGTATGACTGCTCAGAGCTCTGATATGAAACTGCAGAAAAACCTGAGACTCTCTGGATTAAGTTTAGAAGTGTGAGCAATACGGGTGATGCTATGGTAGGAGTCTGCTATAGACCACCAGAACAGGGGGATGAGGTAGACGAGGCTTTCTTCTGGCAACTAACATAAGTTACTAGATCGCAGGCTCTGGTTCTCATGAGAAACTTCAATCACCCCCAATATCTGCTGGGAGAGCAATACAGCAGTGCACAGACAATCCAGGAAGATTTTGCAAAGTGCAGGGGACAATTTCCTGGTCCAAGTGCTGGAGGAACCAACTAGGGGCAGAGCTCTTCTTGACCTGCTGCTTACAAACTGGGAAGAATTAGTAGGGGAAGCAAAAGTGGATGGGAACCTGGGAGGCAGTGACCATGAGATGGTTGAGTCCTGACACAAGGAAGAAAAGAGAGCAGCAGAATACAGACCCTGGACTTCAGAAAAGCAGACTTTGACTCCCTCAGAGAACCGATGGACAGGATCCCCTGGGAGAATAACATGAGCGGGAAAGGAGTCCAGGAGAACTGGCCATTTTTTAAAAAAAAATCTTCATTGAGGTTGCAGGAAAAAAGCACCCTGATGTGTAGAAAGAATAGTAAATATGACAGGCGACCAGCTTGGCTTAACAATGAAATCCTTGCTGATATTAAATGCAAAAAAGAAGCTTACAAGAAGTGGAAGATTGGACAAATGACCAGGCAGGAGTATAAAAATATTGCTCAGGCATGCAAGAGTGAAATCAGGAAGGCCAAATCACACTTGGAGTTGCAGCTAGCGAGGGGTGTTACGAGTAACAAGAAGGGTTTCTTCAGGTATGTTTGCAACAAGAAGAAAGTCAAGGAAAGTGTGGGCCCCTTACTGAATGAGGGAGGCAACCTAGTGACAGAGCATATGGAAAAAGCTAATGTACTCAATGCTTTTTTTGCCTCTGTCTTTATGAACAAGGTCAGCTCCCAGACTACTGCACCGGGCAGCATAGCATGGGGAAGAGGTGACCAGCCCTCTCTGGAGAAAGAAGTGGTTAGGGACTATTTAGAAAAGCTGGATGAGCACAAGTCCATGGGGCTGGATGCGCTGCATTCAAGAGTGTTAAAGGAGTTGGCGGATGTGATTGCAGAGCTATTGGCCTTTATCTTTGAAAACTCATGGCGATCTGGGAAGGTTCCAGATGACTGGAAAAAGGCGAATGTAGGAAGGAGGATGATCCAGGGAACCAGAGGCATCAGCCTCACCTCAGTTCCTGGAAAAATCATGGAGCAGGTCCTCAAGGAATCAATTCTGAAGCACTTAGAGGAGACGGAAGTGATCAGGAACAGTCAGCATGGATTCACCAAGGACAAGTCATGCCCGACTATATTAATTGCCTTCCATGATGAGATAACTGGCTCTGTGGATGAGGGGAAAGCAGTGGATGTGTTATTCCTTGACTTTAGCAAAGCTTTTGATACAGTCTCCTACAGTATTCTTGCCAGCAATGTAAAGAAGTGTGGGCTGGATGAATGGACTATAAGATGGATAGAAAGCTGGCTAGGTCGTTGGGCTCAAGTGGAGTGCCCCAAGGGCCAGTCCTGGGGCTGGTTTTGTTCAATATCTTCACTAATGATCTGGAGGATGGTGTGGACTGAACCCTCAGCAAGTTTGCAGATGAGACTAAACTGGGAGGAGTGGTAGATATACTGGAGGGTAGGGATAGAATACAAGGGACATAGACAAATTAGAGGATTGGGCCAAAAGAAATCTGATGAGGTTCAACAAGGACAAGTGCAGAGTCCTGCACTTAGGATGGAAGAATCCCATGCACTGCTACAAACTAGGGACCGAGTGGCGAGGCAGCAGTTCTGCAGAAAAGGACCTAGGGATTACAGTGGACGAGAAGCTGGATATGAGTCAACAGTGTGCTCTTGTTGCCAAGAAGGCTAATGGCATTTTGGGCTGTATAAGTAGGAGCATTACCAGCAGATCAGGGGATGTGATCATTCCCCTCTGTTTGGCATTTGTGAAGCCTCATCCGGAGTACTGTGTCCAGTTTTGGGCCCCATACTAAAAGAAGGATGTGGAAAAATTGCAAAGAGTCCAGGAGAGGGCAACAAAAATGATTATGGGGCTGGAGCACATGATTTATGAGGAGAGGCTGAGGGAACTGGGCTTGTTTAGTCTGCAGAAGAGAAGAATGAGGGAGGATTTGATAGCTGCTTTCAACTACCTGAAAGGGGGTTCCAAAGAGGATGGATTGAGACTGTTCTCAGTGGTACCTGATGACAGAACAAGGAGTAATGGTCTGAAGTTGCAGTGGGGAAGGTTTAGGTTGGATATTAGGAAAAACTTTTTCAGTAGGAGGGTGGTGAAGCACTGGAATGGGTTACCTAGGGAGGTGGTGGAATCTCCTTCCGCAGAGGTTTTTAAGGTCAGGCTTGACAAAGCCCTGGTTGGGACGATTCAGTTGGGGATTGGTCCTGGTTTGAGCAGCGGGTTGGATTAAACGACCTCCTGAGGTCCCTTCCAGCCCTGACATTCTATGATTCTATGATTGATGCATATTGTTGGATATATACAGTTTAATATTTATACACCTGGGGAGAGGAGGCCTGCTCCTTCCTCTGTTACAACATTGGAATCCAATGAATGAATTGATGCTTTGAGGCACTTTTTGATTCATTCAGTGACTGTGGAACCCTTATATGAACTGGCATTTAACTAGACGAATTCAGGGATTCCACTATGGATTTCACAAGCTTAATATTCTAGGTTACTTTCCTGGATGCCATCACACCAGCTGATTTGGTGCTCATTTTCCAGGGACTGCTTGCAGAGTATCTGGGGTGAGAAGTGGGTCTATTAAGCCCTGACCAGAGGATAGGGTCCTGGAGAAAACTAGCTCCTCTTCTCCCCTGCACCTTAGTTTAGTAGATGTGAACCCCGGGCAGAGCTGTGACTGCTCATATGACATTCTGCTCAGGACACAAGAAAGGTAAACCACTGTGTTACCCCTCTGCTTTAGCAAGAGTAATCTTTACTAGAGCTTAGACTGTGTATCAGCTTCCTAATACATCAGTCTGTTTGCCTCTCCAGCAAACTCCTTGACACTCTGCCAGTCCAAACCTTGCCTTGTAGGTAATGATCAGTGAAACCCAGTTCCCAAGAAACATCTCCCTGCAGTGTCCAGTCCCTCTCACAGGACTGTCACTGATATTATTAATTTTCCTGGCTCCAAAAACACAGAGCACACACCAGTTTGTTAGATTAGCCGAGGACTCACATTTTACTTTAATATAACTACACTGAGATGGTTTATAGTAAAACTAAGAATAAGTTTATTAATGAAGAACAGAGATTTAAGTGATTCTAAGCAAGAGAAAAAGATAGGTATGGTTCAAACCAAACAATGCTTTCTAGCGACTCACTGTATCAGCTCAGAAGGATGTTTGTGAGGTGCAGCAATTCCTGGTATTCACCAATTTCTATGGACAATTTATTAAAGATTATCTAACCTGGTTGCACCCATAAAGATGCTCCTGAAAAAGGGGTCCTGGTTTGCCTCATTGACGAAGACTCAGTCAGCTTTTGATTGACTGAAGAAGTCATTCACCTCAGCATCCTCCCCTGATTCACCCAGATCTCACTAAACTATTTGCAGCTGAGGTCAATTCCTTGAACTTTGCCATAGGCACAGTATTATCTCAACATGCAGGCATCTGCACCAACTCCACCACTGTGTGTTTTATTCCTGGAAGCTAACCCTGGTAGAAAAACCCCCTGTGATATTTTGGACAAGGAGCTACTGGTGATCAAGACAGCTTTTGAGAAGTGGTGACCAGCCTATAAAGAGCCTGATTCCCAGTTCAAGTCCTGGTAGACCACAAGAATCTGGAGTACCCATAGACTGTTACCAAAACTGTGAAAAAAAAACAACAAAAATTTGGCTTGTTTTAGGCTTACTTGGCTTTTGAGTTGCAAGTTGGCTTGTAGCCGCTTTTTTTCTTTTTTTAATTGGCTTCCTGGCTGCCTCTGGCCCCAGGCAATCAGAAAGCTCAACTGGTGATTGCCATTTGGCTCCAACTGCTGCGTTGCCTCCCTGCATGCCTGCCTGTGTGTGGTGACATGCAGATATGTGGGGGGAGCCACATGAGTGACGCGCTCCTGGATTGTGTGGACTGCAGGAGGGTGAAGGGCAAGGAGGGAGAGAATTCAGGGATACACAGTGGACCCACAGTCCCAAACTGCAAAGGTTCATGATGGGGGGTCCAGTCACATTAGGGATTGGCTTATTTTGGCCTTGTTTTGAAATGAGATTAGCTTGTTTTTTGGCTTATTGTGAAAGCCGGGTGCTTTATTTACAGCATGAAAGTTGGTAACTCTCCAAAAAATGAGAAGGAGGATGTCCTGTTCTGCAAAGATTAATATCTTAAAACTGGTGAAGCGTTCTTTGCCTCTAAGTTCAAGGCATTCAGTTTTTTCAGTGGAACAATCAACAGTAGTTTGATGTCCTCCATCTGCTGTCTGATGACCCATTCACAACCCAGATCCGCCAGCCCTGAATGATGCAGATCCCCAATTCCGAATACTGATTACACCACAGAATGTCTCCTCTATCACAAGGGTTGTATTTATGTTCTGGAGGGATAATCTAGGATTTAGGAATTGAAACTATGATATGATTTGCCACATATGAGCCATTTTGGCCAATTCAAATCCTGGACTCTAGGCTCAAGGAGCTGCTGGTGGAAGCTTCTGAATTTACATCAAGGATTATATAAGGTCCTGCGACTACTGCACCCATATCACGAACCCATTATCTAAACACCTAGACGTAGGTCTCCTCTGCCCACACCTCCAGAACCTTGGTCAATTATACTGATGGACTTCATGGTAGAACTGCCATGCTCCCAGGGACACTCAGAAATCTTGTCTGTTATTTACCTTCTAACAAAGATGGTGCACTTCATCCCATGCCATACTGTTCCTACTGCAGGAGAGATGGTTCAAATCTTCCTGGAAAAGGTCTTCCACTACCATTGGTTACAATGGGCATTGTATCATACTGGGGATCCAGTTCATCTCCCGATTTTGGTGGGAAATTCTCAGTATCCTTAGCATCGAGTGCCTCACCTCATCTATCCCCCAACTACATGCTAATGAGCAAATAGAAAGAGTCAATCAAATCTTTGCTGCTTTTTGAGCTACCACCAGGACAAGTGTCAGAGGGGTAGCCGTGTTAGTCTGGATCTGTAAAAGCAGCAAAGAGTCCTGTGGCACCTTATAGACTAACTGACATATTGGAGCATGAGCTTTCATGAGTGATGCATCTGACGAAGTGGGTATTCACGCACAAAAGCTCATGCTCCAATATGTCAGTTACTCTATAAGGTGTCACAGGACTCTTTGCTGCACCAGGACAACTGGCTTCCCCTGCTGTGCTATGCAGAATTCATATACAACAATGCAATCCATGCTTAACCCAACGTAGCCCAGTCTTTGAAAGCTATGACTTTCATCCCCATTTCAACCCTGATTTACCTGTTATTTCCCCAGTACTGGGAACCACAGATTTAGCATCCCATTTACATTGGGTGTACCAGGACCTCAAGGAATGCTTGCAGTCTGCCAAAGAAGCCTATAAACACCATTCAGACCAAGATGATCAGGTTGCCCTAATCCGGTAGTAAGGGACTCTCTACCCAAAACCTTAAATTGAGACACCTATTTGCCAGACTAGACTACCAATAACTGGGTCCCTTCAAGATTACAGAACAGGTAAATCCAGTGGCATTTAAATTACAGCTGTCTGAATCCTCGAAGATCTTCTCCATCTTTCATACCACACTTTTAAAGCCCTATATTGAGAATCCATATCCAAACTGCTCCATCCCAACACCACCATCCATACAAATCTGTGGATAGGAAAATTACTTGGTCCACTGAATCCTTGACTCTTGAAGAGTTAGGGGAAAGGTCCATTACCTGGTGCACTGGGAAGGCCATGGTCTGGACAAATGGTCTTAGAAACTGGCAGAGAACATCCATTTCTTGAATCTATTGCAAGAGTTCCATCAGAAATACCCCAAGAAACTAGGCCCCAAGGCCCTTGGAGCTACCCTTGATGAGGGGGCAGGGGGTGGTGGTACTGTCAAGAATCAGGGCCTGAAACATAGACCGTCTGGAAGTAGGGTCTGCAACAGGTGCAGTCTTCAGGCAATCTAATGAGCACAGCTGGTCTGTAGCAGGCTGCCTAATTGGCTACATCAACTGATTGGTTGGAAAAGCTCTTTAGCCCAGCAGAAGCAGTTCACTGGCTGCTTGAAGCATTGCCCATGGTTGTGATAGCTCCTGCACCTACTTGTTCCCAGCCTTGATCCCACCTTTCTCCCGCCTTAGTACCCTCTTTGCTCCTCCTCCTGCATTGACTTACTCTATGTGATCTGATCTTGACCCTTAGCTCTAATGCCTGATTTCTAACTCAGGATCTGACCCTGGGCTCTGATTCCTGGTGACCAGCTCTGGCTCTTACTACTAAGGATAACTCTGCTTCTAACTACTAGGCTAAATGGCTCACATCTCAGTCACTGACAGTGGGGTAAAATGGCAGCTCCTTTAACCTGGGATTAGTGGTGGGTAGGGGGAGTATCCTCTGAACACTCAGGGGAAGGCAGCATTGCCAGCTCTTACAGCTGATTGCAGATCATGGGATTGTAGTGTCTGCAGGAGGAGCTGTCATAGTGATGCAAGAAGCGCCTCCAGTGCAGCAATTTCAGAGCAGGCATGTGAACAAAGCATTGTGTGTGACTCTCGAGGCTGAGGACAGAAACCTCCCCTGCCACAGATCCCTGCCTTCATGTACAGCCTCAAAGCAGACAGAGGGTCCCAGGGCAGCAAGAGGCAGCGGAGGGCAAAGTTTGGCAAGTGGTGCTGCTGGGGCTTGGGAAGAGGAGAAGCCCCCAGGAAGCAGGGGCATGGGCAGTCAGGGAAATGGTGCTGCTGGGTGTCAGATAGAGAAGTCCTGGGGCATGGGAGGCAGAGAACTGTTGGTGTGGGTCAAGACAGTAACAGAATATGATGGTAGTTCCCCTGTTTTAGGGGCGAGGAGAGGATAAGTGACATCTCCATCTGACCAGCCAAGGGGAGGCTTGCATTTTTGTAGACTTTAAAGATTAACTTTTCAATCCGTAGTTACCACATACACATGGGAATAGAGGGCATCTAAAAAGTCCAAGGACAAGACTATGGTGAAAACATACTTCAGCAACGAGCACATTATCAGTGCAGTGGTATACGGAGATTGGTGAAATGTCCCATGGTAATAAGTTTCATATTCAGATGTCAGGTTCTCAAGTTGTTGAGCATTTGTCTGCCATAAATTGAAAACTGTTACATGCTTTCAACATGAATGAAACATTTTCATTAAAGGTTCAAAATTTTATGAACATATAGACAAATGTCCTAAGTATTTTGATTGGGCAGGAGGTGAATGTGTTTCAGTTAGGTCATGAGTCAAAGTGTATACATTGCAGTTTGACAATGTGCATGGTTTGCATTCATATTCTGTTTATTGCATAATATTTTCTTCCAGGAATCAATGTCTCTTTTGTTGACCATTGACCTGTGACCTGATCTTGGAGAGTTTGTAGCTTTGGGTACCATATAATTCCTTTGTCAAGCATGTTTAATAGAGGTTATGAAAGCTGTAACAGCACGTAAGAGATCAAATAATGGGGTTACTAAGCTACCTATGATTAAGAGCTTGTGGTATTACTATCAAGCTTTGTGGGAGTAGTTATGCTAAAGGGTGGGATTTAGCTAAAGAGATAACCCTGGGTCATAAATTCTGCACTCTCAATCTCAAAAGACAAACAAGAGACCACAAAGGATACAGCACACTGCAGAATTCTTCAATGAGGTTGCTATCCAGTATCTAGATGCTTAAACCATATTTAATATAGAAATTATTATTCAATGACTGATGTCAGTCATGAATATTAAGGGTTGATGTTTCATTATGGACACCCTAAAAGCCACATATGGACAGGAATGAGTATTGACTTTATTATAATCAAGGTTAAGGATCAAATAAGGGTGTATATATCCTTACTGCTACCATAAAAAGGGTAAACCCCCCCACACACACACTCAGTTCTTGTTTCTTTGGTTCATCAGATTCCTCAGATAGTGTAAACTGAACCAGGACCTCCCTTTGGATGGACTTAACTTACTTTCCCTTCCAGTCTCAATTTTCAATGCTCCCCATAAAGTTGTGAGTATGCATAATGCAAGATTGTAAGTATGAACAATGCAGGAAACCACTTTCCGGTACTTACCTTATTCTCACATTCATGTATTTTGATTTTTCTAGAATATCAGTTATTGTTGTCTGTATTAAATAATGTTAATCTGTGGCAAGTGCATGTTGCACACTCCAATAAATAAACTTATAATTGTAATACTGGATCAGTCTATACTTCACATTACTTTACAAATTATCTGTATGCAATAGTATACTTTCTGCTAGTATAACATTCTTGTCAGTTTCACAGCTGCTATTGTCTCTGGTTCCTGCAGTCAGCCAGGCTCCCTAGAGCCTTTCTGTCCCTCCCTGTTTCCCTTCTTGAATCCCCCAGTTTGTCCCCTGGATCAACTCCTGGAAAAAGCCAGTAGCAACTCATTGCTGCCAGCTCAGTTCAGACTCCTCCCTCAGGCCATTCAGCAGGGAGCAGACTCCCAAGAGCTGCCAGATCTCAGGATCCCAGAGGCTGTTTGTGAAGACATCACCTTCCTAGCAGCAGGTTTGAATAATTTTTGGTGGTGCTCAGAGCGGGTCCAAGTCCCACCCCCAAGGCTCTGAGAGGGAGTTTGGGTGCTGGGGACAGGCTCTGGGCTGGGCCAGGGGATTGGGGTGCAGAAAGGGGTTCAGGCTTTGGGAGGGAGTTTGGGTGCGGGAGGGGTCAGGCTCTCGGTGCAGGAGGGGATCCGAGGGTTGGCACTTACCTCCAGCAGCGCAGGCTCCCGAAAGCAACCCACACAGCCTCTGGCAGTAGCATCGGGGAGACACCCTCCTCCCACAAGGCCCGCAGCAGAGACGTGCTGGCCGCTCAGGAAGCAGCACGGAGCGGAGTGGGTGGGCAGGAAACTGTTTTAGTCCCGCTGTGGTTCTAAGGCTGGGGGTGGGGCGGGCTCTTTTCAATCGCTCGGGGGCAGCAGGCGGCCGGGAGACGATGGGGGGGGGGGCACACAGGGTGACAGGTGGGACCAGGGGAGAGACCCGGCTCTGAGCATTGGTGGAGCCGGGGCCATAGAACTCACCGCCCCCTACTTTCCCCGCACTCACCTACCTGGAGTGACTGGCTCAGGAGCTGAGGTCGGTGGAGAGCGGGGCTACCTCACAAGGCTAGTCCCAGCCTTTGGCGAAATCCCATCGCTTGGGCGCTGGAATGAACCCTAGGAGTTTAATGAACACATTTCAGTACAAAGTCTGCGGCGGGCTCAGGGTGAGGCTGCAGGCTGCTGTGGTGCTAAGTGCTGGGACATCAGTGCTGAGAGGAGGAGCCTGCACTCCCAGAGCACGGAGGGGAGGGCTGGGAGGTGTCCATGGGATTTCTGGGCACTTAGTCAAGCTGGGTTCTGATAAATCATGTGTTTCCTTCACCCCAACCCCAGCTCCTTCCACAACAGGAAACGCAGGAGGAGCAAAAAGCCCAAATGGTGCCTGTGCAGGCGCTTCAAGCCAGAGACACCCTCCTGCAAGCCCTCCCCCCTAGTAACCTTCTGTCCAGCAGTCCTTAGTTGCAACAGCAGCCCCCTGACACCAATATGACAATTTACATGCAGGATCAGGCCAGTGATGAGCTCCCAAAATCCTAAGAACCAGTTCCCTACTGGGTCCTCGGCGGCACTTTGGCAGCGACGGGGTCTTTACTTCACTTTGTAAGTGTTTATCCAACATGAAACAGCTTCACCAGGAGACTGAAGGAGACCCACTTCTGGACATCCCATCAGTCTGGTAGTTAAAACACTCCTGTTTTTCCCCTCTCAGACAGAGGGAAGAACTGAACCCAGGTCTCCCAGGTCTTTAACCACTGAGCTACAACTTATAGGGTGGGCACCACCTTCTTGCATGGGGTAAGGGAGGCCCCTTATTCTCACAGAAAACCATTTTGGCACCTAAGCTGCCTAACTCCAGGAGTATGGTTCCCAGTTGGGAATTGGAAGCACAGAAAGACATGTCCCTGCAACCTGGACTGTGACAGGGCAGGAATTAGGATACAGGGGGTCCCTGGTATAAGTCTCCCCCTTATCTGTGGTTTCACATATCCATCGCTCATCAGTAGGGTGTTCCAATTCACGTAGTCCCAATCCGCATAGCCATCATTTGCAGTATGTACTGTACTGTAAATTAAAAACGATGGATACGCCAATCAGGACTGACATGAATTGGAACACATTCCCCTACTGATGAACAATGGATATGCATAGCCACAGGTGGGCCATGGTCCACTCACTTAATATCTAGGCCCATCCCCCCAGTCCCAGCTCTGCTTCCGCCCCAGCACTTGCTCCACACTGCCTGCCCAGTGCTCCAGCTGGAGAGCGGGGTCAGGACGTGGGGGCTTGCCCAGCTCTGGCGCTTCAGCCACGGAGCAGGGTCAGAGGCTTGCCCTCCTCTGGCTCACCTGGCCCTCCTGCTGGGGAGTGGAGTTGGGGCTCAGGGGCTTCCAAGCCCCCGCACCCCAAGCCCACTCCCTGGCTGGAGCAGAGCAAGCCCCCACGGCCCATCCTCATTCCCCAGCTGAAGTGCCGGGCAGGCAGAGCAAGCCCTCGACCCCACTCCCTGGGAGGAGTGCCAGATAGGTAGAGCAGGGCAAACCCCGAGCACAGGGCGGGGGTGGGACAGAGCAGGTGGGGATGTGGGGGAACACATTTTTCTGGGACCTCCCATTTTTCTCGGACCCCCTGGCCATAGCATCAATGCCCCACCTTTTGCAAGGCTGGCTGAAGAGGGGGAAAGGCAGCCAGATCGCTCCTACCCCTCCACCCCCCATCATTGCCTGCCCACCCAGGGTCCAGCCAAGTGTCCGCTCTTGTACCAGCGGGTCCCTGTTATATGTCATTTCGATATCTGTTGCTCTTTTCAAGAACATCACCCCAATGTACACCGGGGACCTGATGTACACCCTGCTCATTTGCATCTCACATTGGCTGGCTTAGATGGGAAGGCACAACTTGTTATAGATCCCATTCTTAGGTACATATCTCTCCTCATTCATTATATAAGGAATCTAAACACCTAACTCAGGCCTTGTGGCTCCATTTGCTGCTCCAGGGATTTTCTAGGTGCCTAAAAGTTAGGGGTTGCAACGCTAAGCATTGCAACACTCAGGTCCCTTGGTGGGTCTGGGCCTAAGATCCTGTCTGCACAGGAAAGTTACACTGGTCTAAGCTAATAAGTGACTTTAAACAGATATAGTTACACTGGTATAACCACCTACGTTGTCATTGTGATTCCAGTATAAAAGTGGTTTTTTTATTCTGGAATAAGAGTTTCCATATGGGGAATTTACCAATACAACTACACCTGTAGGTGATAACATTTTCCAATGCAGATCAGCCCTGAGAGTACTGAAGAGAGGCAAAATAATGGTTGAGAAAAGCACTCTTTATTGATGGATCAAAGGAAATGGAAGAAATGATGGTGGCAACCCAGTAAACCCTACAGCCTTGAAGTCATTTGATAACAAAGAATAAACTGGTTCTATAGCAAAAATAAAAAGAACTGGAATTTTAAAATATAAATGGTGAATTACAAAATCATAATAAAAATGGGAAATGTACTATAAAACACCAGGCAATGTGTTTCCTTAGGTAGTAGAATCACCTTTTCCCGCCTGTGATTATTTGCTATAGTCAGGTTCCCAGAGTTGGGGAAGGGGTCTATGATGGGGTCTCTACACAAGGCCTGAGTAGAGAGACAGGGCCAATTAACCCTGTGACAGGATGCACCTGCAGGAGAGTTGGGCTGATAATGAAGCTCAGTGGTTCAGGGACAGGCTGAGATGCTATAAAACCAGGAAGTGTGAAAGCCAGTAGTCACTCTGTGGGTTTAGTGAGGGAAAGAAGGAAACTAGGGGGAGAATAGAAGTCCTGGGAGTCTCCCCTGAGGGAAAGGTATATCTGGAGAAGGGCCCTGATAGAGGTGAAGTAGGAAGCAGCCCAGGGAAACAGTAGCAAGGTTTGGGACAATGTAGACCTTGGCTGCTGGGTCTAGGGTCTCTGGGCTGTAACCCAGAGTAATGAGCAGGCCTGGGTTCTCCTATTAGCTGCTGGGGAAGTGGCCCAGCCTAGGCAGTGGAGAAGAAGAGTTGTCGAGACAGATCAGCCAGTGGGATTTTGCTACGCCAGAAGAAAAGGACTATAGTGACCTAGCTGGAGAGGACAGAGCCAGCTCTAGGTTTTTTGCCTCCCCAAGCAAAACAAAAAACAAAAAAACAAAACCAAAACAAAAAACCCCCTGAAATGCTGCCCCTGGAATTCTGCCACCCCAAGCACGTGCTTGGTTTGCTGGTGCCTAGAGCCGGCCTTGGGAGAGGGCCAAGCCATGAAGAGGGTACTCGCTCCAGAGAGAGAGACACCATGGGGTGCCAGACAGGTTGTGAGTTAATTCCCAGAGAGGCCACAAGGAGGTGCTACAGCAGTGAATAGAGCATTCAGTGACAGGGTGTTATACTAAGAAAATAAAAACCAGCAGGATCTTATTAAACAGGATAAGGCAAGATGCCATGTTTATTGTGAATACAAAAAGAGTCAGAGTAAGCAATTGATTATAGCTATAACATTCCACTCATTCTCTCATTCATTCACCCACCCACACAAGTTCTGCAAGATTGTCATAGTTACCAGCCTAAAGGTTGCTTGTGCTAAGCCACTGGCCAGGTGCCCTGGACACAAGGATGGAGCTGAGTCTTGTTAGATGAGCATCCAATGCTCCTGGAGGTTGGTTGCAGAACCAGACTCAAAGTTCTCAGTCTTCAGGGCCTGTTTTTATAAGGATTTATCCTCATTCAAGTCTATAGGATTTGCTTTGTCATGCTGTTCTCACTTTTGAAGTGATGATCAATCACTGTTCTCACATTGGAAGTGATGGTCAATCACACACATGGCACAGCCATGACGGTTGTCATCTTGTTCTTTGGTTCTTTGGCTCCCCTGTCCTTGGGGTGCTTGGGGGTGGATTCTGGTTTGCCCTCAGGGTCATCCAGTTATCTCACTCAATGCATTTCTTCAGCCAAATGATCCTGGAGTTATCATTCTAAAGCTGGCATTTCCAACCTTTTATGACCCATTGAAACATACATTCACACTCTATTTCACTTAATAAAATGTAGATAACATATTTCTTATCACATCTATCTATCCTTTAACATAACCTTCTATAATTACTGGGACATGACAGGCTTTGTTAGATCTGTCCATACCACTTGCTACACAGGAAAAGAAAACAAGCAAGATACAAATGCAAAGGGAGAGAGTTAACAAATCTTATTGCTGCATTCTGGAATGCAGTTGTGGCAGCAGTTATTTTTACTAGTTTGTCTTATCAGTTTCAGAACAGACTCTTCTTCTGAGGATGTGCTGGTACAATGAGCACAGACCTTGTAAATTTAACAGACGTATTTCAATTAGCACGGCCTTAGCAGGCTAGCTGAGAGACATATTTCTTTCTATTGGACAGGCCAAATCCAAAGTCAGTTCTGAACTATGCTTTCCCATACCATAAATGCATTAATTACTATTTCAATCCAGCAAGGGTCCCAGCATCAACACCAACGGCCCCTTCCAGGAGGGTCAGAGTTAAGTGTGGAGCTTGTTCCAGGGGTTAATAATAGAAGTATACTTTTCTCTAAGCCAGACAGAGCCAGGAGCAGACCCAGGTCAGGATCTTGTAGGGATCATGCAGACTCCCTTGTCCCTGGCACAGCATACAGTTCACACATGTTCTTGCCCTCACATCTAGCTAGATGCACTCTGCCTCATGCCAATGCAATCTCCTCCCTCCTTTGGAGCAGTCCAACATGTCTGTGTACTCTGGTCTGGGCACTGGTGTGTGGCATGAGCTCAGAATGGTGTGTTGGTTATGTGATCTCAGCTGTCCTGTCAGCTAGGCTGAGAGTTTACAAGAGACTCCTTTTGCAAGTAGCTGGCTGTCCTCCTCAGAGCTTTTTCTCCTTTCTTTGTTTTCTTTCTGAATTTCCTAGGCTGGATCCTGTCCTGCCCCTCCTCTGCTCATTTGCTCAAACCCTCCCAAGGGTCAGAGTTAAATCTGTGTATTTGACTGCCCTCCCCATCCCTGGAGCCAATCAGGTTTGTGCAGAGTAGCAAGGAGAAAGGAAACAGGAAACAGGAGAAAGGAGGGGCAAGGGAAGGATCTCTTTTACCAGCTCCACACTATTATACCCCTCATTTAAATAGCACTGAGGACACCATACATAATAAAGGATAATAGTAATAAAAACACCATTTTTAAATAAATAACATAAAATAAATGTTGTGAAATCATATTTACAGTGGATTACAGGAAACAGTACTATTCAAGCAATCAGAAAAGGCACCTAACTCAGACCCTTAAAGTATTTCATAGGTAACAATTTTGGCCTGGCAAAATTTCAGTGGATGGTTTAAGGTTCAACTTTAAGGTCATCTGGCTCCTTGTTTGTGCCCTGCACTGGTCAGAACATCTTTCATGGTCCAGATGATGAAGGCCCAACAGTGTCATGGTAGATTCCACTGTGCAACCACAGGATGTGAGCAGCCATGATGTGGAAGGTGACCTCTCCAGTTCACCCACACTGTCTAGCTGTACAGTGATCCCCACTGTAAGTAATGTCTATAAAGTGATGGCTCCCTTGTCCCATCGGAATTAACAAATCCATCCAAACTTTTGATGATCTTAACTCTAATCAGTTTCCTCCATGATCACAGCCTCTACCTGCTCGCTAGCGCCATGTGGTGTAAACTTTCTCTTATATAAACTATGGGCTCGCAAGGGAATTTAACTTACAAACACAGCATTGTCTCTTACACCTTTCTCATATTATGGTGGTAATGTCAATGAATCCAAGACTATGATATCCACAAAGGTCTGATGACAGGCTGCAACAAAAATGTTTTTACATCTCTTAATACACTGTGATGTTGTATCTCTCAGCTCATGTGCAGCAAGCAGGGCAGGGCTGATCACCTGGCCCAGAAAAAGGGTGTGGCAGTTACTAGGCATGCTCTGTTTGTTTCTAAAGCTGTACAGGTAGTTTTTGTTGTGGACACACCCCTGACAGGTCACTTCCTGTTTAGTAACCTTATAGAGCATGGTGCAGGGAGGTTGGTACCTGGAGTGGGGCTGGCCAGGGGCAATGGGGCATGGTGGGGGAAGTCCTAATCCACCCAGCCCAGTGCAAGGGCACTGTTTATAAACCTGCAACCCTGTGCTGCCAGTGTGCCCCTGCCTCGCCACACCTGCATGGGTTAAGGGTTTTGGTGGGGGGTCCAGGTGCCAGTGGGGCTTGATGGGGTGAGCATCCAGGTGCAGCTGGTTGAGGATCAGTGGGGTGGGGGTTCAGGGGTGGGGAACTCATTGGAGAGGTCCAGGGGTAAAGGGGTAGGGCTTATCAGTGTGAGGGTTTGATGGTCCTACTTAATGGGAGAATCCCAGCTGGTGCCGACGGAATGCTGCATGCTGAGCTCCTGCTTCCCCCTGCAATTCCCATATTCCCTTTTCTTCTCCACCCCTCCCCTCACTCCCACATTCCCCTCCCTCGCCCTATTCCATCCCCCTTCCTTCCCCACTGCCTCTTCCCCTCACCCCCCTTCCCTCATTTGCCCTGCCCACCTTACCCAGTCCCACCATGGGCACTCACTGTTACATAGAAAGCAGGAAGGCTCCCAGCACACAGAAGGGGAGCACAACTGACACCAGGACCAAGAAGGCAGCGTTCAGTTGCAGAGTCAGCACAGTCCAGCCACAGTGTCCTTCAGCTGGGCAGCTCTGTGCTTGCAGAAATGGAGGGAGTTCCCATGGTCATCCCACTGCCCCCATTCCCCCACACGCCTTCACTTTGCTTCCCTGCTGTTTTTTGCAGGAAAACAAAGGAATGCTGTGGGGGAGGAGGTGTTCTTTGCATGCAGCATCCCCCCAGGATTAAGGTACAGACAGTGGTGTCAGAGCACAGCACAAGTGGAGTGGACCAGAGCCACTTCTGAGCATGGGCCGGGCCCCATGGCAGCACTGGCATCAGTGTAAATGTGGTACTGACTAAACTGTTCCCGAATTCATGTTGACTTTGCTGAATAGTTTCAATGAACAGAAAAAGGTGCCACCACTTCCCTTCTAGCCTTTAGCCCAGTGGCTGGGCCCTCAGCTGGGAACCCCAGGTTCATTCCCCCCCATGTGATGTGGGGATGGAATGGGAATTTAGGTCTCCCTGCTAAGGTGAGGGCTCAAGATGCCTGGCTCCTCCAGACTGTCTGATATGAGGCTCACTCAATCTCTTCCGCTGAATATGTCCCACTGTGTCTAAACACCGCCATGGGCAATGGGGCAGAGCAAGGGAGTGAGAATGACTCTGAAGCCCAGGGGATCAGGCCCCCACCTCAGAACCCCAGAGTCCAGCTTCTCTGCTCCAACGACCCTGTAATTATTGATCCGTAACCACAGTGATAGAGCTGGGGTTGCCTGGCTGGAAGGTGATGCCCCTGAGGCCAGCTGGTATGGAGAGTCCCCATTATGCCCCCTGGAGCAAAGCTGCCCAGCCAGTGTTTGTATGGATGACATCAACCTGCTGTTATCAACAAACCAACCACACGCAAGCCTCAAAGCAACAGACATTCCCTGTCTCCTGCCCCTCCCCTCCCCTCCCCTCCCCTCATCCCTGTTCTGAAGTGCCCTACCACTATCTTCCCCGCTCCCTCTTTCCCCACCCTATCCTCTCACCCCCTTTCTTCTCCCCTGGACCCATGCCTCTCTTCCTCACTGTGTCTCCCTGGAAGATGCCTCTGCTCCCCTGGATCCCACCGCTTTCCCCCGTCTTCCTGGTCCATGCCCCTTCCCCTCCCGCAAACACCCTCTGTTTCCTGGAGCCCACTCATCACTTCACCACCACTCTAGCCTCTGGCATCCACCTCTCCCCTCTCCTCCTCTGCTCCCATGTCTCCCACCCCTCCCATCATGCAACATCACTGTCCCCCCCCGACACCTGTGCCCTTCTCTCCCCCATTCTCACCACCCCTCTATTCCCCTGGTGCCTGCCCCTCCCTTCACTCTTCCCCCGCCCTCTCTGGAGCCCATCTCTACCCTCGCCCCTCTCTGTTTCCTTGGTACCCCTTTCCTTTGTTCCTTGTGCCTGCCCCTTTCCTCGCTCTCCCTTTGGGCATCTCCTCCCACCAGGGGTCTTTCCCTTCTCCCTCTTGGAGCTTGACCCTCCCCTTACTCCTCTCTTTGCTCCTCTGGCACCTGCCCTGCCCCACCCCACACTTGCTTTGTCCCTTTCTCATATACACCTTCCCTCACCCCCCCTTTGCCCACCCCTCACCCCCTTTTTCTGCTCGTCACCTGAAGCTTCCCCCACCCTGTGCTTTTCCCATGGGGTGCCCACCCTTTCCTTCTCTCCCCTCTAATTCCCTGGTGCCAGCCCCTCCTTTTGCTCCCCCTCTATCTCCCTGCCACCCCGTTCCCCCCTTGTGTCCACCAGTGCAAGCCTCTTACTTGTCCCCAATCATGCTCCAGTGGCCGCCCCTTCTCTCATTCTCCTTTGAGCCCCTGGTGCCCACTCCTCCCATGGCACCAACCCCTCCCCCACCACCCTCTACCCTCTGCTGCCTGCCCCTCCTCTTCCACCTCAACTCCCCAGTGCCCACACCTCCCATCACCCCATTGTGTCCCCTGCCCATGCCCTCATCCTGATCTGACCCCCCCAGTGAGTGCCCCTTCCCTAGCCACCCCCTCTGTCCCCAGACTCGTGCCTTACTCTTTCCCCCTAGTGCCTATTGTGATGGGTTTTCACTCCAGGGGTGCAGTCAGGGAGCCATAAGAACCACTGTGCCCCCTGAAAATTCAGCTGGGTTGGTGATATACAGCCAGACTCTCCAGGGACTGTTATCACCCAAAAAAACATCAGGTGGCACCACACATCAAACAGAGTTACCTGAGTGCTTTACCTAAGCCACTCAAGGACAGACATCCAATTTCCCTCCATAGGCTGAAATATGAATCATTTTATCCATTGTGAAAATGGAGGCAGGGAAAAGGTTGGTTCAGTGGGCCAGATTCACCCCTGTGCCGGCAAAGGAGAGAGGGGAGGCAATTTGTGACTCCGCTGTTCAGTGGCTGCAGGGGACGGTGCAGACCTTGGCACAGACTAAGGAAGTTCTGAAGTCCAGCCAGAGCTGCATCCCTCTTACAATGGCCTTCCATGCTTCTTGGCCAGTGCGCAGAGTATCAGAGGCCCAGCTTTATACTGCCCACGTCCCTCTGTCCCTCGTCCACCAACCTTCATCAACTCACCCCATTCCCAGCCCTCTCAGGAACATGCCTTGTACCTGCAGCTGCTGTGGAGGAGGCACAATGGCTCCTGTGCTGGATGAAACCCTCACCGTGGGGGAGGGGCTGTCTCCTTCCCTACAGCCCATTTGGTCCAGACTAGCTGTCATCCAGGACTAGAATACAAATCTGGACCCAGTTCAGCACTAACAAGTGACCTTTAATTTAGGGGCTATATTTTGGGTTCCAACCTTTAGGTTCCAGGGGCTGGTTCTCAGAGGGGTTGGGCACCTGCAGTGCCACTGACTGTAGCTGTGGAGGCTGCACCGCTCTGGAGCGCCTGCCCTGCAGTTCTCTAGTTGGGAGAGAGAAACTCGGATGCCCCAAATAAGGCCATTTTGCTAAGTTTGGGTCTTAATGTTGTTACTGTCAAGTAATGAATGAATGTGAGACATCCTGATACTTGGGCCCCTGCTCCATTTGCTCCATTTGTCCACTTTCCACTGTTTATTATGTGGAGTATTCAGCAATGGTACAACCATTGGCAACAGGTATCATAGGCTGGGAGATGCTGTGCCTAGGGGTGAAAATAACTGAGGATACTTACTGGTATGGGGGAGGGGGCTGGCCCCCAGAGG
Organism: Gopherus flavomarginatus; assembly: GCF_025201925.1. Taxonomy (NCBI): domain Eukaryota; kingdom Metazoa; phylum Chordata; order Testudines; family Testudinidae; genus Gopherus; species Gopherus flavomarginatus. The sequence continues at coordinate 25,177,531 of NC_066628.1, forward strand.
GGCAGGGCCTCAGGCGGAAGGGGAGGGCTGGAGGTCAGCATCCCCCAGCCAGCCCTTGGACCGCACTGCCCAGGGCTCCCATGTTGCCACAGCAGCGCTTTAATGTTGCTACCCCTTCCCTCACCCCCATCTGTCGGCAGCGCTGGCGGTATGGACCCTACTGGCAGGGCCCCCAACAGGGTAGGCAAAAGGGGCTGGGACATTAAAGTGCTGCCATAACGTGGGCTGGGTATGGGCCAGTGTGGGTTCTTACTCGTACGGAGTACTGGCCCACTTTCACCCCTGGCTGCACCTCCTGAAACAGCCAGGCATGTCCCTGCCCATGCTCCACCCCCCAGACCCTCTCCTGCTTCCTGCTCTTCAGCTCCTCCTGTGCTGTGTCTCTGGCTCGGGCTGCGGCCCCGCTGCCCACCCTTCTGACAGTCTTGGGCTGAGGGGACTGAGGCCGCATCACTGGCATGCTTGGTGCTCTGGGGCTTAGACGGCTGGGGCCACATTGCCCACCCTCCTGGCACTCCAGGGCTGGGAGGTTGGGACTACGCTGCCTGCCCTCCCAGCACTCTAGGGTTGGGGATGCTAGCCTGGGGCAGTGAAGGGGCAGGGCCTCGGGTGGAGGGAACAGCATAGCAGGGTAGCCTCTCTCAACCTGGAGGTGGATTTACAGTAAAATACAGGGTGCCCTGGCATAGGGCCCCCCCACCCAGGCAGCTATGAGGGCAGAAGCTTGGTCCTGCTGCAGGCTTTGCCCCCACTGGCAGACAAGTTTCCCCCTCCTCCCTTGAGTGTGCTGCTTTCCCACCCCTCTCAGTGCTTCCCCTGCCAGGAAAAGCTGTTTGCTGGCACTTGGGTCACTATGGAAGGGAAGGGGAGGAGGTGGGGTGGAGCCTTTGGAAAGGGGGCAGCAAATGCAGAGCCTTCGCATTCCCCTACACACACTTCCCCCCTCCCAGGCCCCTGCTGTGAACATCCATACCCCCAGCCCCCTGCCCTGATTCCTGCACCCTGCTCACACCCTCCCAGCCCCCTGCCCACCCTGACTCCTGCACCCCTCCCACATACATTACCACCTGGACTCCTCACACCAAACAGGAGCTGCCCCAGGTAAGTGCTCCACACCCCAAGCCCCCTCCCACCCTAACTCATAGCTAGACCCTGCACCCCAACCCCCAGTCTGCTCCTGCACCCTAACTTCCTCAGACCCTGCACCCCTAGCCCTGAGCCTCCTCCCACACCCTAAGTCCTGGCTAGACCCCACACCCCAACTTTTTTTTTTTAAACATTTGTATAAAGCGCTCTTATCCAAAGTGCTTTACAATAGTCAGCAAACAGTACAAACAATATTTGGAAAGATCATTAAGCGGTCTGCTGAGACCCTCAGCAATTTTCAAGTGGTCTATGGAAAAATAAGTTAAACTACAAAAACAATCAAGGTACCTCACTTTATTTTCATTTACTTCCTATTACTGATAGGAGGAGGATGAAGAAAAAAAAAGAATGAAAAATGGGGGTGGAGTGGGAGAGAAGATAGGAGAGAATGTTCTTTTTCTTGGCTGGGTCCCAAGGAGGGGCCCCAAAAGTGAAGCTGAGCACAGGGCTCCACTAACTCCAAACCTGCCACTGACCCACACACTGCCCATGGGTACAAGTGTCATTTCTTATGCATAAGTTTGGACAGACTGAGATTGTGTTCCTAAGAGACCAGAGGAGCTATAGAACAGGAGCTGCTAACAAGGGAGTTTTACGAGAGAGTTTAGAAGGAGGAGTTTGAGGGGGGCTAGTTACACTTAACATTCCTTAAACTGCTTTAAGTTTAAAACCAAAAACGCCTCCTGATAAAAAACAAACAAAAATCAAAGGAACAAGCTTTAGAATTAAAAAGACAATGCAGGCAGAAGTCCAGCAACAGAGTGGGGCCTATCCAGTTCATTGCACGCACTGCAGCATATATGATTACCTGCCATATGGGCAGGTGGCAAATGTGTGCATTTGGTGCAAAGAGCTCCTGGCCCTCAGAGACCATATACGGGCTTTGGAGATCAGAATGGCTGAACTGGAGGAGCTAAGGGAGACAGAGAGGCACATAGATGAGATTTTCCTGGACACAGTAGAACAATCCCAACCCCAGTCCGACAGCCTCTGTGCTGTTGATGAGGATGGAAGTCTCAGGGAAGCAGAAAGAAACGATCCCATAGTTGGGACCCTCCTTCCAGATGAGGGTTGCGGTATCCTCTCACACTGAGGATACCTCTCCAGGGGAGTGAACTACAGTTATTAGGAAGAGACAGAACCTCCTATAACTATTACCTATCATTAGAAACATAGATAGTTGGGTTTGCAAGGACCGGGAGAACCACATGGTGACTTGCCTGCCTGGTGTGAAGGTTGCAGATCTTTCAAGACATCTTGATGGACTTAGTGCAGTGCTGAGGAGGAGCTGGTGGTCACGGTACATGTAGATACCAGTGACATAGGGAAGGAAAGGAGAGAGGTCCTGGAGGCCAAATTTAGGGTTGCTAGGTAAGAGATTGATGTCCACAACCTCCAAGGTAGTAGTCTCTGAAATGCTTCCAGTTCCACGCGCAGAACCAGTTAGACAGGTAGAACTGCAGCATGGATGAGACAATGGTATAGGGAAGAGGGGTTTTTTTTTAATTAGGAACTGGGGAAACTTTTGGGAAAGGAGAAGCCTATACAGGAAGGATGGGCTCCACCTAAACCAAAATGGAACCAGAGTGCTGGCACTTAAAACTAAAAAGGTTGTAGAGTAATTTTTAAACTAAGCTGAGAGAAAGCTGACAGGTATGGAGGAGCATGTGGTTCAGACAGATACATCGCTTAGGGGAGGATCTATTAATGGAGATTCTCTATGTCCTAGTAAGAAGGAGTGGATGCAAGATGATAAAATATGGGTAGGATCTGATGAGAAACAGTCAAATGAAAAAGATGCCCTTTCAATTACATTATGTAATGGCAGACAGCTAGAAAGTGACAAGTTTTAAAAATGTTCATATACAAATGCTAGAAGTCTGAATAATAAGATAGGTGAACTGGAGTGCCTCACATTGAGTGAGGATATTGATATAATAGGCATCACAGAAACTTGGTGGAATGAGGATAATCAATGGGACACAGTAATACCAGGGTACAAAATAAATCGGAAGGACAGAACAGGTCATGCTGTCATAACCAGGTGTTGCATTATATGTGAAAGAAAGCATAGAATCAAAATGAAGTAAAAATTTTAAATGAACCAAACTGTACCATAGACTCTCTATGGATAGTAATTCAGTGCTCTAATAAGAATAGAGAGATACGGATACATTACCAACCACCTGACTAGTGACTGAAATGCTCAGGGAGATTAGAAAGGCTGTGAAAATAAAAAACTCTCAATAATAATGGGGGATTTCAACTATCCCAACATTGACTGGGTACATCACACCTCAGGACGGGATTCAGTGATAAAGTTTGACACCTTAAATCACTGCTTCTTGGAGCAGCTAGTCCTGGAACCCACAAGGGGAGAGGCAATTCTTGATTTAGTCCTAAGTAGAGCACAGGATCTGATCCAAGAGGTGAATATAGGTGGACTGCTTGGTAATAGGGACCATAATATACTGTATATACTCATTCATAAGCCAAATTTTTTCAGTAAAAAAGGGAAGCTTCAGAGAAGGGGGTTGGCTTACGAACAGGTATAGAGAGGGAGTGGGGGGACACAGCTCCTCTCCCCAACAGAGGGGGCAAGGAAAGGCAGCACAGCCAGCAGAGCCAGAAGGGAAGAGAGGGGGCCAGTCTCTCTCTGCTTTTGGCCACACTGCTCTCCACAGCCTCTAAAGCAGCTGCATCTCCAGGGCTGGCAAGCTGTGGGTGCGCCATCTGGCCCCACCCTCCACCCCCACCATCTGGCCCACTAGAGCAGGCTGTGGCCACATTGCCTAGCCTGCCAGAGCAGCTCTGGCCAGGCCAGAGACATCCTCCCCTGGCCCACCCCAGCTAAGGTGGGAAGGGGAGTGTGTGGGAGTCCTGGGCTAGGGGTGAAGTCATGTGGGGGGTGGTCACAGGGGTTACTCCTCTGACCCACAGCTTCTCCCTCTCCCCCCACCCACTAAATTTCCCCACCAGTTGCTGTCCCAGCCCATCAGGGTAAGCCACTGGCAGGCCAGGACACTTCATTTACTTAGGTTTACCTTGAGCATTTGCAGGCACAGAGGTAAACAAGCCATCTCAGCCTACCATTTTATCCTGATGGCCCAGGAGCCAAAGTCTGCTGACTCCTGAATTATAGGGTCAGCTTATGAATGGGTCATAAAAATTTTCCATTTTTACTTATCCATCTTGGGGAGGTCAGCTTATAAACAAACCAGCTTATGATCCAGTATATACTGTAATTAAATTAACATCCCTGGGGTGGGGAAAACACCACAGCAGCCCAACTTATAGCATTTAATTTCAGAAAGTGGGACTACACAAAAGTGAGGAAGTTAGTTAAACAGAAAATAAAAAGGTATAGTGCCAAAACTGAAATCCCTGCAAGCTGCATGGAAACTTTTAAAAGATACCATAGAGGCTCAACTTAAATGTATACACCAAATTAAAAAACATAGTAAGAGAACCAAAAAAGTGCCTCCATCCAGGGGTAGAAAATTGATCCATGGGTAGCAAATTGTGATCAATTGGGGTGTCTGTCACAGTTTGCTATTTGTGCTCTTTCCCCATCTTCTGGTCCAGGGTAGCAAATTATGCTAAATAAGGACATCCCTGTCACAATTTGATACTATTGTGAAAATCTCTATTTTAAATTTGTATGCAAAGATAGATATCTGTTAACTGCCATTAAATTATTGTCTAACCACATCTTATTTGCAGACCCTCCTGATTTCCTGAACCTGTGAATATTTTAATAGATAAAACTGGAAAAAAATGCTTAAAACCCATAATTCTGCACAACTGTGAAAGTTTTAATAACTAAAAGCAAAGAACATGTTGAAAAATAAATATTGATGTTAACCAGCCCTAGTCCAGCAGCTCTGCCCCCACCAGCCTACATTACTGCCTGTAGAGTGACCCCAACACACTGCCAGTCCCAAATTCTCCCCCAGACATGCCTTCTGCACAGTCCAGCCCTCACCTGGGCAGTTCAGATAGTATAGGTCCATTGCCCAGTAAGGAGTCAATATAAAGAGTTTGATACCTCAAATAGAGTTACACAACAGTAAACCTGTAGGACTCACCCCTGTGGCACCTCCTGCTGGTTGTCTCTGGGAATTAGCTCATCCAGCCTCTGGAGCACCCTCTGCAGGCCAGCGGGCCATTGCCACTTGGCCCCCTGTATCCCTCCCAGACCCAGTGCCCCACTATCTGGGGTACTGTCCCCTGGCCATACACACCTCAGTCTCAGGGTCTCCCCTCCCTGAGGAACCTCCAGCCACTATTCCCACCTCACTGCAGTCATAGGCTACTGCCAGTCACCAACTAGGCCCCACTGCCTGGGGCAGACTGCAGTATAAGCCACTCATCACAGGCAAGGTTGGGTTTGGACCTGCTGCTTCTGCCTAGCCTTGGGCTGTGCCCAGCAACCCCACTACCTGTTTGGCTTTCTACTAGGCTGCAACTAGGGGGTTTTCCAGGCTGGAGCTTACCTAGCTCCCTTGGCCTTCCCCCAGCCCTGCTCCACTCCAGGTACCTTCTCTAGCTCCCTGCAGCCAGGCCCATCTCCCTCTACAACTAGAGAAGACTGTGTCAGTGCCTGGCTTCCCTGGCCTTTAACACTTTCTGGTGCTAAAACTTATCAAACTAGACTTTGGTCATGATAAAATCCTTACCACATGTTCCCAGATAAAGGGCTGACCAACTCCTCAGGTCAGGTCCTTTCCCCAAAGACAAAGGGCTGATTCCTTTGTCTTCTTCAGGGAAAGAGAGATTATTTGGGGTGGCTTTGCTCCTCACTTTTATTGTCTAGTCACCTGCTGAAATGTATGTTCCTGAGGGTTATTATAAAGTTCATTCCAGGTGTGAGGATGGAAATCTGGAGTCTCATAATGGAGGAGATTCCAGAGTGTTGTTTGCTACAATGCAGATCAATCTGTTCCTGCCTCCATCCCAGACACCTGACCAGTGATTGCTATTCAACTTTGGTGACACCTCACTAGAGGCATCAGCTTGTCCTTTGTCATTGAAAAACAGGTCTACCTCCTCCCCAGACTTGTGTGGTAACCACATTCCAGTCATAATTACAGTTTTTATTAACAACTTTACATATATTTCCCCATGATATAAGTGACCAGTGAGTGATTACTTTTCAAATGAGACCTTACAAGGCATATTTTGTACACAGATTATTACAATGATGTGGACAGTGTGAATACAGGGGTGCATTCAGTCACAGGCCTACATTATGAAGCCTGGAAAGGCTCAGTTTCAAATCCACTGAATTACCAGTCCTCTAACAGTGTTTGATTTGTTTGCCTTAGGCCTTGAGAGTTTCCAGTGGTAGAAACCAAGATCTTTCTGTAGCCCTTTTGGATGTCAAGGTATTGAAGCTTTAACCTCCCACTGATTAAGGGCTGAATAGATGTTGCAGAGTGTGAATCTCAAGCTAGTGTAAATTAGAAGCAGCTGAACATTGATTTCTTTTTCTTTAAAAGAGGTGACCATTCAGAGCTGCCCAGATAAATACAGTTTTATAACCTGGATATTGACACCACCACTATGGAGTGTGTGTTATGTAATTTAGGCTGGGATTTTCCAAGGAGCCTAAGGAAGTTGGGTACCTAGATCCCAATTGTTTTAAATGGGAACTGGGTGCCTAACTCCCTTAAACTTCTGGAAAACTAGGACATATTGCACTAGCACCTCAGAGCACCAAGCACAGGCCATAACTCTGCTGTGCTCAAGGCTGTACAAACACAGAACAAAAAGAGAGTCCCTGCCTCAAGAAATTTACAATCTAAATAACACATTCTCCACCTTGTTGGCAGTCTCAGCAGAGAATCCAAGGACTCAATGGGCCATGGAGATTGAGGGCACGTCTATACTACCCGCCGATCTGGTAGTGATTGATCCATCAGGGATCGATTTATCACGTCTAGTGTAGATGTGATAAAATTATCCCCGATCGCTCTGCCGTCAACTCCAGAACTCCACCATGGTGAGAGGTGGAAGCGGAGTCAATCGGGGAGGGGATAGTGGTTGACTTGTCGCTGTCCTCACGGCCAGGTAAATCGACCTAAGATATGTCGACTTCAGCTGAAGTTGTGTATCTTAGGTCGGCACCCTCCCCTGCCCCCCCCCGCCCGCTAGTGTAGACCAAGCCTGAGCTCCTCTCATCTTTACACAGAGGAAACTCCAGGTCAGAGCTGAGGCCCAATGGCCCAGGGCAGTATATGCTGGGTAACCTGGCACTGCACAGGATGTGGGATAAACAGAGAGCTCAAGACTCTCAGGCCCCTTGTCCATTCCAGCTGCAGGAGGGGGATCTCGAGACAGCCTGACGGCACCTAGGAGTGTCTGGGGAGCAGCTGCCTGGGACCAGGAAAGGAACTTCAGCTGTGGTGGGAGAGCAGCAGTGAGTGACAGGATATGCTGTTGGACAGACAGCTATTTGCACAGGCTACTCTCCAATTGGATACAGTGAAGGAGCCATTTTACTATATAGTGAGTAGGAACATTGATGCAGCTTTGCATTTAGTTACATTTAAAAGTCTAAAATCTAATTGTAAGAGAGAAAAGAGGAAAAAAGAAAAAGCTTTGACAGAAATGTTTATTCCATCTCTACAAGGGATGTTCAAAAATCCTCCAGTCCCTACAGCTAGGATAAGCCATGCAGATCATGGCTGTGTGGGCTCACAGAGCAGAGATACCGGAGAATCTGTTCTGTACAGGAAAGGATTAAGGTTCTTTTCAGTCCTCTGCCCCTACACTGAAAGTTGTTCCTCTTTCCTCAGTGAATGGGAAACCTAGTGCCCTAAGTGACCATTTCACTTTTTTCTATTTTTCTTTCACCAGGAAGCCCCTTGGCTGCTTCTTCACTTCCATTGAGCTTTTAGACTGGATCCTGCAAGGGGATGAGCATGGGCAGACTTTGGGATATATGAGGCTCCACTGACTTCAGCTGGGCGCTTCATGGAGCAAGTGTGAAGTCCAAACCCAGCTTCAGGGGCTTTGGTTCTTGTTCGATTCCTGAGCCCCTTGCCAGAATACTTGTGTTTTTTGGGCACACAGAGAAGACATGAACTTTCAGACAGCATGGCTTTATTTCAGATTTATTTATAATTCAAGAGGATGAGCCAAGAAAGAACCATAATAAAGTCTCTCTGAGAGAAATGCACTGAATTTCCTAGGTAGCAATTTGCCCCAGATTAAACACAAAATGGCAGCTGTTCTCCAGCAGGAAGTAGGGTTCTAGACATTTCAATAAGGAGCACAGAGGAAACAAAAATGCTTCACAAACACCAGAGATCTCAGAATGTTATATGGGCCATGTCTAATAACTCATGGAGCAACTCCCCTTCCATCCATTCATGACTGCCTGGATTCTCCTCCCACCACCATTGGCATCTCTATGGCAGTGGCAGTGGCAGCAGCAGCGGCATCAGCCCCTCACACGGAGAAGAAATACTAAGAAAGCATTTGATATATACTTTAACATCTTTTAATGCAATTTAGCATCTGTATCCTGGTAATTCCTTCCCAACCCTCCTCCCCCGGGAGAGATGGGCATTAGCAGAGTTCCTGCAGCTTGAAGAACTAAGAAAGCATTCAGTATACATCTTAACTTATTTTTAATACTATTTAGGAGTGGGCCATAGGAGGTGGAGCCAGTCCCATGCGATCAGACCGTTCTCTGTAGAGCAATTTGAGCAATGCAAACAGGGCCGGCTCTAGGCTTTTTGCCACCTCAAGCAAAAAAATTTTGGCTGCCGCCCCCCCTACAGCCCTGGGATCCCCCCTGCATCCCCAGCTCTGGGCTGCCCCAGCCCTGGGCTCTCCCCCCCAATCCGCACCCCCCCTGCCATCCCAGCCCTGGGCTCCCCCCCCACACCTCCTGCTGCACCAGCTCTGGGCTCTCCCCTGTCGCCCCCACCAGTGCCCCCCACACACACTCCGTGCCACCCCAGCCCTGGGCTCCCTGCCCCACCCCACACCTGCACCCTCCTTCCGCTCCAGCCCTGGGTCACTGGTAACTTGCTCCCAGGGTGGGTCATTCAGCAGGAATTTTGGATGTGCACAAAACACAGACAGGATTGGTTCCCATGTGGTTACAGAACTGCAGTAAAGTGGAACAATTTTCAGCTTGTGCAATTGGAGAATATCTGGATGCATATTATAAGATTGTCCTCCATAAATGAGGAAAACTTGAGGTGCCTTTATTATTCTTTTGTTCCACTCTTTGTTTCTATGGGGAATTTGCCAATTCAATATCACTGTCTTCCTTTTAAACAAATAAAACTAAAAAAGGCAATAGCTGTTGAAAATAGCAAGTCCAGTCCTAAAAACCACTGGGAAGCATTTCTTGCTCAATTTTATCCTACTTTTTCTACAGCAAATTACAGTGGATCAGTATATTTGATTTGGGAGAAATGAAGTAACAGCTGCCCAAATTGAGCTTGAGCACTCCTGAATTTTGAGGTGTTCAAATCTGGAAGGCAGGTGCTAGAGTCCCTTTCTGAATATTAGCTAAATCTGGAAAGGAAAAGTCAATTTCCGCTTCCACGGCTCAGAAGTGGAAATCCTCCTACGTGCCTGGTACTGTATCTAAAGCTGCCCAGGTCCAGAGCCTCCCCTCCCTTACTTTTCATTTTAAATTCTAGTGGGATCCATGTACCTCCCTTGCTATGCTTCAGATAGAGAGGGGCACTGTCCATTTAGTCCACCAAATTCCTTCTTTGGGGGCTGCAAGGTGAGGTCACACCAGTATCCCTAATCCAGTCTGGGGACGTCTTCTGAAGGGGATATCTGGGCCAAAGCCTTCAACTCCTTGGGCACACTTGTTCCCCATTCACAGTGCCACCCCGCGCTAGCAGTGAGCTCTCCATTCACAGCAAGCTGCAGCATGAGGTTTAAACTACCATTACTCCCTCTCACTCCCTTTCCTGTTGATAGTGGCCAAGGGAATACTGGAAACTGTAGTTCTTTCCCTGCTCCAGGGCTGGCTCTATAGGTAGGGAGCTAACCAAGGAACTACAGCTCCCAGGGCCCCCTGTTGGTTCTCAGCTCCCAGGCTGTATCTCTGTGGGCTGCTGCCCCTGCAAATGGGTTGCCCCAAGCACCGGCTTGCTTTGCTGGTGCCTAGAGCAGCCGCTGAATGCAACCCACTAATGCCCTGGTTATCAGCATATTGACATGAAGGCATGATCCCCAGTGATGTGGGGATCACAGACAAAGGAAGGCAGCAAAACTACTGAAGAAAATTCAAAAACTGGAATTGGAATAGTAAGGTGGGAAAAAACAACAAGCACACACATCAGCATATATGTAATTCCTGTAAGAAAATGTAGTGCCCAATCTCCACAAATTCTGAGAGCACTTTAAGGCAGAAACATAGGTGCCTCAGGGACTCCAGTGGCAGAAATGTAGGGATGTTAAGCACCTTCAGAGTTAGGATGCAGCTTAGCAAGTTTTCCGAGGATCTCAGTGACTCCTGAGTTTTGGATTTAGGCACCTAAAGTGGGAGTTAGAGGCTCAAGTCCTTGTGTGGATCTGGGCCCAAGGAATCAATTTCCATGAAATGAACCAAAATATACAATTGGAAATCTTACTGATAGTGAAACTGTCAATCTCACTCTCACCATCATTTGTTATTTCCTTTTCTTTCTAGTCATTTCCCACCTGATTGTTTTCTCTAGAAATAATGCAATATCCCTGTTTATTTCTCTGCCTTATCAAATCTCATTAATTTACGGTTCTCCTCTGAGTCTCCATTTTTCACTCTTGCTGCATCCTCAGCTCTCTAATAGTTTTGTTTAGCTCTCTTTTATTATTTATTATTATTCTTTCATCATGATTTTTATTTTGCCTCTTTGCCAGCCTGCCCCGTCATGTTCTCTCCCCACCCCACAGCCAGCTCCAATCTCCCGCCCTGCACCTGCCCACCATATCAGCTTCCCCAGTGGCCTCAAAGTTACACTCCTCAGTCTCCACACTGCCCTCCCTGAGTCTTTCTCTCTATGTCTCTGACCCTGCAGTCACTTCAGTCCTCCAGTTGCATGGAGTATGGATGCAAAAAGAATAGACAATACCCTTGTCATAACATTTCTTCCCAGATCTGGACCTTAGCGTCCAAAATATGGGTGTTAGCATGAAAACCTCCAAGCTTAGGTACCAGCTTGGACCTGGTAATTGCTGCCACCATCCAGGAATTATACAGTGCCTAGTTCACTGTGGTCTCCCCAAAACCTTCCCTGGGGGACCCCAAGACTCAGATTCCTTGAGTCTCACAACAAAGGGGAATAAACCATTTCCCTTCCCCCTCCTCCCCTCCAGGTGTTCCCTCCCTGGGTTCCTGGAAAGATATACAGAAGCAAGCTCCGTGAATCCAAACAAAGGGATTCTACCCTCCCTGTTTCCAGTCCTGGAAACACAAGTACCGAGAGAGCTAATCTCTCTTCCCTCCTCACCCAGAGGGTATGCAAAGTCAGGCTTAGTAAATCTAACACAAAGAGATTTCCCCCTTGACTTCTTCCTCCCACCAATTCCCTAGTGAGCTGCAGACTCAGTTCCCTGGAGTCCCCACTAAAGAAAAACTCCAATAGGTCTTAAAAAGAAAGCTTTATATAAAAAGAATGAAAAAGGACATAAAATATAGTCTCTGTATTAAGGTGACAATATACAGGGTCAATTGCTTAAAGGAAAAAAATGAATAAACAGCCTTATCCAAAAAGAATACAATTTAACACATTCCAGCAACTACACACATGTAAATACAAAAGAAAACAATATAAACCTATTGTCTTACTATCCTTGTACTTACAACTTGGAAACAGAAGATTAGAAAGCCTGGAGATAGAAAAATCACTCTCAGAGCCAAGAGGGTCAGACCCAAGACAAAGAACAAAGAACTCACACCCAAAACTTCCCTCCACCCAGATTTGAAAAAGTCTTGTTTCCTGATTGGTCCTCTGGTTAGGTGTTTTTTATTACCCCTTTCCAGGTGAAAGAGACATTAACCCTTAGTTATCTGTTTATGACACGCCCTCCAAATTGCAGACAGTGGGGAAGCTCACTGGCGGCGATTTCCTCCTAGAACTTTAAAATAAACAGATTAATACAACACATGCACCTTTACATATAGCACTAAGTATATAACTAACAGACTTTTACATTTTAAGAACACTTTTTAACTACTGGATTCTGGGAAACTCTCACGAGAGAGTTCATCAGCTACTTTGTTAGAAGCTCCTGAAATGTGCTGAATTTCAAAATCAAAATCTTGGAGAGCTAAACTCCAACGAAGACGTTTCTTGTTGTTCCCCTTGGCAATATGAAGCCACTTTAGCGCAGCATGGTCAGTTTGTAGCTGGAACCGCCATCCCCAAACATATGGGCGTAGCTTTTCCAGGGCGTACACAATGGCATAGCATTCCTTTTCACTGACTGACCAGTGACTTTCCCTCTCAGACAGTTTCTTGCTGAGAAACACGACAGGATGGAAGTTGTGATCCGTCGCTTCCTGCATGAGAACTGCTCCTATACCACGCTCTGATGCATCTGTGGTTACTAGGAATGGCTTGTCAAAGTCCGGGGCCATTAGCACAGGGTCAGACATGAGCGTTGCCTTAAGTTGGGTAAAGGCCTTTTGAAACTCATCAGTCCACTTAACTGCATTCGGCTGGGTCTTTTTGGTCAGGTCGCTCAGTGGGGCAGCGATTTGGCTGTAGTGTGGTACAAATCGCCTGTAGTACCCGGCCAAGCCTAAGAAGGATTGAACCTGTTTCTTTGACTTTGGGACAGGCCACTTTTGGATAGCATCCACCTTGGCCTTTAGGGGGTTTATGGTTCCTCGACCCACCTGGTGTCCCAGGTAAGTCACTCTGTTTTGGCCTATTTGACACTTTTTGGCCTTAACAGTTAGTTCGGCCTGCCTGATGCGCTCAAAGACCTTTTCCAGGTGTAGTAGGTGTTCGAGCCAGGAGTCTGAAAAAATGGCCACATCATCGAGGTAGGCAACTGCATATTCGCCCAGTCCTGCTAGTAGACCATCTACCAGCCTCTGGAAGGTGGCGGGTGCATTTTGAAGCCCGAAAGGAAGGACATTAAATTCATGCACTCCCGCATGGGTGACGAATGCTGACCTTTCCTTGGCAGGTTCGTCTAGCGGTACTTGCTAGTACCCCTTGGTTAAGTCTATTGTAGAGATGAACTGGGCACGTCTCAACTTTTCCAATAGCTCATCGGTGCATGGCATTGGATAGTTGTCTGGACGAGTTATCGCATTTAACGTACGGTAGTCCACGCAAAAGCGTATTTCCCCATCTGGTTTGGGTACCAGAACCACTGGAGATGCCCATGCACTGGTAGATGAGCGGATTATAATGCACTGGTAGATGAGCGGATTATACCCATCTGTAGCATGTTCTGGATCTCCCATTCTATAGCAGCTTGGGCGTGAGGAGACACCCGGAAGGGTGGGGTTCTAATGAGGTAAGCATTACCTGTGTCAATGGAGTGGTATGCCCGTTCAGTCCATCCTGGGGTGGCTGAGAATAATGGGGCGAAGCTAGTGCACAGCTCCTTGATTTGTCGCCGCTGCAGACGTTCCAGGGTGGTTGAGAGGTTCACCTCTTCCATGCCACCGTCTTTTTTCCCGTCGTAGTAGACACCTTCAGGCCACTCAGCATCATCTCCCTGGACTGTAAACTGACAAACCTGTAAGTCTCTGGAATAGAAAGGCTTGAGAGAATTAACATGGTACACTCTGGGTTTTAGAGAGGAATTGGGAAATGCTATGAGGTAGTTAACAGCTCCCAGGCGCTCTTGGACCATGAATGGCCCTTCCCATGATGCTTCCATCTTATGGGCCTGTTGCGCCTTCAAGACCATAACATGGTCTCCTACCTTGAAGGAACGTTCTCTGGTATGTTTGTCATACCAGGCCTTTTGCTCTTCCTGAGCATCCTTTAGGTTCTCTTTAGCAAGGGCTAAAGAGTGTCGGAGGGTGCTTTGTAGGTTGCTTACAAAGTCCAGAATGTTAGTTCCTGGAGAAGGTGTAAACCCCTCCCATTGCTGCTTCACCAACTGTAATGGCCCCTTAACCTCGTGACCATACACAAGTTCAAACAGTGAAAACCCTAAACTGGGATGTGGTACAGCCCTGTAGGCAAAAAGAAACTGCTGCAACACTAGGTCCCAATTATTGGAGTATTCATTGACGAATTTACGTATCATGGCCCCCAAAGTTCCATTAAACCTTTCCACCAGGCCATTGGTTTGATGGTGGTACGGGGTGGCAACCAAGTGGTTCACCCCATGAATTTCCCACAGTTTTTGCATGGTCCCTGCCAGGAAATTAGATCCTGAAACTGTAAGGATGTCGGAGGGCCAACCTACCCTGGCAAAAATGTCTGTTAGGGCCTGACACACAGCGTTAGCCCTGGTGTTGCCTAGAGCTACTGCTTCCGGCCATCGGGTAGTAAAGTCCACGAAAGTCAGTACGTACTGCTTTCCTCTGGGTGTCTTTTTTGGGAAAGGACCCAGAATATCCACAGCTACTCGCTGAAATGGAGACCTCAATTATGGGGAGTGGCTGGAGAGGGGCCTTGACCTGGTCTTGGGGTTTTCCCACTCTTTGGCATACCTCACAAGACTGAACACACTTGGCAACGTCCTTGCCCATCCCCTCCCAGTGGAAGGACTTCCCCAATCTGTCTTTGGTTCTGTTCACCCCCGCATGGCCACTGGGATGATCATGGGCTAACCTTAAGAGCTTCCCCCAGTACTTAGTTGGAACCACCAACTGTTTTTGCGGCTGCCATTCTTCCCGGTGTCCACCAGAAAGAATCTCCTTCTATAAAAGTCCTTGGTCTATAACAAATCGGGATCGATTAGAAGAGCTGAGAGGCGGTGGGGTGCTCCGTGCCACCGCCCAAGCTTTCTGAAGGCTGTCATCTGCTTCCTGCTCAGTCTGGAACTGTTCCCTCGAGGCTGGGGTTACCAGTTCTTCCTCAGACTGTGGACTTGGACTTGGTCCCTCTGGAAGCGATGTAGGTGATGGGATTGTTTCCGTTGCTGGTGAACCGCTCTCCGCTGGTGCACCTGAGGGTATTTCAGGCTCTGGCTGAGCCTTTTGGGTATGGCTGTCTGTTGCTTCTGCCAGTTCTGGCTCGCTGGCGCCCTCTGGCATTGAGTTTGAAGATGTGGTTGCAATTGCTGGTGCTGGTTGCTGTTCCAGTTCCGGGCCTGGGACTGGAGGTGCTGTGGCTGTTTCAGTGGTTGGCATGGAATCCGAGTCCACTACCTCTGTCTGGGTCTCTGGTAACACAGACGGGGCATCTGTGGACGGCTCAGGAACAGGAATGGGTCTGGAAGCTTGCCTGGTTTGGCTACGTGTAACCATTCCCACTCGCTTGGCCCACTTCACCTGGTTGGCCAAGTCTTCCCCAGTAGCATGGGGATGGGATAGTTGTCATAAACTGCAAAAGTCCACATTCCTGACCAGCCTTTGTACTGGACAGGCAGTTGAGCTGTAGGCAAGTCTACAGCTTGTGACATGAAGGGGTAAATTGTCACTTGGTCCTTTGGGTTGATGAATTTGGGGTCTACGAAGGATTGGTGGATAGCTGAAACTTGTGCCCCTGTGTCTCTCCATGCAGTAACCTTCTTTCCGCCCACTCTCAAATTTTCCCTTCGCTCCAAGGGTATTTGAGAGGCATCTGGGCCTGGGGATCTTTGGTGTGATGGTGGTGTAATGAACTACACTCGGTTGGCGTTCTTTGGACAGTTGGCCTTGATATGTCCCAGTTCATTACACTTAAAGCATCTTCCATCTGATGGGTCACTGGTTCGAGGTGAGTTACTGGAGACTGGTGAGGTGGAAGAATAGGGTGTCTGTGGCTTTACTTGGGTTGTATGTGGGGTCTTTGGTTGTCTCCGGTTGTAGGGTTTATGGTCGGTGTGCCCCCTGGGGTATTCGTTCCCCTTGACAGTAGCTTTCTTGATTTCTGCCACTTCCATCCATCTGGCTCCAATCTCCCCCGCCTAGGTGAGATTTTTGGGTTTTCCATCTTGTATGTACCGTGTTATGTCCTCAGGAACACCATCCAAGAACTGCTTCATTTGTATGAGGAGCTGCAGTTCTTCCAAGGATTTAACATTGTTTCCTGATATCCAGGCCTCATAATTTTTCCCAACGTAGTAGGCGTGTTTGGGAAATGACACATCTGGTTTCCACTTTTGAGTTCTGAAATGCTGATGGGCATGATCCGGGGTTATCCCCATTCTGTATCTGGCCTTGGTTTGAAAAAGTTTATAGTCGTTCATGTTCTCCTTAGGCATTTCAGCTGCTACCTCTGCTAAAGATCCACTGAGCTGTGGCCTCAATTCTACCATGTACTGGTCTTCAGGGATGCTGTACCCAAGACAGGCTCTTTCAAAATTTTCTAAGAAGGCCTCAGTGTCATCACCTGCCTTGTAGGTGGGAAATTTCTTGGGATGTGGAACCATAATTGGCGAAGGGTTGTTAGGATTGGCTGGAGCATGTTGCTTAGCCTTTTCTAATTCCAGTTCATGTTTTCTCTGTTTTTCCCTCTCTTCACTTTCTTTTTGTTGTTTTTCCATTTCTTTTTGTTGTTTTTCCATTTCTCGGCGGTAGGCTACCTCTTCTTCTGCTTGTTTCATTTTGTGGGCCACTTCTTCTTCTTGTAGTTTTCTGTGGTGGGCTGCATTTTTGGCTTCTTCTTGTTTTTGTAGCCTTTCCATCTCTTGTTTGTGAGTTGCCTCATCTCTGGCCATCTGTGTTCTGAGCAGTTCTATCTGTTTTTCCATTGCTTCGAGCTGTACTGCATCTGGTTTTCATGACATCCTGTTTTCTTGTGTTAGGGTGCCTTCCGGTGTTTGTGTCTGAACTGCAGGTTCTCTATTGCCTCCTGGGGTCTGCCTAGCAACAGTGCCTTTTTCCCTTTCTTCCTCTAGCTAATCTTTTAAATGTAAAGTAAACCAGAAAAACCACTTTATTTGCATGTGTATTGCTGGATACTTGTCTCACAATGGGAGTGCTATTGTGTGACAAAAGACCCATAATAGTTCCTTAATGGTTCCTTGCTTAATATGTAAGCCAGAAACTGCAAGAGAGAGCAGAGATAAAAAAATTCTCTCTGGTTCCTTTTAAAACCAAACTGTTTCTCTCTGCTTAAAAGCCCTAGAAGAGAAAAAGAAAATATAATATTCCTACTGGCTTCTGGATTCTATCTATCCCACCTCTGCCACCATGTCATAACATATTCCCAGATTTGGACCTTAGCGTCCAAAATATGGGTGTTAGCATGAAAACCTCCAAGCTTAGTTACCAGCTTGGACCTGGTAAAGCTGCCACTACCCAAAAAATTAGAGTGTTTTGGGGCACTCTGGTCCCCCAAAAAACCTTCCCTGGGGACCCCAAGACCCAAATTCCTTGAGTCTCACAACAAAGGGAAATAAACCATTTCCCTTCCCCCTCCTCCTTCCAGGTGTTCCTGGAGAGATACACAGAAGCACACTCCGTGAATCTAAACAGAGGGACTCCACTCTCCCTATTTCCAGTCCTGGAAACACAAGTCCGAGAGCCAATCTCTCCCCCACCCCCCCTTCTTCCAGAGGGAATGCAAAGTCAGGCTAGTAAATCTAACACACAGAGATTTTCTTTTCCCCCTGACTTCTTCCTCCCACCAATTCCCTGGTGAGCTACAGACTCAATTCCCTGGAGTTCCCCACTAAAGAAAAAACTCCAACAGGTCTTAAAAAAGAAAGCTTTATATAAAAAGAAAGAAAAAATACATAAAAATGGTCTCTTTGTATTAAGGTGACAAATACAGGGTCAATTGCTTAAAAGAAATATGAATAAACAGCCTTATTCAAAAAGAACACACTTCAAAACACTCCAGCAACTACACACATGTAAATACAAAATAAAAACCATATAAATCACTATCTGATCTTTTGTACTTACAACTGGGAAACAGAAGATTTAGAAAAGCAGGAGGCAGAAAAATCCTCTCATAGCCGAGAGAGTACAGGCAGAAGACCAAGAACAAAGGACTCACACACAAACTTCCCTCCACCCAGATTTGAAAAAGTCTTGGTTCCTGATTGGTCCTCTGGTCAGGTGTTTCAGGTTACTCCTTTCCAGGTAAAAGAACATTAACCCTTAGCTATCTGTTTATGACAGGGACAGCCTGCAAACCTGCATCCAGAGAGTGGAGCACTAGGGGCCAGTGTTCCTGAAGTGTCCAACAGCAGGCTCAGGGTGTTGGGCCCTGCTGAACAGCTAACTAGGTGCTGAGGAGAGCCAGTGGGGAACATCAGTGAAGCATTTTTGTCAGAACACTGATCTCTGTGAATGCCTCATGGGGAAGCAGCAGAGTCCTGTGGCACCTTATAGACTAACAGACGTTTTGGAGCATGAGCTTTTGTGGGTGAATACCCACTTCGTCAGATGCATGTAGTGGAAATTTCCAGGGGCAGGTATATATATGCAGGCAAGCTAGAAATAATGAAGTAGTTCAATCAGGGAGGATGAGGGCCTGTTCTAGCAGTTGAGGTGTGAAAACCAAGGGAGGAGAAACTGGTTCTGTAATTGGCAAGCCATTCATGGTCTTTGTTTAATCCTGAGCTGATGGTGTCAAATTTGCAGATGAACTGAAGCTCAGCAGTTTCTCTTTGAAGTCTGGTCCTGAAGTTTTTTTGCTGCAGGATGGCCACCTTAAGGTCTGCTATAGTGTGGCCAGGGAGGTTGAAGTGTTCTCCTACAGGTTTTTGTATATTTCCATTCCTAATATCTGATTTCTGTCCGTTTACCCTTTTCCGTAGCAACTGTCCAATTTGGCCGATGTACATAGCAGAGGGGCATTGCTGGCATATGATGGCGTATATTACATTGGTGGACGTGCAGGTGAATGAACCGGTGATGGTGTGGCTGATCTGGTTAGGTCCTGTGATGGTGTCGCTGGTGTAGATATGTGGGCAGAGTTGGCATCAAGGTTTGTTGCATGGATTGCTGGGCTTTTCTCCTCATGCATCATTGCCTGTAATAACTGTTCCGTGGGTCAGTTTCAATGACACATGCACTTAGTTGGCCCAGTAGTAACTGATTAAGATTATGAGCAATCAGAACATAAAAATGGCCATACTGGGTCAGACCAATGGTCCATCTAGCCCAATATCCTGTCTTCTGACAGGGGCCAATACCCGGTGCTTCAGAGGGACTGAACAGAACAAGTAATCATCAAGTGATCCATTCCCTGTTGCCCATTCCCAGCTTCTGGCAAACAGAGGCTCGGGATACTTCAGAGCATGGTTTTGCATCCCTGCTCATCCTGACTAATAGCCATTCATGAATGTATCTAGTTCTTTTTTAAGCCCTGTTATAGTCTTGGCCTTCACAACATTCTCTGGAAAGGAATTCCACAGGTTGACTGTGTTGTGTGAAGAAATACTTCCTTTTGTTGTTTTAAATCTGCTGTCTATTAATTTCATTTGGTGACCCCTAGTTCTTATGTTATGAGGAGGTGTAGCAGAATGATTCCTGCTCCTGCCCTGCGGGGCTTGAAACAGCCCAGGAGAGGGCTGGGGCTGGGACAAGAAGCCTGGGCTGATTGGAGGAAAGTAAGCTCAGCTAGGGCCATGCCCCAATCAGGCCCAGCTGGCCCCCATAAAAGGCTGTGAGCCAGGGGCCCAGGCAGTCTTCCTCTACCTGTAGTGGGAGAAGGGCCTGTCTGTAAGGTACCAAGAAGGGAACCTAGAGTGGAGCAGGGCTGGGGAGCTCCAGCCTAGGAAAGCCTCAGGCTGAAGGCCTAGTAAGGCCCATCAGATATTGGGTTGCAGGGGCAGCCCATGGGTAGGCAGGGGCAGCAGGTCTGAACCCCCTTTGCCTACAAAGAGTGGCTTACACTGCAGTCTGCCCCAGCAAGCGGGGGGCTAGATGGGGACTGGCAGTAGCCAAACACTGAGGTGAAGTGGGGCTAGTGGGTGGGGGTTCCCCTGGGAGGGGTAGACCCTGAGGCTGTGAGGGGTTACTGCCAGGGGGGCAGCACCTCACGTAAAGGGGGCACTGGGGTCCTGGGAGGGACATAGGGCCACAGGTAAGGCAGATCACTGACCTGCACAGGGTGCTCTGGAGCTGGAATGAGTTAATTCCCAGAAGTCACCAGCAGGAGGTGCTGTGGCAGTGAGTTTAGAGGCTTACAGAAGGATTAAATAACACTTTCTTATTTACTTTCTTCACATCAGTCATGATTTTATAGACCTCTGTCATATCTCCCCTGAGTCATCTTTTTTTCCAAGCTGAAAAGTCCCAGTCTTATTATTCTCTCCTTATATGGAAATCATTCCATACCCCTAATCATTTTTGTTGCCTTTTTCGGGTACCTTTTCCATTTCCAATATACCTTTTTTGAGATGGGGTGAATCCATCTGCACACAGTATTCAAGATATGGCTGTACTATGGATTTATATAGAGGCAATATGATATTAATTCTGTTAATGTTGCATTTGATTAGTCAATATACAGAGCCTAGCACAACAGATCCTTGTCCATGACTAGGGCTCCTGGGCACTATGCTAAGACAAATAAATAGTAACAATGATGATGCAGAATAGACCTAAGCTCTCCCTCCTGTACCTGGGCTGGCTTTGCAGAGTTAAGAGGATTAAAATGCAACAAATCCTCCCCTTCTCATTTTTGTCACAGCTTTGATTCCAATACAGAGCGCAGGCCAGCTAAGGAGAGGCCATTTTTAGACAGTCATGTTTCAGAGCAAAAGCACATCATAGTACTGAAGTGACATCTTTCAGAGGCCCCAGCATAGGCTGGGCAGCTTAGTCTAAGCAGGGCAACCCATAGCTCGTGAGGATGCAGCCCTCCCTACTTGACCACACTCCCAGCGTAGGGTTAGGAACACCCAGTCAAAAAGGACCATGGCAGCTACAGTCAGCACCACCAACCAGGCTGTTAAAAGTCTAGTTGGCAGTGCTGCAGGTGTAAACCAGGCAGTCCCTACATGTCCCGGCACTGTGCTATGCCCCAGAAGTGACCAGCAGGTCCGGCTCCTAGTCGGGGGCTATGGGGCTCTGTGAGCTGTCTCTCCCCTACCTCCCCAGTACCAGCTCCACACTCCCATTGGTCGGGAACTATGGCCAATGGGAGTGGTGGGGCAGTGCCTGCATGTGAGAGCAGTGCACAGAGTGTCCTGGCCACCAGCCTAAGAGCTGGACCTGCTGCTGGCTACTTGCCGGGTGCAGTGCAAAGCCAGGGCAGGCAGGCAGGCTGCCTTAGCCCTGCTGTGCCACAGACTGGGAGCCACCTGAAGTAAGCCTGTGCCCCAACCCTGTAGAACCAATGTGAATGAAATTGTTTTTAATTAGTCACTGTACCATTGTAACTTCTGTTCACCATTTCATTACACTTGCCATTTTGCCTACATTGTAACATTGTAACTTCTGTGCAATATTGTAACTCAAAACCCATTTTAAAATACTGACTCCATTTTGTAGAAGGCTTGTGCTGCAGCCCCCATTTTTGCAAGCCATACTGTAATTTTATTAGTCTAGTTGAGATGTGTGAATGAGGTATGCATGGGTGATAGAATCAACCTCTAGCACCAGCCCGTCCTGATGAGATAAAGTTCAAATACCAACGGCTGAAGAACTAGACAACAGCCCTAACTCAAGCAAGAAGCATCCACCCTAAAAAGAAACAACAGAAGGGAGATCAAAGCCAGGTCCCAGGCTGACAGTCACGCCTGCAATTGATGGGTGATCAAGCAAACCCAGAGGCGGCGTGACACAGCGAGACCTAGGAACTTTAAATCCAAACTAAACTCCTATAAAAAGGGAAGGGTGAGATGAGAGATTTTGGGTAACGTTCTGCTACCAACGTCAAGGAGCATCGGTGCGCGCCCGACAGAGACCCGGCTCCTCCTCGTGCTCAGCTTTCCTGGCCAGTTAGCTGCCACGAGCTCCGATCTCAAGCTGCGAACTCAAACTGCAATCAGGACTGGTAACTATCCAGCAGCTGCAGAACATTTTGGTGTGTGTGTGTGTGTGTGTGAGTGTATGTGTATAAGCATTAAGGTATTTGCTAATAGTTACGGATTAATAATAAATGTGGCATTTTTGTCTTAACCCCTAAAACGATCCTGTGTAAGTTTGTGGGACAACAACCCCAGCCCTGAGCATTGCCCACAAACCAAGAGCCCCTTCCTGCACCCCAAGCCCCTCATCCCTGGCCCTATCCCAGGGCCTGCACTGCCAGTTGGAGCCCTCACACTCTCTGCACCCCAACCCTTTGCCTTAAGATGCAGGCCCCCCCACATGCTGAATCCCTTGGCCCCACTCCTAGCCTGGAGCTCCCTCATCCTCATCCAGAACCCTCACTCCCTCCTGCACCCCAACTCCCTGTCCCAGCCTGGAGCCCCCTCCCACACCCTAAACTCATCATATCTGGCCCCACCCTGGAGCCTGCACCCCCAGTTAAAGCCCTCACCCTCTCCTGCACCCCAACCCCCTGCCATAGCTCAGTAAAAGTGAGGGTGGGCAGAGTGAGCCACCAAGGGAGGGGGAATGTAGTGATTGAGGGACAGGGTCTCAGGGAAAGGGCAGGGCTAGGGTGTTTGGTTTTGTGTGATTAGAAAATTGGCAACCCTAAGCATATACAGCTCCCTGGCCCTCAAACTGCACTCTCAGCGTGCACTGCTTCCCCCTCAGCTGCTGTCCCAGCATACACTGCTCCACCTTGAGCCATGTTCCCAGCATGGCCTGCTTCTATTCAGGGTGCAGTCCCATCATGCCCTGCTCTCCCATGCAGGCTGCATTGCATCCCCAGCTGCCACTGCTGTGCCAGCATGCACCATGC
This sequence comes from Gopherus flavomarginatus, assembly GCF_025201925.1. Lineage (NCBI taxonomy): Eukaryota > Metazoa > Chordata > Testudines > Testudinidae > Gopherus > Gopherus flavomarginatus. The sequence continues at coordinate 25,200,573 of NC_066628.1, forward strand.
CCCTTAGCCACACTCCCACCAGGCCCTGCGCCATTCAAACCCAACCCCAGGGGGCGCTGCCGCTAAGGAACCCCAGCGCAGAGAGACCAGGCACCTCCCTCACAGCCCGCCCCTCCCTGCTCTGCCTGGCTAGCCCCTCCCTTCAGCTGGGAGGGGTGACTCGAGCAGCCTTGTTATGATGCCCGAAGCGGGGGTGGTCGGTTAGAGCCTCACTGTGATCTCACAGAGGCAGGAGGAGGAGTTTTGCACTGGCTGCTCCAGAGCCGCCTTCACACTAAGGCCACGCGCTGGTTTGGCGCAAAGCCTGGTGGGTAGAGGCGTGGGTGGGGGGAGCTTCCTCCCCTTTCCTCAGGTGTCCCCAGCCGGGATGGGGGAGATGCGGGCCGGGTCGTTGGGGGAGGGGCGGGGAGCTCTTCTCACGAGAGAGAGGCGAGGTGCGAGTGGTTGGGGGGAGCCGCCCCGTGTGCTACGTGAGCGGGCCTGGGCTCGGGCCCTGCTGCTGCCGGTGTGATGACACTTTGAGCAACCCTCCCTTTTTGCAAAACTACGTTTTGTGTAACGTAACCATCTGTGCTCCTGCTCAGGAATTGCTGCCGCCTGGTCCATGGGGTTGCAAATCGGGAGGGATGGGGTCTGTGGTCGAAAACACTCACAATCTGCTTTCTCCTGGCTAATGTGCCAAATTGACCTATTGGATGATTGAGGCACGCTCTTTCACTTGTTTGTGTGTGAATACGTGAAAAGGGAGGTAAGGTTTGGGGGTATGGAGCACGCTATGATGAGACCACTTTCATTTTTTAAAATTACTTTTACAATTTTATAGTTTGCATTATATATATGGACAGAAATACAGAGAATAATTTATTTCACATAAATAACATTTATTATAATCTGATATATACATAAAAATATATTTCTTTGGGTTGCATTATGTTTTGAACAAGAGGCATTTAAACAATGGGGTTTTTTTAGGTAATGAAGTGAACTATGCACATGTCTTGCAGTTGTACTCTTTCTTCTCATATGTCAGGTTTTCTTGATTGGTTCCTTCTGTAATGTAATGTGCCCACCTCGTGCAAGAATCACACTGGACCTTTGATAAGTAACAATTAAGAAATGAAATCACAGAAGTTATAATGTTATACATACTTTGCATTCAATCATCCTATTCCTTCCACATGTGAGCATTACCTAATATATAACTATCAGCATGAAGAAAATGTTTATTGTTGTGGAATTTTTACAAGAATCATGATCCTTACGCAGTTTATGGCATATATTTCTCATGCAATTTTATGTTTCTTACCATTGTGCAATCCTCAATTTCTTTTTCACAATTGATAAGGTTGCACTATATGCAGTAGTCCTCCACGCTTTCTTAAAAATAAATAAAACATTATGAAATGAGGAATACGTTACAACCAACACTGAAAATGCAAATCTTGATTTATTAATTGTCAATCTTGTAATCCAGTGAATGATTTGAACAAATCTTTTCCTTTTTTTGGAATCATTTTCTCTAATTTTTACTTTACTGCACCTGTATCTCAAAATTCAAATTTCATTTAACTGGTCGATCAATAGCAATCATTCACCCCATTCAAATTTTTGTGTACTTAAAGATATTATTGATTCATAGTCCCCATTAGAGAACCAAACCTGTGAGAGATCCCACTTTAGGGGTATTAAGATAACGGTCTACTATGTGACAAAATTCTACTCTTCATGTTATCTTCACATGTGCCTAATGAGTCCACAATACATGGTAGAAAGTAATTACCTGACTCCTTCTTTAGAAGAATTGCAATATGTCTTCTAAATGCAGTATTAGACTCCTGTGTTGTTTCCACCGTATTGATGTCTTTGTGCTGCAAATAGGTTTCTGCAAACTAACAATACTGATATTTAGAATAAATCTCATACTTACCAGAGGTGAAAGTGGGCTGGTCCAGTGCACCGGTAAGAACTGGCCACTGGTTCCAGCCCGTACATGGCTGACGTTACACTTCCGATGTGGCAGTGCTTTATGCTTTAACAGCGCTGCCTCCTTTATCCCATTGCCCCCACATCTGTGTTGGTGTCACTAAGCATAACCCTAAGTAACTCGGGAGGGTGGAAGGCCACAAGGGTATGGAGCCTTCCTGGTTTTAGGCCTCAGCAGACAAGAGTCCCTCCATGTTTGAACTTTAATCGACCTAAAAGGCCAGGTGTAACAGCCGTTATCAGTTGCAACAGTTCTAACTGGTCTAAAGCAGAAATAATGAGGCCTATGCACCTTTAGCAGAAGGACAAGATAACTTGCAGAAGGAAAACTTACTAATGAGCTGCTGCAGCTAAGATTACTTAATGCACCTGCGCTTACGTAATTGCTACAGGGGGAGGAAGTGGGGGGAAGAAAGAAGAAAGAGAAAAAAAAAACTTATAAAAAAGGAAAAGCCGCTTGTGTAGGGGTGCTGGATCTGAGGCATGCTAAGTCTCCCAGCACCGCTTTGAGATCTCAAATAAACTTTGCTTGCTTCTCCACCCTGGTGTGTGTTCATTGGCGCTAAGCACTCCAGGCACGAACCACTGTTGCTTGCCTTGGGCACCGTCTGTGCCTGCAACAGTTTTGGCGTCCCTGGGTGGGCCTCAAGGCTAAAATCAGCCTTGCCCGGACCCCTCTCGGCAGCCGGCGGATCGCGGCAACGACCGACCCCAGTGCACACTGGTGACTTCACCGGGGGCCTCGGCAGAGACGCAGTTCGACCGACCCCAGAGGGCACAACGGTGCAACGCACTCGAGTAGTGGAGAAGCAGTTGAGGGCGACGGTGAGGAACCGGTCCCTTGGATAAGGTAGGAACAGTCCAGTGGTCTGGATTTTTGCCTGTTAGGACCTGGGGATGCCCAGTGTCACCCTAGGATATGGGGCAGGGACAGAGTACAGGCAGGGCATGGTGTACACCCTTAGAATGCATTCTAGCGAATTGGGAAGTGTTTGGATCAGATCCACTAACTAAAAGCAAACTAAAAATTTCTGTATAGTAGACTGGCCTCAATATCAACTAAAGGACCAGAAAGGTGGCCACCGGAAGGATCACTTAATTATAACACGCTCCTCCAATTACTCCTGTTTTGTCAGCGAACGGGTAGCTTCTGAAGCTGTTTGTGTGGAGAACTCTTGTAAAAAAAATCCCCCACCGTAACTCCCATTCTTCCCCCTCTGGCGGAGTGCAAGGATTCAAAAGCAGGTTAGGGATAGTGCAGGGACAAAGGAGGGACCTGTCTAGAAAGGGGAGACCCTATGTCCTAGTGCACTCTCTCCCTGTTGTAGCTAAAAAGCAAGATCAGATGCAGAATGGTACTGGGGGCCAGTGTGAGTGACTGTTTCTGGAAGACGCCCAGAGTACCCTGTGAAGCAAAAGCTCGTGACCAGGACTACTCTAACGCAAGCCCGGTAACTAGTGGATCTTTAGGAGGTCCTACCCATGGTGGGCTGACTTGGCCTGGCATCATCCGGTGAGGAAGCTACCTGGGTCTAGGAGTGTGTGTACCCATCTTCCCTCCCTTTTTCCTTTCCGTGTGGGCTACTGACAGTCTGATCATCTCACTGGATGCAATCAGAGTAAGCAGCGCCGTCTCCCAGAGACTAGCCGACGCTCTTTGCTGAAGGGAGGTGTAGGAGGGTCGTGGCCATCCTCGTTAGCCTCTCCTGAGTGAGTACCCTGTAGGGAAAAATCCTTAGTTTATGAGCTGCTAGTGCGGACAGGGCACCCTCCCTGTGTGAGTAAGTGGAACATGGGTGGGGGACAGTCTAAACATTCCACCTCACCCCCTAAGGCTACCCCCCACATATTACATGTACGTACATTATGGTTCAACAACCTGCAGGTATTTAGAAAATTGGAATATTTACATGCGTGAAAATACATCTAAATAATGCCCACTAGAAGGTACTTTAATCTAGATAAGATTATATATCTAAGAGGAGCGTTTAATCACCAAAAAGCCTTGACACAGCATGAACAAATTTGTCTATTGAGGAAAGGAAAGGGTTAATTTGAAATTCAGCTTGGCCCAGGGATAAAAAGTTGCTCTGCGTTCAAGGTCAAGAATCAACGCAGACTATGCTAAGTACAAAGAAAAACTGCTTTCGGCCCCAGCTGGCTGTGGAAAAAGGAAAATTGACAGAGGCGAACCAAAGGCGATATAAGTTACAGAACTGAGATTACATTTGCAAGCTTAACTGTCCAGTAAGATCCAACAGTGTGCCTTTGTGACCCCGGAGCCGGTGTGGCTTGGTAACACCAAAGAAGCCAGAGGCAGCCGACCTGGACTGGAATCTCTGAAAGAGACGCCGCAGGACATTCCAGGATGTAAGAGAACAGCCCTCCCAAGAGCAGAAGCATGTTGGAAATTCTCGACAAGCTGTATACAGGATAATCTCCCGTCCACCTCTCCCCCTTCTCTGAACATTATACAGAGAAGTGGCCAATCTGGACGTACGTGTGTGAGTATGAAAGGGGCTTCGGGCTTGGGGCATTAATGTTTTCCTGAGTGATGTGGGAGCGTTCCCAACACTCTCCATTGTTGTTGTTTTATTATTTTATTAATGGAGCTTTAAAATTCAGTTATATGGTGTGCTTTCTTTATCTTCCCCCAACAATCCTGTAGTGTCAGCCTGATCACCTGACACGAGGGATAGATTGGTAACAGAAATTTGTCACAGTTTGGTGAGCAATTAAGAAGGGGGGAGCCCTGCAGAATTTACACCATCTATTTTATGTTTGCTTTGCTTGGTACTATTGGTGTTATATGTTGAGAACTGAATGAGTAAAAGTGAGCCCTAATAGGATAAGGAAACGCTATCTGGTTCTGGTTCTGTTCTGTTTAACCGGTTACTGTTGTTTTTTTGCTCTGTTCATTTGGGCGTTAGGAGTGTGGGCGGAACTGAACCTCTCGTTCGTAATTCCTTGGAGTGGAAGCCATGCGTGCGAGGAAGCTCTGAGGTCCAATTGAGATCCTTCTGTCCCATCCCCTGTAGCGGTCAGTGTATAGAAGTGGGAAAGTCTGGCTTAGACTGTAAGTTCCTCTGCTCTTTGTAATTCTCTTTTCTGTTTAAGTGTCAGCAGACAGATGGATGGGTCTCTGGGTAAACCCTCTAAAGGGGTTTGGATTATATGTTAAGTAAATGGCCTTTGCCCAATGGGCCATGTGTTTTTGTCCAGGTGACAAGCCTCACGAGGGAGGACTTGGGTAGTCTTGTGAGTAAGAATGTTTAAGGGAAGAGACCAGGAGGGGTGGGGGCTAGTTGAGAAGCCCACCCTCCTAGCTAAACTGGTAGTGGAACAAGTTGGTGCCCATGGAAGGGGCGGTTCAGCAAGAAAAGCAGGATCGGGCCCAGGCGGGCAGGCAACAGACAAAGAGATTGAAAAACAGATTGGAAAACTTTAAGGGTGGAGTGGAAGGGAGGAGTCAGTAAGTGTAAGCATGGGGATTTCAAATACCCAGGACTTACTTGGAATGGTGAGTTAAGTTGATAAAAGTGGCTGTTGGCAGACAAGCAAGTGATTTAAGGGAGAGTGAGAAGTTAACTCTGTAGTTGCTGGAGGGAACAGCAGTTGAACTTTGTAAAACTGCTAAAGAAGAAAGTTCTTGGTGTCTGTGAAATGTTTGTAAATAAATTCAGACAAAGAAATTATTGGATTGCAATCATTTGGTTTGGCTATGAACAATTTAGTTAAATTAGCTGAAGAATGTATACAGTGTTATGTAATTGAAAATCTGGGCTGCCTATGAAACAAATACAAGAAAATATGGGGTAATTCCTCTGTTTTGCCTGAAGTCAACAAGGGTATTTGTATATTTCAAGCGATGATTGTCTGCCCAGAAGGGGTGGGTAGACCTCTGTTTTTTTGTCTTTCAGATAACCAGAGAAAACTGAGGCCAGCTGAACAGCATTCAACGTACCATGCATTTACTGGCACAATAGGAATTATGTTTTGTGTTCTATGTTCTGTCTTGTGGTGTTTGTCTTGTGGCCGGAATTGTTGTGTTTAGTGTTTTCATGGGATGGTCTGTTTGGAATCAGGCAAAAAGGTTAAATTAAAATGCAGATACTTGTTTTGTTCAACTTGGAATACAAAGTGTTTGGATAAATCAGGAGAATGTGATATACTGAAGTCTAATGCATTTCCTTAAGTAAGAAAAAGAAACTTCATTGGCCAAATTGTTAATTGCAAAAATTGTTGTTAAAATTTGCATACCAACAGTCTTTGGAAGCAAAGACATGAAAAGTTAACCCACTCCCCATATTGTACATGGGATCTTTCTGGCTACCTCAGATTTCTAGCCAGGGGGCTGGGGATGGTGGGAAGCTATAGGACTAGAGGTTAAATTGAATGAACTCCTCAAAGTGGGTGTGCTTGTCCTGGCTTGTTGCTCCAAAGCTCTGTAATAAGGTTATTTTAGTAAAAGGGTGTGTGTGGCATATATTAAATAATAAGACTAATGTACTGTATAATGACAATGTTTATGTCTTCATTGTTGGGAAAAAGGTGTATAAGAGGTTGGTGATGGGATGTTGGATGGGATGGGATCTGAGTTACTGCAGAGAATTCTTTTCTGAGTGCTCGCTGGTGAGTCTTGTCCACATGCTCAGGGTTTAGCTGATTGCCATATTTGGGGTCGGGAGGGAATTTTCCTCCAGGGAAGATTGGCAGAGGCCCTGGAGGTTTTTTGCCTTCCCCTGCAGCGTGGGGCATGGGTCACTTGCTGGTGGATTCTCTGCAGCTTGAGGTCTTCAAACCACAATTTGAAGACTTCAATAACTCAGGCATAGGTTAGGGGTTTGTTATAGAAGTGGATGGGTAGGGTTCTGTGGCCTGCTTTGTGCAGGGGGTCAGACTAGATGATCACATTGGTCCCTTCTGACCCTAGAATCTATGAATCTATGAATCTAAGAAAAGTGGAAGTTTCCTTTGCAGGTTAAAAGAAGCCAAGAAGGGAAAAGGAACAGAATGAGTTAATGGAAAAAAAAATTAGCTAGCAAGCTAAGGCTATAGATAAGACACTGACTCCATTCAAGGACACTGCTCACAGTCAAGACTTGACTGACAACCAGGAAAAGGAGGGCTTGAATTTGCCCACGCAGCTATGAGGTTTGCAAAACACTGCCAGGCACTAAAGAAATGTGTTAGGTTTCTTTTCTCACAGGTAAGGAAGCGCTACTCGAAGACCCTAGCAGCCCTGCCACTCTTTGGAACCAGGAAACTGGATTGATGTAAAGGTCCACCAACGAAAGACTGCTTTGGACCCATGATTCTGAAAAGGCCCTTATTAAGCCCTGCTGACTACCAACACCGCTGTGAAGTGTCAAAGGCTGACTGCTTGGACCCAAGATTCTCACTGCAAAAAGACCCCTCCACCTCGGGAGGATTCCTTCTAGCTCCACTGTGCCTTCTGGACAGCAGGGAAAAAGTACAAGGTGAAGTGCTAGTAACCTCTCCCTTGTCCACTGACAGATCTATTGTACCTTTGAATTTTTCTAGAAGAATCAAAACCATTATAGGGTGATGTGCTAGTAACCTCTCCCCTGTAGGATGCTGAACCACGACTGTTTTGGGAAAGAAGAAGGAACACTCACTCCACTAAAATTGCCAAAGTCCAGGGATTCCTGACTAGAAAGGACGTTAAGAACTGACCCTGGTGAAGAAACAAAGAATTATACACTGGTGGGAGGACATTTGTGGGACCCATGTTTGGGAATGTGGTATTAATTGGATTTTGGGGTTTATTCTACAGGCTGCGCCCTGTGTTTTGGATAAATCCTTCAGCATGTATAGTTCTCTAATTGGATTTTAAATAACAAGTACCCAAAGAGTTTGTTCTGCTACTAGAAATTTTACCCGTATTGAAATCATTCCAGTGACTAATAATGTATGCTATTAATGGGAATGCCTTTTGACAGTACCTGAGAATAGTTAAATAACAGGTGTATTATAGTACTACACCAAGAAAAGATGGTATTGAATATAACTGAGGCTGGGAAGGCATTGCAGTGGGATCTAGTATGTTTAAGAATTTGGGATTTCCTGAATGACCAGCTGATGGCCATTCGGAGTGATCTTGAGTACCAGATTTGGCCCACTGCCCTTACAGACGCATCAGGAATACCATCTGATCTGTGATCATGAAGACATACTTGGACACTTTCTGGGTGGAAGTGTGGCTTCCCAGGGCTGGGTGTGCACTCTTATAGGGGATGAATGATGTACTTGAGTCCCAGAAAATGCACAGGATATTAACAAGTACATCCTGTCAACCAAACAGGCTTTTGAACAGTGGAAAGCCCAGGAAAGGGAACCCACTATTTCTGATTCCCTCTGGGGTTGGTTACCCAACCTGGGGGGACTAGGGGAAGGCATTGTTCGCCTCCTGCTCACTGGTGTGGTGTTGTGTATCGTTACTCTCCTCTTGCTTGCTTGTTGTAAAGCACTCCAGCTCCCTAGAGCTTAATCGCTTTTTGTCCTCAAAGTATGAGAAAACTCAGCCAAAAGTTTGTTGAGCATTCTCAAAGGAGGGAATTGTTGGTGTCACTAAGCATAACCCTAAGTAACTTGGGAGGGTGGAAGGCCACAAGGGTATGGAGCCTTCCTGGTTTTAGGCCTCAGCAGACAAGAGTCCCTCCATGTTTGAACTTTAATCGACCTAAAAGGCCAAGTGTAACAGCCGTTATCAGTTGCAACAGTTCTAACTGGTCTAAAGCAGAAATAATGAGGCCTGTGCACCTTTAGCAGAAGGACAAGATAACTTGCAGAAGGAAAACTTACTAATGAGCTGCCGCGGCCAAGATTACTTAATGCACCTGCGCTTACGTAACTGCTACAGGGGGAGGAAGGGGTGGGGGAGAAGAAAGAAGAAAGAGAAAAAAAAAACGTATAAAAAAGGAAAAGCCGCTTTTGTAGAGGTGCTGGATCTGAGGCATGCTAAGTCTCCCAGCACCGCTTTGAGATCTCAAATAAACTTTGCTTGCTTCTCCACCCTGGTGTGTGTTAATTGGCACTAAGCGCTCTGGGCACGAACCACTGTTGCTTGCCTTGGGCACCCTCTGTGCCTGCAACATCTGCAGCCCTGCCATAGGGTCCGGCAATGCTGTTGGATGCTCCTGGCAGGGCTGCCTACTGTGGGGGACCGAAAGGGGCTTTGGGTTACAGTGATTTACAAGGGCCTGGCGCTCCTGGCCACTGCAGCAGCAGCTGTCAGGAAGGGCTGGCTGGTAGAATCTGGTCCCCCAGCACCGCACCTTCCACTGGAGAACTCATCCCTTCTTGGGGCCACAAGCCCACCCCCATACACCTTGGCAAGGACACCGATGCAGTGCCCACTGGTAATCTCTGGCATTTAGTTTCAACATGGATAATTAAACATACATAACCAATAATAATGCCAATCTGGTATTCAATACCTTTAAGATGAGTGGTCAGCAGTTGTGGCCATCACTTTGTCTGGGATGCTGAACAATTTTACTGTTCCAATCAGATGAGGATTTACTAGTTAATCGTTTGATGAAGAATCGAAATTTTTAGAGAGTACATTAGCAGACTGCATAAATGAGCTTTGCTTTCCTTTTTTTCCCACTCTGGTTTCTGGACATAGAAAAAAATCCATTCTCTCGCTTTTTAATTAGTAATTGAAATGACTTATTGCTCACATATATACACACTTGTTTTCATATTATTGTCTCACACTTACACAGTGTATCACCTGAGTTGCTGTGCCCCATGTGGATAATACATTCTCAATCATGCAACATGCTACTGTTTCGTGTCCACATTCTGTGAAGTCGTTGCCCAGAGTCAAATCACACAAGTTCAAAGTCCATTATTAAGCATATTCAGTACAAGTACATGCTGTTTCAGTGCTTCTTTGTAGCTAACAGGAAGACATTAGTCTCATTATTGTTACATTCCCTTTAAAAAAAATTTTAATGGAACAGTTAATGTCTACTGTAAAAGTAAGTATCTAATAAATCACCTCCAATTCCTCAGGCATGTTCTTTCATATCTGATCTCATCACACAAGGGGTCAATTATTAACAATTCCTTGTTTTTCATCAAGGCTATCTGTAAGTTTAAATATATTCATAAAATGTATTGATAATGTGATTATTTCAAAAAATTTATACTGATTTATCAACAATCAGTATGCAATTAACATATCGTTTGTAATATCCCAGTAACACACAACATATAAGCATATTGTGAAATCAATCAACTCTTTACAGAATGTATTCTTCCATGTTACATGAACAATGTAAATTGACAGTATCAATTTATTTTTAACAATCACATTCCACTTTCCTTTGCATGCACTGAACTCACAGAAAACTGCAGCATGGGAAAGTATATCACCGCTACCATAGTTGTGTTACAAATCTCTTATTTATTGCTACATTTATTGCCCATAATCCAGAAGTACAATATAAAACATCTTACCGCAAGAACTCAATGACGTGGTATGTGGTAAGGAAGCAATAATATATCATTTTGAAGTAATTCACTCTGTATTTATTTTAAAAAAATTAGAAATGTAATTATAGTTTCCAGTGAGGCAAACCATGAAATATACATTATACTGTATTTCCCAAATTCATTACATGTATTACTATTAGACTACTCCCCCACATCAAATATATCATTGTATTTGCTGTTTCACACTGTGTTTAACTCACTGACTGAAATTGTTCTTTTCTCATTTTATGTATGAAAGTGTGTCAACATTTACCTTCACTTTCATTTGTGTAGCTCTGCCTGAGAGAATGACAGTGGAAACTACTGATGAGATGGCTTGTACTTGTTGACAGTCAACAAAGCTATTAATGCATTAATAATTGTGGCATGTCAAGAACATCATGAATTTAATATAGACAGACATGAAACGGATCCTTAGTGTTACAGATCAGATACGTATATGTAAGAGAGTCCTATAAAAATGAAATGATTTGTAATCAATGTGCTCTGTCTTACTTCCTTTAAAAAGCGACTACGCTGTTCACATACTTGTGTTCAATTAATGGACCCACTGAACTGTACAGCAGAAGTAATGTGGTCCTCTATTGTATGTCCGATGTGCACCTCCAAATACATTTTAGTAAATGTTTGGCAGCAGTAAATACACTGAAATGTTGCAATTTCAGGTGTCTGTTGATATTTCAAGGGTATTTGGACTTAAATATGTTGTGCCACATATTTCCGTGATTGTTTACTTAGTACATCAATGTATTGTGTCATGTATCATCGTAACTAGCCTACCTTTCCATCTGCTTTCTCAACTACAACACATGATGGAAGAAAAGCACAATTTCAATGGTATTGGAGTAATCAATCACATTAACAAATACATTTAAGTACCACCAAACATGTATCTCATCACTTATCCAGCTTCTCGGTTTCAGGCAATGAAATGAAGAGCCATACAATTTTATGTTTCTCACTTTGGCTTCCAATCTCTCTGTGTGTTTGCTGGTCATTACCAGTTTGACTAGGAAAAAAATATTAACACGTATTACATGCATGGTAATACAGTTTCCTTTTTCTCTGTTTTACTACTGTCAATGCTGCCACTTTGTACCTGAAAACCTTTAATATAGTTCAAGTTATAAAGCATGTTAATCTGTTTAAGAAAGGTGCGGTAACCAATTACCTTTCAGAAGCCATTGCTTGTCTTCCACTTCCTCCTTAAGCATGTCATCAAAATTGTCATCAGCATCACTTGTATCATTGTTTGACACATCTTGCCCTATATATTCCTCTTTTTCCATTGCTGTGGCCTCTATGTTTTCCACTTTGCAGTCGTGAGATACAGTGCCATCCACTTTTCTAATCTCTTCCGTGGGTGTTTCTGGTTCAGTGTCACCAACTCCAATTTCAGTTCCAATTTTTCCCTCTGATGTGCTTTCAGCAGCTAATGTAGTTGGCTCTTTTACTGGTTTTAAGTGTGCAATACTGTACATGGTTCCTAACTGTTTCCCTGAGATGGTTTGTAAGTTCACTCTCTTACCTTCAACACTCATAATTTTGTATGGTCCCCGATATTTAGATTCCAATACTCCTCCTTTTCTTGTTCTCTGTCTAGCGTTCAGTAACAGAACAGAGTCCCCAACATCAAATGTTATTTCCCCATATTTAGAATTCTTTCTTTTAGCATAATGTCTTTGTTGTTTTTCTTGTGCTTTAGCAATGTTACTTAGGGCCAGCGCAATGTCAACGTCATGTCTCGATTTCATATTTATGCTGTACTCTTTGCAGAAATCTTCCACGAACATATTCAGATCTGGGATCTTTGTAAACAAATGGAGAAGTGATTGTATTTGTAAAATGAAGGCACACTGAATGCCATGTGTACATGAAAGGTGCTGGGAATAACATACACTTACCGTGTAATTCTCTGAGACATCTTCTGGAAACACTGGGTCATCACAAAACATTAGTCGAAAAGGTGAAATTTTTGTTGTTGCGTGTACTTTAGTTCACAAAGAAAACAAAATGGGTTCAATTAATTGATCCCAATTACTCTCATTGTCATCAACCATCTTCCGCAGTGCTCTGTAACAAAAGCACATTGATTTGATTGTTTAAGAAAAGAAAGTCACATGTATGGTCTTGTTTGAAACAGAGCATACACAATCAAAAAGATGTAATACGTAATGAAACAGACTTTCCACGTAACACGTTGCTTTCAAAGATTTTTTTTGTGAGTTGCATCTTCTAGCATAGCACATTCTACTTGTCATTATTACTGTACGGTTCCCACCCATTCACTTACCTTTTTATGGATTTATTTGCGTTTTCAGCCAAGCCATTGGTTTGTGGGTGGTACGGACTGGTGAAGCTACGTTCTATTCCCAATCTTTTACAAATATACAAGTTAAGCTGAAAGAAAATAAGTTATACCATAAACTGACATACAGACCTGTGTTAAGGAATGTTCCTTTGCGTATTTGCCACTACTTTTATGTGTAATTAGCAACAGGAATAGCATATCTTCTCATGTTTGTTTTGGAAACAAGTAGTTGTGCATTTTTTTGTTAGATATGAAGAAAAATAATTTTATAGCAACACTGATGGTGACCAACAGCAGTTTATATAAATAAAAAATAAAAAGATGGTGATTGTTTGAGATCTCTGGGTGACCTGACAGCGAGTTTGACTACATAGTACAAATAACCAGAAAAAAAAATCATTACCTTATTATTGAATTCTGGACCACGATCTGTCAGTATCCACTGTGGGCATCCACGTCGAAGAATCATTCTGTACATGTTCTCTACCACCTCAAATGATGACTTACTTCTAAGTGGAAAGGCTTCCACCCATCTTGAAAGATAATCTATGACTGTAAGTATATACTGGTATCCATCCTTTGTTACTGGTAATGGTCCTATTAAATCCATTCCCACCAATTCCCAGATCCGAATGACCTACGTACAAGGGTACCAGTTACAGTCATACTTCACATGTTTATTACTAAATGTTCTCAACAAACCCATATGTCATAAGCAGAGTACACAATGTAATATGGTTACAACAAGCCATAGAATCCGAATGAAGGCACACTTTTAAATGCAGAAGAAAAAGAAAGAAAGAATAAACAAACAAAAAGAAGTACAGGAATGGGTTATTGAAAACAATACCAGAGTAAAGTTGAAGAAAGATCCCCAGCCAGTGCGAAGGTGCATTAGAGGTAATTGCTGCACTATGCTGTGCCACTTGTATGCATTGGAGTCGTTTCAAAATCAAACCCTCATTGTATTGCAGAAATAACCATGGATAATGATAAACAATAATGTGTCTGATTAAAAAATTCACCTTAATGCTTTTCAAGGGGGTATCCAGATTTGATTGCTTTCCCTCTTTCTGGCAAGTCAGACACTGTGCAACCTGTTTTTGATGGAACAATACGATGACATGAACATTTCGTTATGGAAATAGTATGGCAAGGGAACAGTTCACATTTGCACACCAAATATAATTTGGTAATAATATTTCTTTCATTCATTTTGAACTTCTATTTCAATTGTAAATAGCATTCATCAGGATTTCATTTTATTACTTTACATACCCAGTTGGCAATGTCTTTTGTCATCCCTGGCCAATAGTATTTTGAAGTCAGCACATTTCTCGTTTTGAATATTCCTAGATGTCCACCCTCTGGACTGTCATGATATCTTTCAAAGAGTTGCAGGGCTTCTTTCATGATATGCACAATGACAACCTTTCTTCCTTTTGCTGAATGAAACAATCTCCCCTCTGTTGATCATAGAAGATGGAGCACAGAGGATGATTAAGGTTTATCGGGGCCCTGGGCCAGAGCAATTGCTGGGCCCCTACCCACCCTGTCCACCCGCTGCACTGCCTATGGCCCTATCCCTTTCGTCCTCTTCCCCAGGATCTCAGCCATGTTCCACCTAGGCTCCCCACCATTTTGCCTGCCCCACAACTCCTTGGCTCATTTCCCACCCACCCCGCTCTCCCACAGAGCACCAGGACTGGAGAAGTTCTGTCCTTATGTCACGGCTGTACCAGGGAGTGAGAGCTCCTCCAGTCCCAAGGCTGCAGCGGGGTTTTGGATGCTGCGGTTCTTTAGGGGACCAGAAGTGAGGTGCTGTGGACTCTTCTGCCCCACCAGGCACGTCTCCTGGAGATGGGGTCAGGCATATGGGCTTCCCCTGCTGCCCTGTGGCTTCTGCCAGGGCTGGGTGGGGGCAACGTGTTTCACTTAAGCTATACCTGCTTATCTGCAAAACATTAATTAATTATAAGATATATGCCTATCAAAGACATCTATATACAGTATGATTCATAATGCCTTGAGCACAAGTGTGAAATTTCAGTGTGTAGCAGGGCTGCCCAGAGGGGGGTTTGGAAGTGGGACAATTTGCCCCGGGCCCAGCAGGGGCCCCTCCCAGAGGTTTTTGGGGTCCCTGGAGTGGGGTCCTTCACTCGCTCCGGGGTCCCTGGAAAACTCTTGCGGGGATTGGGCCCCTGGAGCTTCTTCCGCTCCAGGTGTTTGCCCGCGGGGGGTCCTTCTGCCCCGGAGGAAGGGCCCCCCGCAGCCGAAGTGCAGCCGGGTCTTTGGGTAATTCAGCAGCAGGGGGGTTCTTCTGCTCCGGGACCCACCGCCGAAGTGCCCCGAAGACCCGCTGTGGGTGCTCCCTGCTGCAAATTACCACCAATGACCTGGCTGCACTTCTGTGGCGGGTCCCGCTTCGGTGGTAATTCAGCGGCGGGGGGCCCCCAGCGTGGGTCTTCGGGGCATTTCGGCAGTAGGTCCCAGAGCAGAAGGACTCCCCGCCGACGAATTACCTCCTAAGCGGGGTCCCCCGCCACCAAAGACTGCATTCCCCTGGAATCCTCTGGGCGGCCCTCGTGTATAGTTAGAAATTTTTGCTCATTGTACATATAGTGATTGTTGTTGGTGCTTGCAGCAGACTGGATAACATAATTAAGAAATGAAACAATGTCATGTGGTTTTTAAATAAAATTTATACTCATTTCTCACATAACTGCACAGCACACTGCATTTGTTGCACCACTGCTATAGATCGATTTTCTGGAAAATTTAAATAAAACTAGAGATCAGAATTCCGGTCCCATTGAAGGTAAGGTTAACACTCCAGAAATTCCAGTGTTGGAACATCAGGATCATCATTTACAGGCTGAAGTTTCCTGTGTAATGTGTCAGTACTATCTTAAAAAAAGTATTCCTTGCCTTCCAATGAAAAGTTGACAGCATATCGATGTAGGTTCAGTCTGCCTGCTTTATTCATTCCTTCAGTGCTACTTTTTAGGCATGCCAAAACATTTGCAATTTGGTCATCAAAAGATTTCCCTGAGAATTATTTAGAAGAGAAAACTGTTACTGAAGTGCAAACATGGCATATCAATGCATATCAGACTGAAAGTTGAAGGTATGAGATGTACATTGCAGACCTATAAGCAGGGTAAACCTAAATCAACAATGCCTCATTCATAAGCCAATCACAAGACAGACATAAATAAATTGTAGGCATGGACATAATTTTGAAATATTTGTGGCTTGGAAATTATGGCTGTATTTGCTCAATGCAGAGTGAATGTTGTCAGAGATAAGGAGATCATTACCAGATTGTAACCATGTATAGACATAGTGACTCAGGACAGTAAACGTAATAGCACAGATATGTCAATAAAAAAATAAAACAAGCAGAGTTTCTAGAAAATAATGGATTATGAAAACAAAAGAATAAATAATATATGGGGATATACTTATCTCATAGAACTGGATGGGACCTTGAAAGGTCATTGCGCCCAGTCCCTTGCCTTCACTAGCAGGATGAAGTACTGTCTCTGACAGATTTTTTCCCCCTTGCTTTTTTTTTTCCCCTGATCCCTAAATGGTCCCCTTAGGGATTGGGCTCACAACCTTGGATTCAGCAGGCTAATGCTCAAACCACTGAGCTATCCCTTCCCCCCCATGGGAACACATGGAAACATTCAACTTACTTGCCATTATGTGTGTTGAGGTAATTCTTTGCTTGGTGCAATGTTTCGCTTTCTGAAAATCTGAAGAATCTGAAATAGAGAAACTCCTATATCATATACATATCAGTATCACCTCACCAGGGCTGCCCAGAGGATTCAGGGGGCCTGGGGCAAAGCAATTTTGGGGGCCCCTTCCATAAAAAAATTGCAATACTATATTCTCGAGGGGGCCCCTGCGGGCAATTGCCCCACTTGCTCTCCCCCATGGGCAGCCCTGGGAAAAATAAACCTTCCGCATCTCGGCACAAAACCAATTTTGAGAAAACTTCTTTACAAGGTATCACTGGTTCTCAGTATCAGCTAATGCTAAAAGGCAACAAAGCTCATTAAAAGGGTTGGACAAATATTTTCTGTCAAAACTTTTTTTGGATCGAAAACTAGGGGTTTTTAAAAAGCAGAAAAAAAATCACGGACAATGTCTGCTTTCCTTCAAAATGTGTTGTGTTTTTTTTAATTGAAAAGCAGAAATTAGTCTGCCAAAACCTGAATATGGTTTGGGGTTTCAGAAGTGTGTGGCCAAATATTTGCTGCTTGCTGTGTTTCATTGTTTAAAGAAACAATAAAAAAATTCTGCTTAAAAAAATCCAAAACTTTTGAACCACCTCAGCTTGTGACCAAATACCTGAGCCCACTCAGTCAGAGATTTTTTCCAGGTTTCTGATACTCTGCTGGCTTCCTTGGCTCATATCTGTCTCCATAACTTTGGGTTCATTTAGGTTAGCACATAAGAACAGCCATACTGGGTCAACCAAAGGTCCATCCAGCACATTATCCTGTCTATCGACAGTGGCCAATGCAAAGTGCCCCAGAGGGAGTGAACCTAACAGGTAATGATCAAGTGATCTCTCCCCTGCCATCCGTCTCCACTTTCTGACAAACAGAGGCTAGGAACACCATTCGTTACCCATCCTGGCTAATAGCCATTCATGGACTTAACCTCCATGCATTTATCTGTTTCCTAGAGACTGGCTCCATGGGGTACAAACTGGAGACGGTTACTGTGGGTTTGTCTTTAGTATAGCTTATGTACATACTCCACGACTGAGCATTTGAACTTGTTCCAGAATCTGGGATGAGCCTATGTTGTGAAAACTGAAATGCTCAAAATAGTACATGCATGTGAATGGACACAGGGTGCTAAAATTCAATTAACCCAGGGGTTCTCAAACAGAGGTCGGGACCTGTCAAGAGGTCACGAGGTTATTACTGGGGGTCGCGAGCTGTCAGCCTCCCCCTCAAACCCCACTTTGCCTCCAGCATTTATAATAGTGTTAAATATCTAAAAAAGAGTGAGGAAATGGTTTTGCAGAGAAAATATTCAATTGGTTGATGGAAGAACACTAGATTTGTTTATGGGTAAACCAATGACTCAAGGAATTTCTTTAGGCTAGATAATAGGAGCTGATCAATTCTTACTATGAGTGATGTTCCTTCAGGGGGCTGACAATGAATTTGTCTGCGTCGGTATTTTGGATATCAATCAGAGTTTCACTTCCAGAAGTCTGTCTAACTGCTAAGGTGGGTGTGAATGAGGATAGGAGAGTTGCCTGAAGCTTGTCACCAGGGATGTAGGTATGTCTCACACCTCCATTAACTGCTCTATGCAAGTTTTTTCTCAGATCAGATTTGATTGTGCAGAGGTGGGGGAAAAGACTGGATAATGTGCCCTGGTTTCCAAAGAAGACAGGTATTATCTGTGACTGCTGAGTTCTTAACAGGATATTGATCATAAAATATTTAACCATATGTTGTGACTACTTAGATTAAAGACATCCATTCCACCTTACTTTAGAAGAGAGACCACTGACTGACCAAAAGTAATCTGGTGTTGCAGATCCCCATAGTGTAATTGTTTTTTCTTCTCCACTGTCAGTGCAGCTTTTATTTTGGTGACTTCTGCACAAAGATGCATCCAAAAATTCTGCAGCCCTTGGTCATCAGCCCAGGCCTTCATTGTTGCAGAAGATTTTTGCCCTTGGGAAGGATGTAGGGTGACACCATATAATACATTTACTGAATATTTGTGAATCAGCTTCTACGCACAAGCAATGACGTGTGACCATGGGACTGTAAGAGCTGGATTTACAGGCAAGATAAATGCAGCAAAAGGCAATCCTAAGATTTGTGAACTGTTATGATACTTTACATAGACAAATATTTATGAGAGACTCTTCTAAATACTCATGATGTGTGATGCAGAGTTTGATGGAACATAGGGAAATTATTTCACTGCATCAAGTCTCCTGTAGCAGTAAATTAGCATTGGGGCAGCAGATATTTTATTTTTTAGTGGCATCCAGAAAAGGTCCAAGGGAATTCTCCTGTGGGAGGAGGGCTTGGAGTCAGTACCAAGTTTACAATGGTGCCAATGGTGCCATGGCACCAGGCCCACCCTGCATCTCGCTGCAGACACAGTGCTCAGAATTAAGCGATGTTCTCAGGGCTGTTGTACTCTATACTAGTTTTCAATTGCCTGCTAAATGCTTCAGCCATGCCACTTTCTCACTCAGCTATATCCTGAATACTGTGACTGGGAATGAGAGGGGGAGGCAGGGAGTGTAGCAGATGCCAATTTGAGGTGAATATTCTCTTGTCCATACCGTTATGGGTTTATGGTGCTTTATGCCATGGACTGAAGCAAAGTGGCTGGTGAATAACCAAGAATCTGGTTAATAATTGTTCTCTAAATTCAGCTTTCTTCTTTCTCTCTCTGTGAATTATCACTAATTCAAAAGAGTAGCGTGCAAGTTGACTGGATAATGGTAATAGCATAATCTCTTGTTATAACATTGTAAACCCTACTACCTGGTTTTCATATTAAACACTTACTATACATAATACAATAAATCTGACAGAAACAAAACCTAGGAAAAATTATTCTTTCTGCATCTTATTTAAAGTTTTCCAGTTATCTCTTGCTTCAGAATGCCTCATGGGTCACCCAGAGTGTTTGCAATAGGATTCAACATGTGGCTTGGCAGCTGACTCTTTACTGATTCCTGAACAGCTGGGAGCTCAATATTACTCTGAGATAGGTACTATATGCAGAAGCACAACTCTGTATATATGGTGGGGGGGGGGATTATTGACCTTTGTGCATATGTAATAGTTTTTGGTGTTTGAAAGACAAGGTTTAATAATGAACTGTGGAAAAGTTCCTGTTTGGTGTGAGAGATGTTACTTATACCTAAATGGACTCTCCTTCCCCACCCCCAGCCCTATGCATGCTGGCTTGGGAATATCACTACTGTAGTGTCAGCTTTTAGGAGAGCTTCATATGCAGAGCCGTAACTAGGGATTTTTGCACACAAGGCAAGGAACAGGGGCGGCACGTCTGGCTCTTCCCTCTTGGAGGGAAGGATCCACCAACAAATTTCTGCCAAAGAGCCGGATGTGCCGTCCCTCTCCCTTCCTGACAGACAACCTGCGGCCATTCGGCAACGGGTCCCCCAGTCCCTCTTGGAGGGAAGGACTTGCTGCCGAATTGCCACTGAAGGAGAGACTTTCTGCACCCCCCACTTTCCTTGCCTGAGGCAATTGTCTCACTCGCCTTGCCCTCCTTACGACACTGTTCACATGCCCCACTTCTAGTATTATGGTAAGTTAAAATAAACTACAGTACATTGGGACATTAATGCTCTATTACAGTGTTTGTATTAGCATATTAAAAGCAATAACACTTAACAGACCAGTTAGGGCCAGCTTTAGGAAGTTTGAGGCCCACCCAATTCAAACATTTTCGGAGGGGCACCAGCAGGGATGACTTAAAAAAAAAAAAAGGTTAAAAAAAAAAGCCTTTCATTTCTTAGCAACCAGTTCCCTATAAAAATTTCTGATTTAAGGGATGTGCCAGAGTATGTATTTTTTGTACCAATAGGGTTACCATATGTCTGTATTTAAAAATTCCTCCCGGACAACAATTTAAGAGCCAAAAAACATGACATGTCCGGGAAAATACAGATGTATGTTAACCCTACCTAAAGTTCTTTTTAAAAAGATGGGCCTGAACTAAAAATGAGCTCCGTTTCACATGTTTGGGTCCCCGCCACTTCCTGGGAGTGTGCTAGGGTGACCACATGTCCCGATTTTATAGAGAGAGTCCCAATTTTTGGGTCTCTTTCTTATATAGGATCCTATTACCCTCCACCCCATCCCGATTTTTCGCACTTGCTGTCTGGTCACCCTAGGGTGTGCACATGTGTGGGTCCCAGCTGCTCTCTTCCCCCGTCATCGAAGCAGGTGTGCAGGGTTACTGCCCTGGGAACTGCAGGGCACCAGTGGACATGGGGCTGGCTGCTGGCAGGGCAAGGGGTGCAGGGATGGCTGGAGACAGGGGTGTGTGG
Source organism: Gopherus flavomarginatus (assembly GCF_025201925.1). NCBI lineage: Eukaryota > Metazoa > Chordata > Testudines > Testudinidae > Gopherus > Gopherus flavomarginatus. Next base: position 25,221,476 of record NC_066628.1, read on the forward strand.
GGTGGGGTGAGGTGGGCTGGCTGGCTTCAGGCAGGGCCACAGAGGGGTTTAGCATGGATTGGCAGGGCTGAAAACAGAAGAGTGCAGGAATGGCTGGGTTCAGGCGGGGTGGGGAGGGAGGGTGCGGCAGGGGTTGGCTAGAGACAGGGCAGGGAGTGGTTGGCTGGAGACAGAGCAGGGGGTGCGGGTACAGGGGGTACAGACCACCCGGTCTGGTAAGTGCTCCCTCTCCCTCCCCCACCAGGGTAGCAGCAGCAGCCCGGGGCTCCCCTGCTTCCACAGCCCCGGCCATGTACATAGCTGCCAGAGCCCTGGGGAAGCGACAGGGCTCCAGTGGCTATTTAAAGGGTTGGGGCGATAGAAGCAACGGGAGCCCCGGACTTTTTAAGTAGACCACAGATCCCCACAGCCCTACCCCAGGGCTCCAGCAGTGTGGCTGTGGTGGCAATTTAAAGGGCCCCCAGGCCACCCCGGTACAGTGCACTGACTCTTGCCGATACACCGAACCGGGGCTTGGGTGCGGGACCCTCTTAGAGGCAGGGCCCCAATTCAGGGGAATTGGTTGAATTGGCCTAAAGTCGGCCCTGCCAGTATATCCAGGACGTTACTAGCATACTTCTCCCCCACCAATACCTAGTAGTTGCACTGTTATCTCCCATAGCTACATATGTTGCAGCTTTTTTGTTAAAACTAAATTGAGAAGAAAGACTACTGATTCAGAACTTGTTTAATGGTTACTTTATTGCTAAAGGGTGTAGTGGGGTGTAGACTTGGAGAGATGAAGGTTTCTTTGACATAGGCAAGATCAAGTATTTTATCCAAAACCAGAATATGGATGGTGCTGGTCTTCTTGGTGTCTGACGTTGAACTATTGTCAAAAGTTAGAGGGTGACTCTTCTCCTTCCTCATATTTTGGTTGAGGATTCCATTGATAAAGGGATTGGCCTCAAATACCTGGTTGTAGGACTCTTTCACGGTGTAGTTTTCATCTTGGATGGCCGGGTCCTAATTATATTAAAGCATGTACTTTAGTCTTTGTAATCGTCTGTTATAACTCTGTAGTTTTTTATGAAGGCAGGAGTAAAATAAAAGTAGCTGCAATAGATTCATAGTTAACGAACACTGAAAATGTACATACTCTAAATCAGACTCCTAATCTTAATTTTTTCTTAATAAATAAATCCATAAGAAAATTCTGTTGGGAAACTGCTGTAGGGAAGTGCACTTCTCCTATATAGGTCATAAGGATCCTATCTTTCTGAAACTGGCTGCTCTTTCTTTCTTTGATCTGCAGAGTGACTGATGCTTTTCAGACATCAGATGTGGGTACAGAAGGGTTTCATTGCATCTTCTCTCTTGGCACCAGCTACTCTTCTCTCTTCTAGTTGTATTAATAGTGGGTGGGTGTGTCTCACCTTTTTTAAAATTCATATATGCTATGGACAGTCTTGTCCTCTTCTCCTCTCCTGATGTCAGTGTAGATGCAGGCAGTGCAAAATGTACTACAGTCACATAGGATCTCAAATGCTAAGCTGCATTTCAGTGATCTGAGGTTTGAAGAACAATGTGGAACTAGCTGTTTTACGGGATGTCTAGATTTCATTCCTGTAGTTACATAACTGGTGATAGGAAAGCAGGGAGAGAGAGAGGTGTGTGTGTGTGTGTGTGCTCTGCAAGGCTGCTGGCCACGGGGCCAATGGGTGTGGGTGGGCTGGGTAGGATCTTGGGAGTCACGTCTCAGGGATCTGCCCCATTCCCCAGCACTGCTCCAGTTCTGAGCTCTCTCCTTTGCCTGGGACCTGTGGGGTCCCATCTGCCTCCCTGGGGGAAGAGGCACCTGGGACTGGTGCAGAGGCTGGGCCAGTCTCAGCCAGTCACAGGGAACAGTCGGGGAGAGGGGAGGCTCAGCTGTGTCCTGAGAGAGCCTGACCCGAGGAGGCTCTGCTCCTGCTCTAGCCTGGCTGCTTGCACCATTCCCAAGGGGCCAGAGTTATCCTGCCCCAGGACCAGCTCTGGCTGCGCTGCCGGCTCAGCCTGTCAGACATAGTCACCTCCCATCAGGGCCGGCTATTGTGGCTGGGGGTTAGGGTGTGGGAGAGTAGGTTTCTAGTGGATCTGGGTCGGTGCTGGGCAATGGAGGGTTGGGAGATCCCTGTATGTTGAGGGGCTGTGCAGTGGGGGAGATCTGTGTGTGTCTGGGCGCTCGGAAGTGTGGGAGGTCAGTGCGGGGCACTGTGCAGTTGTGGTGGTGGGGGGCACTGGGCAGTGAGGGGATCTGTGGGGGGGGTTCTGAGTGGGTGGGGGAGAGATCTGGGAGGGCACTGGGCATAGGGGTTTGTGGGGATCTCTGGATGGTGTGATACTTGGCGTAGGGAGTTGGAGGGGTGCTGGGCAGGGGCTTGTGGGGGTCTCTGGGTGGTGTGGCACTGGGCGTAGGGAGCCAGAGGGGTGCTGGGCAAGGGGTAGCATGGAGCAGCCTGGGCCCACCCCCAAGGGGAAGAAGCACGATGGCAGCGCAGGGCCAGGCTGAACAGTGTGGGTGTGGTAGCTCCCGGTTTGCAAACAGTTCCCTTGTACTGGGCTGGGTGGAGTAGGGCTGTCCCTGCCATGCCATGACCCATCTCCCTTTGCCCCCGGCCAGTCCCTTGCTCTGAGGACTCTGCCCCCCTGCCCCATGTCCCCATTTCCCCCATGGGGACCCAGAAATATGTTTAGCACCGGGCCTACAAAAGGTTAATCTGGTCCTTTTTGGGGTGCAGGCTCTGGGATGGAGTTGGGGGGCAGGAGGGTTGCAGGCTATGGGGAGTTAGAGTGAGGGGTGCAGGCTCTGACCTGGGGCAGGGGATTGGGGTACAGGAAGGGGTGCAGACATGTGGGCTCTGGGAGGGAGTTAGCAGCTCAGCACGTTGTATAAGAGAAAGGACCTGTAGTGATTTCATATAGACATAGAAAATGATAGAAGACTCTTTTACATAGTCAAAATGTGAGCGGCAAGAGTTTGAGGGAGGGAGGGGGCGTCTGTACAATATTTCACCGCATTCAGTTTCCTGGCTGGAGCAGTAACAGCCCCACGACACTTGTATAAGATAGAGAGGAGCTGCAGTGTCCAAGCTTCGACAGTCTAGGAATTGGGCTGCCTGTGCCTTTAAGACCCAACCCCAGGAACCCGCCCCCTGCTCTGGTGCTGACATGCAGCGTCCTGGGAACAGAACGAAAACAGCCTCTGCACCCCCCACAACCCCGACACCCCCAGATTAGCGAGCACAGCAGCTGGCTCATCCCTAGGGGTCCCTGTTCCCCCCTCTCCCCCTCCCTAAACGAGGGGTTTGTCCCCACAGAGGGTCTGGCAGCGTCTCCCCCCTGCCTTAACCCCGGCTACCACCCCCCCCACCCCTGATTTTTCCTCTTCAGTCCCTCTCCTGCTGCTACCTACGGCAGTTTGATCCCCCCGGCCAGTAAATTTCTGCCCCCTGCTCAGACCCTGGCAGCCCCCCCGCTGCGATTTGCCCCCCTTGATCATTTTAAACCCCTCCAAAGAGGAGGCAGCAAATCGTCAGTAGAAGTGAGGGCAGAGAGAGGGCAGTGGCGACAGCAAAGGTTACTGCGCTTGCTCAGTGTAGCCAAAGTAGGGCCTCGGGAGCAGGAGCTGTTTCTGTCGTTACACCGGCCCTGCCTCTCGCTCACTAGTGTGGTGCACCAGACGTGGAGGGGCAGGGCTTGGGGTGTTTCTGAGGAGGTGGAGGTGGGGCAGGCTCTGTTCCCTCAGACAGAGTAGAATGTAGAACCCTGCCTGCTTAGTGAATTGTTCATGTATTACAAATGTGCTCCGTGAACTGTTTATTACTGACCTGTCTGGGGATGATCAGTAGCCAATATAAATTGTGAACTTGATTCCCCAGCCCTTGCTTGCTCTCAGTTGTCTATGATGTAATAGTGAGCATATGGCTGCATATATTTGTTGACTAATAACTAGAAATAATGGGTTAAATCTAGCTACGTTACTATTTGACAAAGAGGGTTAGGGGATTTCCTCCAATACTCCCCACTCCCATTCTCCAGCCAGCTCAGGAGTCCACCTGAATTCCTGTCTGTTATTTATTCCTCCAGAAGGGTGTTAGTCATCTGCTGCAAGGACCCTGAACTCTTAAACGTGCCCCAGAATCCTGTGACGCTGCAAAGCAGATTATAGGCAGCCCTCAATCCCAGCTGCTTTTCTGTCATTTTCACATTGCACTGGTTTGCCAACTGTTTTTGGTTGCAATTCCAAGCTTTATTTTTGATCTACGCTGCAAATCATTTCAAGGCTTAGTATGAGTCTTCCTGTGCACCATCAAAGAACTGCAAAGATCATCCTGAGGCACTTTTGCTGATAGCTTAACTGTATTGACCTTTAGAGTGACACAAGACATCTCTTTTTCGTCAAAATCACCCATATCTTATTTATAGTTGGTTAAGAAGTACAGGAAAGGGAGCTGTTACTCCAAAATATGCCAGCTGGAGGGTTCCAAGTGAGTCATTATCAGCTGAGGATTGCAAGAGTGTAGTGTGTTCTGACTGTGCTCCTTCGCTCACCCCTCTTTGTTTCCTATTTAGGGATTTGCATAGAACAGTAGTCAGTACTCTTATATTCCAAGGGAATCCTCAGCTAGAAAGATCTATGTACTTTTTGGCTTTTTCCCTATGTCAGAGTGGCACAAATGGATTAGATTGCAGCTCAGGATCTATTTACTTATCCATTAAAAAAAAAAAAGACTTTGATGGCAAATAAAACTTTTATCAAGCAGTAGGTAAAATGTCAGGACCAAGTATTTCCCAAACTAGACCACAAGATTTGGATGAAGTTACCGAAGGGTGAAGGGATATTTGTTCTTTTGCACAGTGTGAATGACCCTCACATCAAGCATCATAAACACCAATACTAAGTTTTCGTGCTTGAGAATTCCCTACAAAACTATATGTGGATGGGCACAAATTATTTTGCATATCCTGCAACGTTGTTCTCAGTTATGACAGATTCTGTAATTGTGGACATTTGCATAAAATAACGCAAAGTGAAAGAAGATGCAGTTCAAGAGGATGGCAGAAACAAATGTCAGAAGACAATCACAAGCACGCTGAAAAACAAAACACAGGCAAAGAAAGAATGTGTGGGTGTAAATGGAAATATAAGAAAATGTTATAATATAGAAATATAATTAGCTTAGAAGAGCTATAGCAATGGGATCTCGACTTGCTCTGATATCTTGAATAGACAGTTCTCTTTTTAAGCTGCTTTTTATTAAAGTGATGACTGTGGTCAATTTTCTGTTAATAATAATAAACTCTAAATGAATTACTCAAAGTTCTGTATTAATATGTCTAATAAGGAATCTATTTGTCAAAAAACATTTCCCAAATCTTTTTTTTTTTTGTCTGTAGTGTTACAGACGTACTTGCTGGCAGGTATCTTGAGATAAATTATCAATATAATTGAAACTGAAGTGTTAATATTGTATTATTTTGACAAATAAAATATGCCAAATTTTGCAGAACTTTAAAATATTGTGCACATAATTTTTAAATTTTTAGTGCAGAATTCCCCCAACAATAAAACCCAGGAGTACAAGAAAACAGTGAGAAAATGTGGGTCAGTGGTCTCAGCACACCAGCTTACTGTGGACCCCACCTAAAGTCAGTGCCCCATTGTGCTGTACTCTGTGTAATAAGTTTCCTATGAGTGGACCCACTGAAGCAATCAGGATTACTTATAGTGCTGAAAGCTAAGCCTGTGAAATTTGAATGCCTTACTAGACAAGGGAAGGTTCATTATCCTCATAGGGAAACTGAGCTATAGTGAGATTCAGTGACTTGCTCCAAATCACACAGGGAGTTTGTGACAGGGCTGGGAATTGAACCTAGATCTCTTCAGTGCCTTAGCCACAAAGACACCCATCCTATTATTAACTCCCCCCTTTTTATGCTTTTTCCATCTTCGTGTGTTGTCCATTTTCAGTCTCTGGTCTTTAGCCTGTCCTGTGAGTGTAAAGTGCTTAGCACATTTTTTGGGTGCTATATATATATATATATATATATATATATATATATATATATATATATATATATATATATATATATATATATATATATATATAAATAGCTCATCATATTTTTAGTCATGTTTAAAACATATTACTTAACATGATTGTGGAAACTAGTGTACATGTAGATGATTTCTATAATGTTAGTTAACGTCTTGAAACAGCACTGTAGACAAATTCTTGGGCAATGCAGAGGAAAGGAGTTATCTAACACTGAGCAGGAATGGAGGTCAGGGTAGTTTCTGGCAGTTAGAAGGCAGTTTTTTTATGGGGAGATCAGAAAAGGTTTCAATTAGGGTTTCTACAAGTCACTCTTCTTCCTCCAGGAATTGCCACAGTTCCTGAAATTTTTAGACAATCTTCTGCCTCTTGGTTTCTGTTTGTTTCTGTATAAAAATAGGGAAAAGGCTGGTCAAGGACACTGATGGAGCCTGGGGTCTTTTCTTGGAGAACTGAGTGTGCAGGAGGGAGAATTTCTTTGAAAATCCTAAGACCTCTGTCATTTGACTACACCCTCCCCATTGGTCCCAATATCTCTGAAAGGGATATTTCCATCTCTGTCATGGTTAGCATATTATGTTATTCACAGTCTTGGGAATTCAGAACCCGAGCAGCAGCAGGAGGCAGGACTTAGCACTACACTGACAAAGATGCCAGGGGAGGAAAAAGAAATAAACATGTTATCAGTGCAGGAAATGGCCAGACACAGTGGACAGCACTTCATGGGTGACATTCAGTTTACTTGGAGAGGATTTCTGTGACAGCAACAAGGGCTAAAAATTAATTCATTAACTGAAATGTAAGCTTAGAGCTTGTCTACACATGACTCTAACCCAGCAATCCATGATCATGGAGAAACACACACAAGCCCACGTTTACCAAAACCACAGAGGAATCTTCCTACAAACAGAGCTCCCACTGCAAGTCCCTGCCAGTTCATGACAATGGGCACCTACCAGATATTCCTTGCTGCTCTTCTGTTTAGTCACTTTAAATCCCAGCAGCTTTTCTCTCTCTTCCCTCAGAGTCTTCAAATGGGCCGGAATTTTTTCCTGAAGAAACAAATGATTTGAGAGGTTTTGTTTTGAGGGTTGAGAAGGGTGTGGAGCTGGATGTTTTCCCATCCAAAACCCAAGATGACTGTTGGTCCTAATTGTTTTGACATCAGGGCCACCAAGGAGATGAAACCTTGTTAATGGAGACTAGAAGTGTGTCATATTCCAACTTGTTACCAATTCAGGTTCAGTTTTTTTAGTAGTCAGGGAGGCTTAACTAACAAAGTTATACAAATCTCAGAAACCACCAGGGCTCTAAATATGGGCTGGGATTCTCCCAGGAGCCCAACACCCATTGAATTTCAGACCTGAAGCCCTGGAGATTGCACTGTTTGGACAGAACTGATCTAAGCACTAGGGCAAACCCCATTAGAAGTAGGAAGACCAGTCATCTGGTTTGAAGCTCCACAGTTCCAGTTTTGTGGAGCACTATCCTTGTCCAGTAGGGACTTAGCAGTGGACGTGGTTTTGTCCAGTGAAAATGAGAGGAGGAGACTGAGGGTGTGGCCAACACCTCCATGCAGGCGGGGGCATGCTGATAAAGGCGGAGGTGGGCCCATGCAGGCCGACCGATACAGGTGGGAGTGGGACCATGCAGGCAAGCATGGGGATGTCTTGTATTCTGGGAATGTGTTAGTGACCACTCTAATTAGACATGCTGATTTATATTAAGAACAGTTGAGGTTTGCCCTAGTGCTGTCCTAAATCCTTTCCATAGCAGTGCCCTCTGGGTAGGTACCCCATTGTCCCATTCTGTGGTAACAATTTCAAAAGCAGTGGATTCTGCAAGATTTCAAAAGCTGCATTGTGGAATTAATGGAACCAGTTTGGCTGGTCCTTGTCCCAATACACAATAAAACAGCTCAGACTGACACAGGTAAGCTCCAACCTGTGGATAGTTTTGCTGTAATCCAGTCTAATCCCCATGGTATTTGTATATGGCATGGACCTGCGCTTTCTGGAGCCTTTTTGTGTGTAGACTCAAGCTACTCAGGGTCCACACCATGTTTAGCACAGTGACCTCCTCTAGTGCAGGCTGGCATTCGAGTTTCACCCCTCATGGAACAACGCAGGAATTCAGAATCTCAGTGGGAAATCTCCTGTGTCTGCTGGGTTTGGGAATTTATCAAAGTGTTTTTCCCTCTTAATAGATGTACTTCATCACTGTCTCTTAATGCTGGGGTGGCAGCATGACCTACTGGTTAGGACCCTAGATTGACTCTGGGGAGATATGGGTTCTATTCCCAGCTCTGCCGCAGACCTACTGGGTGACTCTTGCCAGCTCAGTGATAGGGATCCCAGTGCAGGCTAGCTGTGGCCACTCAATTAGGGTGAACTGCAAAGAATGGGGCAGACAGTCCCCAAAGCTGGTGGATATTTCAATACTTAGATTTACCAAGTCAGCATAAAACAGCTTCTTTATTACCTCACTGGTTGCCCAGAAGGCAGCACCACAGTTTCCTTGAAGTTACCCAGCCTCAAGCCTCCATCCAGGTACCCAAGTCAAATACAATGAAGATTTCTGAAAATCTTATCCATCATATAAAAGATTCTACCAATTCTACCATTCTACCAATCCCAAAGGATCAGACACATTACCTCTCAGGTTAATGAATATTCCAGATCTTACCCAAATACACACTCACAGCCAATTCTTATTAACTAAACTAATATTTATTAAAAAATAAAAGAATATGGGTAAAAGTCAGTAGATGTAAAGACATGAGTTCAATTCTTGAGATTCAGGTTCATAGCAGAGATGGTGAGCTTTGTAGTTCCAAAGAGTTCTTTCAGAAATAGTCCATAGGTTATAGTCCAATGTTTATAGTCCAGCCAGAACTAGGATCTCAGCTCTTGCGGTTTAGGCTTCCCCTGCATGAAACCGCAAGCAGATCTGAGGATCAGGACCCAGTGGTCTTTTATACAGGTTTCTAGCCTCCACTTGACCATACAGTCCTGGGTAAACAATAGGCTTTTGATGTAACCTTCTGCTTCCTAAACATCACCAGTAATTAGTTACACAAATTAACATCGGGCAATTTATTCATTAGGCAGTCTATCACAAACTTCAAAAAGACATATAGACGATGACATTACTTCACTCAAGATTCATTTAAATGTTAATATTCCCTGAATTAATAGTTATAGTGACAGACAGGAACTATCTGTTTACATGGTTAGCATCAAAGATACATTCCATTAATATTACCTCTAACTTCTAACGACATAGGTTTGTATTTCAAAGTTTTAGCCTATCTACCATGAATGGCCCTAATTACCATTCGCATACCGTCCTAACATGACTTTAAAGGTTGGCTCTGGGTCATTCAGTCTGCAAGCTGCTTAACCCTTTCTGGCCATGCGTTATGTATTGTATAAGATTTGCTGCAATTATATAGCAGTGGTAGCAACAATGGTTTGCATAATTATATTTTAATCAGACAATGTCACAATCCAAAGTTATTAGAGAGACACAGGAGCTGGGGCATAGACAGAACATCCCAGATGAATGCTGTGCCCACAGCAGCTGAACCAAGGTCCAGTGACAACTGGCTGTGCGCTGTAGCTCCAAAACTCATGGAAGTTGGACTAGGGTGCAGAGGGGGCAGTTGTGCTGCTGGGGACTCAGTCTGGGTTGGTTGCAAAGGTTGGTGTGAGAAGCTGACACATTTAGGGTGACCAGATGTCCCAATAAAATTGGGACCGTCCTGATTTTTAGCTGTTTATCTCGCGTCCCAACCGATATCTGGTCGGGGTGCAATTTGTCCATATATATATATATATATATATATATATATATATATATATATATATATATATATATATATATATATATATTTTTTTTTTTTTGCTCGGCTGACAGCACTCGGCTTCCTCCCACTCCTGGTGTCCCGATATTTTCTTCATCTCATCTGGTCACCCTAGACACATTGTACTAAAGGGGGAAAGGTGCCTGCTTAACTTTGATCAGGGTTCCTCTCCATGATCTGTCCCTTTGTATTGGCTGGGGATCACCTTGCTTAGATACAAAGATTGTTCTATTGCTAAGTGTGGTATTTGCCCCAGGGATTAATACTTGCTCTCCTCAAAAGGAAGGGTGATGCTTCCCTTGGGGCTTGGGATAGGTGATCAGAGTTTCCCCTTACAAATATCTGGGGGCCCACCTGAGAAAAGAGGCCAAAGCGCATATGCTGGAAGCAGAGGAGTAAATGGGGATGAGGAAGGCATCTTAGGCTGGGGTTATCCTGGGTTGAGGAAGGGAGTCTGAATCTCTAGGCACATGCATCTGTCTAAGCACCAGCCTGCCCCTTGTTGGAGAAGTAAGACTTAACTGTTAGAAAATTGGAAAATGTGGAATGCAGGTGGCAATTACTTCAAAATGCCACTGCCCAGCCTTAGGGTATGTCTACACTTACCGTTTAAAGTGCAAAAAGTCCCTTTTTTGCACTAAAACCATGGGACCGTCTACACTTGTTAATGACTTTTTGTGGTGAAATCCAGAAGTTTCACCGCAAAAAGAAAACCACCTTCACGAGAGGCATACAGTTCTTACCACTGTTCTTTTTGCGCTGCTGTGAGAGTGAAGACATGTTCTACCAGTGTAAACACCCTTTGGCCTCCGAAGGATATCCCACAGTTCCAAAAATGACCACTCTGGCCTGCATCTCCGCTGCTCTGATGCACGGACATCCGCCCTTCCCCCTCTAAGCCCTGGGAACTTCGAAGCTCCCTTTCTCTTTGTTTGAAGACGTGGCGGGGAAAGCAGCCAGACAGAAGGAGGTTTGAAAAAAAATGCCACGGAAGAAACCAGGAAGTAATGGGGCTGCTGCGACATGAAGCAGGGCATTGAGCAGGGATCCAGAATGCCTTCCGCTCATCCCCCAATCGAGAGAGCTGCACTGTGGGATAGCTGTCCTACAGCGCTGCTGTCCTCGGCAATGGAAGCGCTGGTAGTGTAAACGCTTTCCGATGCCTGAGGAATTGAGTGAGTACACAAACCAGTGCTTTATTTTCACCGGTTCCCTATCACCGGTGAAACTTACAGTGCAAAAACTCTGTAAGTGAAGACATACCCTTAGCTCTCCTTCCCACATCCGTAAAGCCCCACTCACTCCCACAAGCCTACACACTGCTGCTCCAGGAGACTTTCCACTTTGCCATACTTCTGATGCAGCTATTTAGTGGCCCTGACCTCTCTTAAAACCTGGTTCTCTCTACAACTGAGTCACCCTCAGTGCTCCCCCAGAACAGATCTCCATGGGTGTGTCTATGGGAGTGGGGCTGTGAGACTGGTGAGCACAGCCAGGAGGAGAACACTGCAATGTGTTTTTCCTACTCCTGTCAAAATTTTTGATCTTTTTGCATAAAATTTGAAAACCAGACTTCCAGTTTTTTGCAAGCTGAAGAAGGCAAAGATCTGGGATCTATAACTAGGGATTTCTCGAGAAGACTGTGATGGGTTGGATCCTCCCTTCTGGAGTGCCACCTAATGTACTGGGATTTCACTGAGTCTCTCTTGCTCAACAAGCCAGAGTTCCCTCTCCCTGCTTTGCCGAATTAGGCTTTCTGGCCTCTTGCACACACAGGTAGGGCCACACCCAACTGCAGTCACAGACTGAAGTCAGCTCCGTGTGAGAGGACTCCCCCAGCACTCACGTGCACATCCCTTTTGGGAGATAAACCTAAAATAATACTATCTTGCATTGTATAGAAAAATTTGCACAGCGCAAACTCAAAAAATCTGCCTTCTTCCTCAACGTGAAGAGAGATGTGCACGATTTCTTGCCTCTGCAGTTAGAAATGACATAAACTGGGTTTTATTATAAATAAGAAATAAGTTTATTAACTACAAAAGGTGAATTTTAAGTGGTTAAAGAGATAGCAAACAGAACAAAGCAGATTACCTTAGCAAATAAACAAAAACCACAGACTGATCTTAACACACTATAAAGGTAGGAAACAAATTAACAAAGTCTCACCCTGAGTGACAAACAGGCTGGCAGATTCTTAAGGCACCAGTTGCCTTGGCTTTCCCAGGTTTTCTTACTCAGGCTAAAGATCTTAGGCTGGGACTATCACTTCCCAGAGTTCAGTCTTTTTTTCCTGAGGTGTTCTCAGGTGTGTTGTTGTAGGGAGACTGAGGACCCCTTGATGTTGTCATTGTTCCTCTTTTATATCCTCCCCTCACTTGCTGGAAAGATTTTTTGCTGTGACCTGGGTCAAACATTTCCCTTTGTGTAGAACTATCTTGGAGAGGTTTCTATTGCACACAGTTTCTGGGATAATCCTTATGCCTTTGTGCATTTCTTCAATAAGCCACTAAGGGCTTGTCTAGACTGGCACTTTACAGCACTGCAAGTTTCTCACTCAGGGGTGTGAAAAAACAACTCCTGAGCGCTGCAAGATACAGCGCTGTAAAGTGCCAGTGTAGACAGTGCACAAGCGCTTAGAAGGGGCCTGCTCAGTGCATAGTGCTGTTCCTGGCACTGAAACCAGGGTGAAGGGCTGGAAACAGGCATGATCACAGCATCGCACACACACCACAGACTGGAGTGGAGAGCTGAGAACAGACATGCTTGGTGCATGGCCCAGGAACACAGCGCTGAGTCTGGGAGGTGAGACTGAACAGGCTCACTCCAGGCCCGGGCACACAACCCTGAGATGGAGGGGGGAGAGAGGGGGAGAGACCCCCATGGCAATGAGTAGGGCAGTGCTGGGCATGCCAAGGGAAGAGAAAGTTGATGGAGGGCAGGGGGAGGGGGAAAGGGAGGGGACACCTGGGTCCTTCCCAAAGGGTGAAGGGCCAAAGCAGGGATGGGAAGGAGAAGGGAACTCCGGAAGGAGCCAGAGTTAAGCCTGGGGTGAGGCATTGCCAGAGAGTGATAGCAGGCAAAATCCCAGCACAGGCGGGGGTAGAAAGGTAATAGTTACCCCTGTAGACGGAGACATCAGTGTTTGCAAAAATAGGGTGAAGGGCAGAGGGGCTTCCCCCTACCCCCACAGACAACACCTCTCAGCATGGACTTCCCAGGACTGGGTTCTTAAAGGCACAGGCATCCCAATGCCTAGTATCTGCTGCTCCTCTTTGACTGATGTAACCTACTGAGGTGCTGTAGGAGACTTAATCTAGTGAAACATTTTACACAAACCCCTTCAGAAACAAAGAATCCCTTATCACTGTATCTAACTGCATAGAGTCTCATAGCAGTTCACCAAGTTGTCTGTCTCATCTGCTGCTGGGATTCTCTAAATTCTCTGAATTTTTAATTCTAACTTTTTCTTCTTATTTTTAGAGCAGAAGTTTATTCTGTTGGATCTTCTGACTTCCACTCAGACTCAATTTCTCGTCTCAAAACTTTGTCTTCATTCAATCCACCAATGGTGATTGCATTTTGCAACTGTTATTTTGCCTCTCAGTCTGTCCCTTAGTAGTTTTTCCTCATGCCATTATGTACAACTTGATTCTCAAATATGCAATAAAGGCATTATACTATCTCCTGTGACATCTTTCTCAAAGGTAAAATCTATTATAAGTTTGGCTGAACATTAGAACTGCCGTAGTGGGTCAGACAATAGTCCATCTAATCCAGTATCCTGTCTTCTGACAGCAGCCAGTGCCAGGTGCTTCAGAGAGAATGAACAGAACAGGCAATCACTGAGTGAACCATCCCATTGACCACTCTCAGCATCTGGAAACTCTGGGTAACTGAATCCCCAACTCACCTGTGGCAGAAAATTCATTGTCAAAGTTGATAATAGGCAGGATTTTAAATATCCACCAGAGGCCTGCTGTGCATACTCAAAGCTGAGATGTGTAAGGAAAAGGCAGCTGAGATGAGAGTTGGGACAGAGCGATGCAAACCAACCTGCTGAACATGCCTAATAGGTTGCTTTTAAGGCTTTCAATTTAGCAAGGTGGGAAGTCTACGAAACAACCTGAAGAGAGAATAGTCATAAGATTTAATAATGCTTTCCACTTCTACAGCACCGTCCCTCAGCATTACCAACTGTGCAAAGTGCGTTGGGAACATCAAGATGTTAACCTTTGCAGCGTCCTGTGAGAGGCAGGTCAGTGTTCCAGTTTTATAGCTGGAGAACATGAGACACTGGGAGCTGACATGGCAGCAGAAGCATTCTGAACAGAATTCTTGTTTTTGTTTATTAAAATATTGGATCCAGTATAAAACGCCATTATACAAAGCAATATGAAGTAACAGACTGAAATACCATTGGAAATAATAATAATAAAAAAGGAATCATGCAACCCCTAGTAATGCACAATTCCGGTCCAGTCCTGTATAGAGTGTACCCACTGAGGGCCCTGTGTGCTTACCAGAAACCTAGAGGAACCAATACCAATGCCTGAAACAGGAAACTCAACTGCTCCCGATAACCTCTGAAAAACCCTTGCCAGCCTGGAAACAGAAACCAGCAGGATGGACTCAAGGCCCATCCTGGTCCTTATTTCTTTTATTAAAATAATGGGAGGCTGGAGAATCACACCATCACCAGGAAGAGCAGGTCTACGTGACTGGTGACTCCCTACTAAGAAGAACAGACAGGTCTGTCACCAGAGATGATCTGAAGAACAGAAGGGTTTGTTGTCTGGCAGGGGCTAAGATACAGGATGTGGATCTGAGGTTGAAGAGGAGCCTAAGGGGAGCAGGAAAGAATCCACTGATTGTCCTTCACATGGTTAAAAATGATGTTGCTAGATTATCACTAGAAGGCATCAAAGGAGACTATGCCAGGCTGGGGAAAATGCTTAATGAAATGGAGGCTCAGATCATGTACAGTGGGTTTCTACCCGCCCCTAGAGGAGGAGAACAAAGGGGAAACAAGATTACAGTGATCAACAGGCGTCTCAGCCTGTGAGGCTATAAGAAGGGTTTTGAGATTTTTGACCACTGAGAGGCATTCACTGAGACAGGACAGTTCTCATGGGATGGATACCACCTGAGTAGGGAGAGAAATAGACTTCTGTGATGGAGGTTGGCACAGCTGATTAAAAGAGCTTTAAACTAGGAACACAGTGGAGCCAGCTGGGGAATGATCATGTAATCTCCACGCCTGATTTTAAAATTGAGAGGGAGGAAAATCAAGTAAGAAAGGATAAAGCAATGGAGAAAGGAACAACAATGGGTAGCAGAATGGACATTAAGAGGAAGCATAATGCTGATATCAGTCAGGTAGTTGATACTGGCAGTAAAATAACTCTATCCAACTGAGTGAGGAATTTGGGCAAAGCGAGGCAGCAACAATTAAGATGTTTGTACACCATGCAAGTAGGGTTATCAACTTTCTAATTGGACAAAACCAAGCACCCTTATCCTGCTCCCTGCTCATCCCATTCCTTGTGGACCTACCCCTGCCCTGCCCTGCCCTGCCCCTTCTCCGAGGCCCCATCCCCTCTCACTCCATCCCCCCACCCTCACACACTTTCATTAGGCTGGGGCAGGGGGTTGGGGATGGGAAGAGGAAGGGCTCCAGCTGGGGATGTGGGCTTTGGGTTGGAGCTGGGGATGAGGGTTGGGGGTGCAAGAGGGGCTCTGAGCTGGGGCTAAGGGGTTCAGAGTGCAGGAGGTTCAGAGCTGGGGTGGGAGTTGGGGCATGGGAATGGGTGCAGGGTGCAGGTGGTTCTTACCTAGGTCGGCTCCCAGGACATGGATGGCAGGTCCCTGTACCCCTAGGTTAAGGGGCTGCCAGGAAGGCTCCATGCACTGCCCCTGCCTGGGACTAGGGCCAGGGGCTTGCCGTGCTCTGGCCGGGGCTACAGCCAGGAGAGTGGGGCCAGGGGCTTGCTGTGTTCTGCCCGGCGCTCCGGCTGGGAGAGTGGGGCCAGGGGTTTGCCACACTCCACCAGGTGCTCTGGCCGGGGCAGTGCAGCCAGGGGCTTGCCGCGCTCCGCCAAGTGCTGCGGCTGGGAGAGCGGGGCTTGCCATGCTACGGCCAGGGCTATAGCTGGGGGAGCGGGGCCGAGGGCTTGCTGCACTTTGCCCTGTGCTCTGGCTGGGGGATCAGGGCTTCCTGCCCTTCAAACAGTGCTCCGGGAGGGAAAGCGGGGCCAGGAGCTTGCTGCGCTTCGCTCTGCACTCTGGTCAGGGGAGTGGGGCTTTCCGCCCTCTGAACGGTGCTCCGGCCAGGAAAGCAGGGCTGGGGGTTTGCTGAGCTCTGCCCGGCGCTACAGCCAAGAAAGCTGGGCTTGCCGTGATCTGCCTGGCGCTCCGTCCCCGGGAGCGGAGCCTGGGGCTTGTCTCATTTAATACCAGACACTCAAGTTCACCCATCTTGGTATTTACACTTCTAGCATTCGTATACAAAAATGATCAATATGTAGTTGTCTGTCTTCATGTGATATAATTGAATAGGACTCCTTTTCATTAGTCTGCTTCCCTTCAGTTCCTACCTGTACTTTATCCACCTCTTTTTTCTTTTCTTTGGGACATAGAGTATCCTGGATAATAAATGCTCCCCTAAGGGATATTTCTTTCTGAAGCATGTGCTCCTCCACATCTGTCAGCTTTCCAGAGCCTAAGTTTAAAAATTCTTCTGCAACCTCTTTTAAAATTGTGGCCAGCAGTCTGGTTCCATTTTGGTTTAGGCAGAGTCTATCCTTCCTGCATAGGTTGTACCTTTTGCCAAAGTTTCGTCAGTTCCTAATAAACCTAAATCTTTCCTCCCAGCACTGTCTCATCCAAACACTGAGAACCTGCAGTTCTGCCTGTCTATCTGGCCCTGTATGTGAAAATGGAAGCATTTCTGAGATTTGTCTGATGTTATTAGTGAAGTAAGCTGACAATTCTTCATAGTGCTTGATTCTTGGATCTGGGCTACACATTGTGGGTTGATTACACAAGTCAGTAGGCAGAATAGATGTCATCCATACACCTCCTGCCTTCACTGCAGGGGAATGGATGGGTTATTTCACCTTGTTTGCTGCAGAGGCCTAGTTCTGTAAGTGTTTGACTCCTCATGGACAGATTCACAAAGATTTATTTTGTACCAACGGTGTTTTAAATTTCTGCCTGTGCACTTCGTCTGCTGCAGTTCATCTGTGACCCATCCACTGGGTCTTCCCGCTTTGCGTGGGGGGAGTGGGCAGCTTGGAACAAAGGCTTATGGTTGTGATCATCAGGTGATTGTACTAAGTCATCAGGACCTTGGCCTTTATCATTGGTGGGGCTTGTTCTTCTAGAGTGAGTTGAAAATCTAGAGTGTTCAGGAGTCTAGAGCTTTGATTGTTTGCTACCCAGGTGGGAAGAAGGGAAGACTCTTGCCTCAGCCTGGATGAAGGACTGATCAGATCAGGAGTGTGGTACAATATGGACAGGTCAAATTTGCAGTCCTAGGCTGAAGATAGGAATGAATGTATGTCTGGGGGCATGTGTTGGTCCAGAGATGGTCTGGAAGAGTCCCATTTGGATCATGAGATCACATACTATGGTATCATTTATATTGCATATGAAAAGCTACCTGTCACCCAGGACAAGGAACCTGGTGCATTTCAAAGCCTTGCTGGGCAGCACCACTGTGTGTCCTCCCAGGTTGACAGTGTTTCCATTTGGTGAGCTGTACACCCCTACAAGTCTCTCAGTCTTTGTCCCACAGATCATATGTATGCAGTCACATGTGTGTTTGTTAGCCTATGTTACACTACATGCCACTGGCAGAAGCACACAGCATATGTGTAGCTGTATGCTTCAGTGAAAAGCTCACCACACCCACACTGCTGTGTGTAGCTACATGTTAATGAAAGGCTCTGGCATGGCTTGGGCAAGTAGAGATCTATGTAGTGTGTGTACTCGGGTACCCACTCACACCATTCAGGTGTGACTTTACTCCACATGTCTAACTAACTACACAGCTATTTATAGCCGTCCTTGGGGACTACGTGAGTATGTACACTACACATTGTAGGAAGAAGGTGCACTTTAGACATATGCCTAGGTAGAACATCCTGTGTATCAGAAGGGGAACAGGTGAGCTACCCCGTTTCCTTTGCATTGTATTTACTTGTGAAGTGTAAAAGCACTTTTACAGGCTCCTTGCTGGTGCTGGAGGTAGCTGACCTCCTGTGATCCCTGCTAGGGGAGTTGCATACGCAGAAAGACTTAGCTGAATATAGACCCAGATTATAGTTATAAAGACATGAGTCTGGTCCATTTATTGTACAGTAATATACTGATATTAAATTAGTAATATGATTTGTGGTATTTTGTTTTCTAGGTCAGTTCCAAACATAGTAAAATCCTGACATTGTGTTACAAACATCGTATTCTTAAAAGGCTGTGCAGATATTAGTAATTGCTAAAAAGCGGAAAACTTTTTTTAAAATGGAAAACATACAGATTAAGATGGCATTGCAAACAGTGAACACTTCATCTTTTATTCAAAGTTACATTAGCTCAAAATTGTTACAGGTTCGATATAGATTGAGATTCAAATAGCTAGGCTCAAACAACTTTCATTAATCAAAGATTAACATGGTATAATACAGAAAGAAAAAATCAATTTGTTACCAACCCATTCTAAAAACTGCAGCTGGTCAAATTCTCCCAAGATTTTGCTCATTCTCCCATCTGTATTTATCCCTGAGTCGAAGATTGGTTATTTGATTTACCACACATACACTACCAAGATATAGGCAGCGATTTGCTTATCCTTAGCTGCTTTCCAGATAAAGTAGCAGTTAGCAATGAAAAAAATAAAGTCCTAGTTAACAGCTCTGTTTTTGAGTGCTCAGTTTTACAGATTCCAGTTCAGTTCCATTCTTCATATGGGGAGCCATCTCTGCAGAATCACCAATATATGTAACTATAACTTCAGAAGTAATGATTTTTTTCAGAACACCTTTCTTCTGGCAGCAAAATATGGGTGAGTTAGGTCAACAAAACTGTTGGGATATGGAAGGGTTAAGTAGAGACCTGAGAAACCGCTAGTGTGCTGGTATGGCATTAGAAAGTGGAGTCACAGGCAGGCACCATTTCTTTGCTTGATAGCTAAGGGGAGAGTGATAGCTCAGTGGTTTGAGCATTGGCCTGCTAAACCCAGGGTTGTGAGTTCCCTCTTTGAGGGACCATTTAGGGAACTGGGGTGTAAAAAAAACTGTCTGGGGATTTGCCCTGCTTTGAGCAGGGGGTTGGACTAGATGACCTCCTGAGGTCCCTTCCAACCCTGATATTCTATGATAAATGTCATCCCTTGCCCTCCCCTTCAGCTTGTTGGGGATAGATAAGTGTTGCAGCTGCATAAGGAATGTGGGGATCTAAAAGATATTCTTTGCATTGAGCAGTATTATCTCCCTCTCCCTTCCTTCCCAAGCTATATAAAACTGCTGATTGAGGGAACTTGTGGCAACAAATTACTGAAAAGAAATGTATTTTCAAGGTAAAGATGTGTGTATAATATGCATAATACTGTAATCAGTCAATAGGGGTGGGTATAATCATAGTATAGGGGTTTCTATTACTTCATAAGGGCTTTTGGGGTGGTGTAGTGGATGTAGGCATTTACATAGACACTTTTTATTTAAGTTAGTGCTGTAAGTAATCTAGTGCTTACTTGACAATTTGGGTTGAGGGGAACAAGTACTGCTATAAAGAAGCCCATCTACTCAATCCATCTCTGGGTCAGCCTGCTCATTCTCTAACAAAAACTGAGCATCACTGCCATTTTAAATTTATGAACAAATTCTCATTGTTGTTTGTTTGTTGGAATTTTTAAAGAATGGATAAACCTCTCCTGAGAATGAATAGTCATTAAATGTGAACAATGGAGTCCCATCGGTTACACTGAAAAAGGTCACCAGCCTCTCTGGGAAACTAAGATAAACTCCAATTTTCTTGGCCTTTTCCTGCACCATGACTGGGGTCCATGGATGTGTTTTTGCCCAGTAATTTCTCTCACACAAACCCATAACCCAGAATCCCTCTCTAGGGGAGAAGGAAAGTTTCCCTTTTCTCTGTATGGATTTTCTGGCCACTCTCAGGTCCCAGTCAGTGCTTGTCCCGACATCCACCTCCCAGTAGTGCTTTTCAGAGGGGAATCCTTCAGAGCCCAACACACAGACAGTCAAATCAAACCTCTCTGGATTTGGCAAAAGTCTTTGAGGTTGGGATTTGTGGATCAAACTCTTCTCATCCCAAGAAATGGAGATTGGGGTGGGCTGTTCTATCAAAAGTGATGTTATCTGCAAAGAGAAATTGGGCTTTCAGAAACACTGGTCTAATGTCAATCTGAGCTGGGATAAGGGGTTGTTTACAGGATAGGCCCCATACTGCACTCAGTTCTCAAGGGGGGCGTTTGGCTTGCTTGAAGCCTGCTTGAGAATGTTTTTGTTCTTTTGAAATATTTCAGAAACATGAGAGTTGTTTGAGATTCACTCTAAACTGAAAGCGATTCTGAATTATTTGGGTGGCGTTGACAGTGACTTATTGAGTGAACTTGTTCAAATATCTTAAGCAAGTCTGTATAAACTGTGTATAATCCCTACTTCAGTGAGGGACACATGCAGCTGGATTAATATTTGCAAAGAGCTATGAGATAATCAGAAGAAGATGGGAATCAAATGCAAATTACTGTCACCACTCTCAAATATTTATATCTACCATAAATCACCATCATTAAATGTGTCTCACCATTCCCTGAATGACTATTGCTAAGTATATTCAGTTTTCTCCACCAACACTATAATCAGCATCAATCTCAAATCAACACCACCACTGCCAGAGGTAACTTTTCACCACTGTCTTCAATTCATCATTATCAAATGCCATCAAAATCCCACACATTTTACTCCTGGTCACCACTATACAGCGTCATAATACCTATCATCAGTACTTTTATTAGTATGATAAGTGGAGTCACAATCACCAGCACCACCTCATCTGTGTTTTCACCCTGTTCAAATCCTGAGTCTCTCACTTATGGCTAATTCTGATCTCACAACAGTGTAAATAAGGGAAGACTCCACATAAATCCATGAAATTACACTTATCTGAAATTGTTGAGAGGTCAGAATCAGTTCCTGATATAAATGTGATTGTTGAACAAGTGAACACTGTGTGAAAACTTAGCAATGGTCTCAGGATTTGTTCTCAAGAGAACAGCATTTGATAGCATGTTTCCACTTTGATTGCTGTATTAACACAATGATTTCTGAATAATGTGTTTTCTGTTACTTGTTTTATCACAAGCCCTTCTCCATTCTGAAATCAGAGTGAGAAATAATGGACATAGAATTAAAAGGGGATCCACACTGAAGATTTCTCTCATTCTGGCAGCAGGTTGCTCCAGACTGAGGAAGCATTAAATGATTATTTAATTGTGCATCAGAAAAAATATAGGTATTAATATGCATGAAAATGACTCTAGAATGTACACACAGGCACACATTGTACACCATACCTACCATTTCCTGAACTCCTATGATTAGAAACTGAGCAGGGGTATCACAGAGCACAGACTCTCCTTGCTAGACTGGCACCTCCTCCTGGTTGTTCTGGGGATTAGCCTGAAGCCAACATCCATGTCCATCATCTGGACACTGGCACTCGGTCTCTGCTCCTGGCTTATGGCTCCTCTCTCAGCTCCCTGAACCACAGTGTCCTCTTTGCAACTCAGCCCCCCAACTGTGTCACCATCTGTGTTTTCCCCATCCAGTGAGTAGGCGGGGTGCATCTCTGTCCCACAGTCCAGCCACTTCCCAGTGGTGGTGACCCAGGCTTGCCTGCTACTCTGGGCCCCAGACCAGGCACCTTGTAAGTAGCAGCAAATAGCTGCTCTTCTGTAACCTCTGTCAATGCTATTCTCTTTCCCTGGGCCACTTCCCATACCCCCAGCACCTTCTTTGCCCTCAACTTGGGATGTTCAGCAGCTTAGTCCCAGGAGCCAGCCAGGCTGGAAGGAGGTTACTAGTGGTGTTCCTCAGGGATCAGTTTTGGGACCAATCTTATTTAATCTTTTTATTACTGACCTTGGCACAAAAAGCGGGAATGTGCTAATAAAGTTTGCGGATGACACAAAGCTGGGAGGTATTGCTAACACAGAGAAGGACTGGGATATCCTACAGGAAGATCTGGATGACCTTGTAAACTGGAGTAATAGTAATAGGATGAAATTTAATAGTGAAAAGTGCAAGGTCATGCACGTAGGGATTAATAACAAGAATTTTAGTTATAAATTGGGGACGCATCACTTGGAAGTAACAGAGGAGGAAAAGGACCTCGGAGTATTGGTTGATCACAGGATGACTGTGAGCCATCAATGTGATATGGCCGTTAAAAAAGCTAATGCAGTTTTAGGATGCATCAAGCGAGGTATTTCCAGCAAAGATAAGGAGGTGTCAGTACCGTTAAATAAGGCACTAGTGAGACTTCATCTGGAAAACTGTGTGCAGTTCTGGTCTCCCATGTTTAAGAAGGATGAATTCAAACTGGAACAGGTTCAGAGACGGGCTACTAGGATGATCTGAGGAATGGAAAACCTGCCTTATGAAGGGAGACTCAAAGAGCTTGGCTTGTTTAGCCTAACCAAAAGAAGGTTGAGGTGGGATATGATTGCTCTTTATAAATATATCAGAGGGATTAATATTACAGAGGGAGAGGAATTATTTAAGCTTAGTATCAGTGTGGACACAAGAACAAATGGATATAAACTGGACACTAGGAAGTTTAGACTTGAAATTAGACGAAGGTTTCTAACCATTAGAGGAGTGAAGTTCTGGAACAGCCTTCCAAAGGGAGTAGTGGGGGCAAAAGACATATCTGTCTTTAAGACTAAGCTTGATAAGTTTATGGAGTTGATGGTATGATGGGATAGCCTAATTTTGGCAATTGATCTTTGATTATCAGCAGGTAATTATGCCCAGTGGTCTATGATGGGATGTTAGATGAGTTGGGATCTGAGTTACTACAGAGAATTCTTTCCTGGGTGCCGGCTGGTGAGTCTTGCCCACATGCTCAGGGTTTAACTGATCACCATATTTGGGGTCGGGAAGGAATTTTCCTCTAGGGCAGATTGGCAGAGGCCCTGGAAGTTTTTCGCCTTCCTCTGTACCATGAGGCATGGGTCACTTGCTGGAGGATTCTCTGCACCTTGAGGTCTTCAAACCACAATTTGAGGACTTCAGTAACTCAGACATAGGTTAGGAGTTTGTTGTAGAAATGGATGGGTGAGATTGTATGGCCTGCATTGTGCAGGAGGTCAGACTAGATGATCATAATGGTCCCTTCTGACCTTAAAGTCTATGAGATCCCTCTTTCTTTCCTGGTCCTTACTAGCCACTGCTCTGCCTAAAATGCTTAGTTCTTTCAGCCCTCTAGGGACACAGTCCTTACTCCCTAAGCTCACATCAGCAACTGACCTACTCTGCCCTGCAGCTCCCTTTTACCTGAATCTGCTGGGCCCAGACTGGTCAGTCCTGCAACTCCTCCCTGATTGGCTGTGCATCATGCAGCCTCTCTGGGCTGCTCGGATGACTCACTTCCATAGCTCCTTCCAGGGCAGGGCATGATTAACCCCTTCGGTGCCATGACATTACATGGATTTGAAATTGCTTTGTGGTCAGAATTATGTTCTGATATAAATGTGATTTTTCCCAAGGAAGGACTGTGTACAAACTTAGCATGGTTCTCATGATTTGTTCTCAGGATAACAGCAGGCTATATATTGGTTCTGGTTTGGTTGCTGTATTAACACAATGATTTCTTAATCCTGGAAGAAATGTGTATTTTGTTACCTGTGTAAATGCAAGTCCTTCTCCAGTCTGAAATGAGATTGAAAAATAACAGACCTTGAATTAAAAGAGGCCCATACTAAAGATTTTCCTGCCTCTGACAGTAGGATCTTCCAGACTGAGGAAGCATTAGTCATTTAACTGTACAGCAGAAAGAAGTGTAGATATTAATATACACAAAATTCTCCCTAAAATGTACACACAGAGAGACATAGGAGTCCATCCCTACACATGGGCTTTTCTGAGCTGCTATGATTAGAACCTGAGCAGAGTCTAGGTCTGCCTAAGAACTGCTTTGTCTTGCAACTCAAGCCAATGCCACATCCCATCATGTGACCTGCTCATTTTGTGGTGTGGTATGTTACCAGCTTTTTCTTCCATAAACCAAACTCCTTCATGCTTTCCCCTCACCTGCATACACTGTGCCAAACCACTGGAGACTATAAGCACAATCCGCACACCACTTATATTATTTATTTTGGCAGTGTGGCTGGAGCATTACACCTCAAATGACATATGGACTAGAAATCAAAGCCATAAAATGACTTGACTGTTGCAGTACTCAGCATTGCAGCATCTTTTAGGCACCTAGCTACCCACTGGAATTCACAAGGCCTGTTCCCTGCTCCCTATTCACTGCATGGTGTAGTTTGTAATGAATACATTAATCTATTAATAGAGCTGGATATAAAAGATTAATATCTGATAGATGATGGTGTAGCAGGGTGGTCACCCTGCGCCAGTCAGAAAGGGGTTCAAAGCAGCTGAGGGAGGCTGGTTGGGTAGTCGGCCACAGGTGTGGCTGCACACAATTAGGGCACAGCTGGGGGAGCAGAGATGACCAGGCTGCCTGGGAGACCAAGCAAGGTACCTGAGGCAGAGCAGGGCTGGGGAAGGGAAGGCAGAGCTGAGGAGCTCTGGCCTGGTGAGTCCCCAGGCTGAGGCCTTGCTAAAGGAGAGGTACTAGGGCTGCAGTGAGGCAGCTGGGCCTAGAAAGGCAGCAGGTCCTAGCCTATTGCCAATGATGAGTGGCCATTACTGCAGTCTGCCCCAGTGAGGTGGGGGGGCTAGATGATGACTGGCAGTAGCCACTGAGGCAAGGTGGGTATAGGGGGTTGGGTTTCCCCTGGGAGGAACAGCACCCCAAGGTAGGGGCACCCATAGACAGCACCACAAGGTAAGGGGCACTGGGGTCCAGGAGGGACATGAGACCAGAAGTCACGGAGATAACAGGGTAGGTAACAGAGGGTGAGACACCAGCCCAGGGCTGTGAGAGCTAATTCCTCAAGGCAATCAGCAGGAGGTGCCACACCAGTGAGTCAGTGCTTTGCAACAGATGGGTAAAAATATAGCTTAAGGTTTAAAGCTGAAATGCAAGAAACCTACATGCTTAGGCCTATAAGCTATTTAATTTAGCTAAATTAGGCCTTAGGGCTTAAGATAAATTAGCTTTATAATATGGCTAATTTATGAGTGCTAACTTAATAAAGGTCTGCTGAGCTTGTCTGTATTTGTATGCTGTTTTGAAAAATAGCTACTGACTTTGGATAATAATGTCTGTAAGAGGCAGAAACTACAAGAGGGCTATTGGTGGCCAGGGTGAAATGTTAGAGACTTCCTTAAGCTAAATGCATATTATAGTGATAAAGTGATGAGAGCATTAAGTTAAAAGCTAAACTATCCAAATGGCCTGTCAGGTGAAGAGTTTCTCAAAATATCAGGGTGCTCTCAAAGATAGATGTATATATTAATGAGCTACAGCAGGTGTATGCATAACTTATAAATAGGGTCTGACAGATGGCTGGAGGTCATCACTCCTTGGAGGTCATTTTTTTCTTGACCCTGAACAAGAGCAAAAACCTCCACACTCCTTCAGGATTACATATGGCCACGTGAATAGGAAAGAATTGGAAATGCTGGTACCAGACACTTTGTTTTTTCTAACTATTATAATTTATGTGTCAGTCATATTAACATGGGTTCCCTATGAGAGAAGATTTTTAGCATAGGCACAGATGATGAAATGTGATCATTTTTTTTCTCACATGCATCTCTAGTCTCCAACAATGATGCTAACCCCAGGGTGGAGAGATAGGGTCCTAATTAGGGGCTCTACAAAAGCCAGCACCCTAGAGGGGGTGGCACCTAATTTGGCAAATGGGAGATGCTAAGCCCTGGGAATTCAGCATCTATGTCTGGGTTGTAGGGTGGGGCCTTTCTCTATGTGGGATTCTCAGCCATGAACTATTTCCTGGAGTCAGGTGCCTAAGCTTTATCTTACAAGAAAAACAGCAATGTGCCTAATTCCACACAAAATGGCTGGGGAGAAGGACAACCTCCTTTTTAATCTTTAGCCCGGTAGTTACAGCACTCACTCAGGATGCAGAAGTTCCAGTTCTCACCCTCTGCTTGAGGTGGAGCTGGGATTTGAACTTGGGTTGCCCACCATCCACCTGAGTACCCTAATCACTGGGCTGAAGGTTACAAGGGAGTTCCAGAACTATGGCTGAAGAGCACTGAAAGAAGCTTATGGTTGGGATGGGTAAGAAGAGTGATGAAAGACTGTTTGCATCCTATGCAGAATGCAGCAGCCTGAAGGTTGCTCTAAACTGTTCGGGTTACCAACAGATCTCTGGTTGTTGCCAAAGGGAGATGTGGCAGGAAAGAGTGTGGATGCTGAGCTATGCTCTAACATTTTGCATTGGGCCAGAAGTAGGGTAAAATAGTAGCTGTATATGATACAATGATTCCCTAGTGAAAGGAGAACCCCCTAGTGCTCCTATCCGTGTGTGTGTGTGTTTTGTTTTTTTTAAGAAGTTTTTGTAGTGAGAGCAACATGAAGGAACTGCAGTATGGCTGAGATTCTGACAGAAAATATATATTTTTTTAAATTCAAAGAACTGCTGTCCCCCATTAGCATACAATAGTTAAATTAGATATAATTTTCCGCTTCTCAAAATGATTTTCCCAATTAACACACACTGTATCATGAAAAAATTACATCATGAGAAAATTATCACTGTGGAAAACATATGCTAGCCCCGTGGATACTCTCAAAGATAAAATTATCAGAAGGGGGGTCACAGTATTATTAAATGTCTATATTGTACAGTGATAGTTAAAATGAGACTTCAGTTTTAAACTGGAGAGAAAAGAAGTACAAATACACCTCTACCCCGATATAACGCGACCCGATATAATGCAAATTCGGATATAACGTGGTAAAGCAGCGCTTGGGGGGAGGGGTGGCTGTGCACTCCAGCGGATCAAAGCAAGTTTGATATAACACAGTTTTACCTATAACCCTGTAGGACTTTTTGGTTCCTAAGCACCACATTACATCGGGGTAGAGGTGTATTCTGGGGTAACCAAACAACATCTTGTGGGAGAAAGTCATCACAGGTCTGTTATGGTGTTTAAAAGAAAGTGGCTGGCTAATGAAGGAAAGCAAAGAAGAAATATCTGTTTTCAGTTAAGAACATTCTTCTTAAGGACAGTAGCAGCTTACAAAAGAAAGAGAACATACCTTGTGCTGTCTGGAGATTGTCTGCAAAAAATAGTGTATTTTCAATTAGAAACTGGGTGAACAGGTATTACCTTACCTCACTCCAGGGCTGCCCAGTTGGGGCAGGGGGGGGCAAGTGGGGCAATTTGCCTCAGGCCCCCACAAGAGTTTTTTGCAGCCCCTGGAGCGGGGTTCTTCACTCACTCCAGGGGCCCTGGAAAACTCTCACGGGGCCCAGGCCCCCGGAGCATCTTCCGCCCTGGGTCTTTGGCAGCAATTCGGCAGCGGGGGGTCCTTCCGCCCTGGGATCTGCCACCGAAGTGCCCAGAAGACCTGCAGTGGGGGGTCCTTCTGCCCCGGGATCTACCGCCAAAGTGCCCCGAAGACCCGTGGCGGGGGGGTCCTTCCGCCCCAGGACCCGCCACCGAAGTGCCCCGAAGACCTGCGGCAGGGAGTCCTTCTGCCCCAGGACCCGCCGCTGAAGTGCCAGGTCTTTGACAGCAATTCGGCAGCGGGGAAGACCTCAGGCCCCCTGAATCCTCTGGGCGTCCCTGCCTCACTCAAGGAGCTGTCCCTGCAGACATCCCCAATCATCAGCTGCCAGTTTTCTCATTCAGCCACTTTTTTATACACCACACCTGATCCATCACCCAAATTTGCTAACAACTCTGAATCTTGCATTCCATAACTAAATCAAACAAAGGCCCTGTGCTTTACGAATACCAGAGACCCAGCTCACACCCCACTGACTCCTCTTTACATATGTCCCTTTCTGAGCCACCTATCCCCACAGACAGCTTATTGATAATGCCTTGAACCCACAATCTCTTCAAAGAACGATAGTGATACCTGCAATTTAAAAGTAATTCATTCTGAATCTGATTGACACTAAACTAAAATTTTCAAAGCAAACCTCCTTTCTGTTTCTCAAGCTTGTCAGGAAAAAAACAGAGAAATGAAATTTGGGTTTTCAATATGCACTGAAGCATCCTAATTTAAAGTAATGGACAGCATTCCTGCACTGCTGTGCCTCCTTTGTGACTCTCAGTGTAGGTTTACACAACAGTGGAGAGGTGTGATCCCCAGCTTGGGTGGATGTACATGCAACCACTCTGTTTGATCTTGTCCCTGAACGTAGTGGTGTGGCCACAGTGGCCCAGGCAGTGGCTTGGGCTAGCTGCCCAATTACATACCCAGGGGCCACATAGCAGGACGTTCCAGTCACAAAATATATATTCCAATCTCAAAGCCCTCAAAACTTCAGTTAGGAGTAGGAAGGAGGAGGTTCCAATATAAGGATTTAGTGTAGGAAATTATAGAGATAGGGGGCATCAAAGAAATTCAGCTGTAACTTCATGTTTCAAACCTTACAGCTGTCTGTGGAGCACTTCCATCCAGTGTCATTAACTGAGGTACAGTGGAGGGAGCTGCGGCCAGTCACCTATGAGTTAGACCCTCAAACGTGATTATCAGGCCTCTGCTTCAGAACCATTTCTTAAAATTAAATAAACCCACAATTTATTACACAGACTGTAACCTGGTATTTTAACAGAAGGATGAGAAGAAATGGTCTATAAGATATTTCAATACCATGCTGATATCATGGGTTCACTCAACCTGTAATACTTCAGACAGTGGAATAGCAGGCAGAACGTGCTTTTGTGTATGACCAATGACCTTCTTCTAGCCAAGGATAAACTTCTGAATGCACTTTTAAAATCTATCAACAGCATTTGATAGGAACCCAGGGACTGCCTGACTGGATCAGCCCAGGGGTCCATCCTGTGATGATTTAGAGCAGTGGTCCCCAAGCTTTTCATCTGGCGGGTGCCAGACGAAGGACCGTGGCGGCGGAAGAGCACCCGCCAAAATGCTGCCGAATTTCTGCGGCATTTCGGCGATGACACCTCTCGATGATGTCACTTGTCGGCAACAAGCGGCGTCATCGAGAGGCGTCACCGCCGAAATGCCGCAGAAATTCAGCGGCATTTTGGTGGGTGCTCCACCACCGGCCAGGACGCGGGCGCATTTGCCCACGGGCACCATGCTGGGGACCCCTGATTTAGAGGAAGGTGTAAGAAAGAAACCCTGGAGGAGGCAGATGTGGAATAAACATGTGCACAAAGGAATTTTCTTTCCAGCTTTGCCAGTGAGCAGTCAACTTTTGCCAAGAAGTAAGAATACACTGTGTACACTTTTATCTTATCTAATGTAACAGTGGGTATACATGTTGATCAGTGGTTCTAAAACTTTTTCATAGTGAAGACACGTCTTCATGGAGATACTGTCCCATGGACACCTCTCTTCAATAGCCATCCCTCCATGTGACAATCACAGTGATTGCTTACTTGGAAAACTAATTTGAGGGATGTAATTTAATATATTTTTAGCTGTTTTCAATGGAATTCAGCAGCTGGAAAGAAAGAGGAGACTCAGAATCATGTGGCCAGTCCAACAGCTAGTGCTCCAAGGACCATTGTTTCAAAAATATTATTATCCCTGTGAGTATATAATCCTTTCCTAGAAATCAACTCAGCTTTTCCCCTCAATGGTGTTTTGTGGCAGTGAGTTCTGGACTCAGTTTAGCTAGAGGATCCATTTGTTTTGTAGATGGCCTGAGCATTCCTCACTGTTGCAGGGAGAGCTGCAGTGTGCAACATTAAAGTGATCTACAATAGGCAGAGTTGTGGAGTCCCCTGTGTAGCGTCCCTGCTGCCTCATGAAGGAGAACTGCAGTAGTTCTTCAACTTTATGAGCCTGTTGTTCCTGCACAAGTTAGATAACAGCAGAGAGGTTTGATTCACAATACACTGGGTTTCTGCTTATCAAACTTCCTATTTTCCAGGCTTGAGGTTACGTAGTTGCAGCAATATCCAGCGTTAGGGCAGAATCTCTAATATGTGAGTTGTCCCAGCGGTAGTGCAACAGCCTAGTCATATGACTATAGAAAAGAAAACTCTGGGCCACACTCTCTTGTGAGTCTTTGTTCTGCAGGCGTACATCTAAAGAAAGGATGCATATTGCTGTTCCACTAAGGAGTGGTTCTGCAAAACTTTGGTTTTGTTTGTGTCTTTCTTTGCATAGTTGGGATAATAATACTTGTCCAGCTATATCAAGGGAGGGCTGTGCAGATTAATTACTTAATGTCTGTACATGCTTTGTACATATAAAGCCCCATAAAAATGTTAAATATTTTTATTAGACATTTCAAAGAGCCCATATATATGAACTACCTGAAAACCCATTCTGATGTTGTCACACAGGAATAATTCAACACGTGAGAACTTCAAAACTGGATGGAAACAGACTGTGATCTCAGTGATGATTGAACCTGGTGATATTCTGAACAAAAAGAGCTCTCTCAGCCATACTTGTAGCTGTTTCCATCATGTCACACTGACTCAACAGATATTCTAGGCGTCAGAGGGACATGCAGGCAAAATGACAAATCTGGAATTCTCTTATAGAGGAAAAATATAATAGAAATTATTATTATTCTTCTAAAAAAAAATGACACTCCTTCCTACCACTTGCCAAGTGTTTGATCCATTATGGTCTTTCAGAAACCCTACTGGTTTTAGCTTCCCTAACTTTACAAGATTTAGCTGTATTCCCCAAATAAAACATAGGGAATTTTGCTAAAACCAGAATGATTTTTTTTAAAATGCACTCAGTGTAATCACAGGAGGGGAGGAGTTCAGGATGGAAATTATAATATCTCTATTTTCTACAGTTTAAGTGTGAATCTGATGAAAAATCAGCACAGACTCATTGCTGCCCTCCCTGACAGTCTTTGAAGAGGAAAGCAAAGATTGAAATATACAAACATTTATTCTGGAAAATGAAATAAATTAAAGATGAAATCCTGCTCTTCCTTCTCATGATAGAGCTGGCAAAAAAAAAATCCTACTAAAATGGCATTTTCATTTAAAAGATTTTTTTTTCAGGAAAATATAAGTTTTGATTTATTGACAGGCAATTTGGAAAGAAAATAAAAATATTCTTCAAGGTTGGAATGAAATGTTTTGTTCTGATTTTTTTTTAGAGGATTTTTCAACCAACTCTAGTGAGTCGTCATGTGAATAAAGTGAGTAAAATGGACTGTGATGTTTGGAATACTCATCTCTCGCACTGAACTCAGGGGGAGCTGAGGACACACAGAATGTCAGGAGATGGAGCCTTAACATGTATTTTCTTTGTTCTGAGGTTTGTGACTTGTCAGACACATTCTAGTAAAAGATAAAGACTGAACACATTTACTTGTGCTTCTTCCTAACCAGGGGTTCAATTGTACCTTTTAGACACAGCCTATGGTCAGGAGTGGAGCCAAGCCACATTATCCCAGAGCAATCCCTAGAGGTCATTGGATGCCTCCAGAAACGCCTATGCTTGAAGGGATCAGGAGTTGGGGTTAGGCCAGAGCACAGTGACTGGATCAGGCACAAGTGAACTTTAGAAACTTTGGGCCTGACCCTGCAGGAATCAAAACCATTATAGGAACAAACATGAAGGCATTCTGCAAAGAATAGTAAGGAGATCTGTTTCTTATTCAGTGTACATAATAAAGCTACACCAGCATCATTGTACAAAGCAGGCCTTCCCACTGAAGAGCAAAGTCAATATCCCTCTGATTTTAGAGCTGTTCTCAGATTTTCAGAAGCAATAGTCACTTACCATTTTCCTCCAGGAGTGGTGCTGCAAAAATAAGCAAACGTCTAATCAGATTAAATCATCAATGAATAATGATACAAAATTCTCTGATAGAAAAGCATTAAGGGAAATACAAAATCAGGTCTTTCACCATCTGGAAATGACCAAATTTATTAGGGGCAGTTAAATATCATAAAAGTTAGAAGCAGCAAAGTGTCCTGTGTCACCTTATAGACTAACAGACGTATTGGAACATGAGCTTTTGTGGGTGAATATCCACTTTGTCGGATGCATGAGTGGATATTCACCCACTAAAGCTCATGCTCCAATACGTCTGTTAGTCTATAAGGTGCCACAGGACTCTGCTGCTTTTACAGATCCAGATTAACACGGCTACCCCTCTGATACTTAACATAAAAGTTAGAGGGAGATTTTCAAAGGCAGAAAGGAGTAACTCCCACAGAAAGTCATTGGAAGTTGGGTGCCTAACTCCTATTTATCTCTTTTAAAATATCAACCCTACTATGTCATGTTATGTTAAAGTCTGTACACAAACAACGTCAGGCTTTAAAACTGTGCTTCATTCACAAAGCTAACTCAGGCCCTTAAGTTTAGGTAGTACACCGGACCCTCACTAGAACGCACGTCTATATAGCGCGAATCCGCATATAACGTGGTCGCAGCCATGGATCCCAAATTTAATTACTTTAACTGCAATTCATTTTAACACAGTCCTCGCGTTAACACGGTACCGTGCATGGATCCCAAATCCCACATTCTAGCGAGGGTCCGGTGTAATTTGAATTACCCTGAAGAGTGTGAACTTTGTTACTTCAGCATGGAGCAATGCTGAGACTGACACAGGGATAGAAGGATATAAACTTGCCCATACTCCCACCTAGGCCAGAAGGCTGGGTCAGTTCCTGTTGCACGTTAGAGCAGGCTTGAGGGCTACTCTAACTAGTACCCTGACTGTAACAGCTCCTATGCATGGTTGCACTATCTGGGAATAGCCAGAGCATAGGAATACCCCAGGCATGGCCCCAACTGCCATGGAGCAGCATAGCTCCTGTGCTGGGTCTCCTGAAGGGCGCTCAGAGCCAGCTACACCACATTGTATCTGTCACAGAGGCCTCCACAGTGGCATATTCCTTTATAGTTCTTGGTATCAGGTGGCTGAACTGCAACTAGGAAATTTCCTAGGGATAAGTATCAGAGGGTAGCCGTGTTAGTCTGGATCTGTAAAAGCAGCAAAGAATCCTGTGGCACCTTATAGACTAACAGACGTTTTGGAGCATGAGCTTTCGTGGGTGAATACCCACTTCCTCAGATGCATCTGAGGAAGTGGGTATTCACCCACGAAAGCTCATGCTCCAAAACGTCTGTTAGTCTATAAGGTGCCACAGGATTCTTTGCTGCTTTCCTAGGGATAGTTTCTGAATCCAGCCCTAGGATGTGGGCTTTTGGTACTGAGGCCAGAAAGGATCAGTGGTAAAAAGCTTCTTGTGCCATCCCTTCACACTCATGATAGGGTCTAGGGAAATTAGGTCCCTAAATAGGCAGGCTTTATAAAAAGAACCTTCTCAAGGGTTATGAGTGACTTGTAGATTTTAGGTCAGAAGGGACCATTGCAATAATTTAGTCTGACCTCCTGCACATTGCAGGCCACAGAACCTCACCCACCTACTCCTGTAGTTGCCCCATTACCTCTGGCTGAGTTACCAAAGTCCTCAAATCTTGATTTAAAGAGTTCAAGTTACAGAGAATCCCCCCTTTTTCTAATTTAAACAAGCAAGTGACCTGTGCCCTATGCTACAGAGGAAGGTGAAAAAGTCCCAGGCTCTTTGCCATGGCACGTGGGGGGAAATTCTTTCCTGACACTACGTATGGGGATTAGTTATACACTGAGCATGTAAGTGAGACTCATCAGCCCGACACTCAAGAAAGAAACATCAGCAGTAATGCAGAGCCTTCCCCATCTAGTGTCAAGCTGTGGGATATATTTGCAGTCCTGGATGGGCTACATGCCATCGTAAGCAATCTCATCCCACAATCTCCTCCATCAATTTATCAAATTCAGTCTTGAAACCACTTAGGTTTCTTGTCTCCACTGCTTCTCTTGGAAGGCTGTTTCAAAACTTCACTCCTCTGATGGTTAGAAACCTTCATCTAATTTTAAATCTAAACTACTTGATGATCAGTTTATATCTGGATGGATCCAGACTATTCTCAGTGGTACCTGATGACAGAACAAGGAGTAATGATCTCAAGTTGCAGTGGGGGAGGTTTTGGTTGATATTGGGAAAAACTTTTTCACTAGGAGGGTGGTGAAGCACTGGAATGGGTTACCTAAGGAAGTGGTGGAATCTTCTTCCTTAGAGGTTTTTAAGTCAGGCTTGACAAAGCCCTGGCTGGGATGATTTAGTTGGGAATTGGTCCTGCTTTGAGCAGGGGGTTGGATTACATGACCTCCTGAGGTCCCTTCCAACCCTGATATTCTATGATTCTATGATCTATTTTTTCTTATGCCAACATCAACACTTATCTTAAATAACTCCTCCCCCTCCCTGGTGTTTACTCATCTAATATATTTAAAGAGAGCAATCATATCTCCCCTCAGCCTTTGTTTGATTAGAGTAAATAAAGCAAGCGCCTTAAGTCTCCTCTTGTTAGGTAGGTGCTCCATTGCTCTGATCATCCTAATAGTCCTCTGAACCTGTTCCAGTGTGAATTCATCTTTCTTAAACATGAGAGACCAGAACTGCACACAGTATTCCAGCTGAGGGCTCATCAATGCCTTGTATAAGGATAATAACATTTCCCTTTCTCTACTGGAAATACCTTGCCTGATGCATCCTAGGACTTCATTCGTCTTTTCCACAGCTGCATCACATTTGTGGCTCATAGCCATCCTGTGTTTGATAACTTTGTGGATTAGTTGCTACTGTTCTGGAAGAGTGTAGGATGTGGCTAGAAAGTTCAAAGAGTTACCCTTCAGATACTGATGTAGTTCTTTGAATTAGAGCTGGGAGAAAAATGGATTTTCCATTCCTTGAATGTTTTCAAGGGTTTGAAATTTTTCCCACATCAAAAAGGGAAGAAAAGTCAAAAATCTCAAAAATATTCACATATCAAAAACCCAAGCCAAAACAAATTCAGCTCAGATCAATTGACATATTTTGTTTCAATAATTTTGAAACATTTCATTTCAATTTTGACTTTTTAAACCTTTTGAGTGTATTTATATTTTGCCCTGCCCCCCAAGATTTTTTTCTCAAATGATGCCCCATCACGGACCCTCTAGCCGCTATTTCTGCCAGTGGACCTGCATAAAGCAGCCTAAGACCTAACTCCCAGCACTTGACTCACACATAATTTCTGGTGGGATCCTCAAGCAGGCAGGCAATCTCAGAGGTTGCCCAAGAGCACACATACTGGATCAGGCCCCTGAAGGAAGTCATTGGAGACTGAAACAGTGGGACCAGCACCCCCTGGAGGAGCCACCAAGCACTGCACCACTGGGACCAATGCTCCTGGAGGGAGCCACCAGGGACTGCACTGTAGGGAGTAGTGCCCTCTGAGGGAGCCACTGGTAACTGCAACACTGGGGTAGTTAGTGTGCTAACCCAAAATGTGGGAGATAAGGGTTTATTTCCACACTTTGCCTGATTTGAGCAGGGACTTGAACGCACATCTTACTCCTGCCAGGTAAGTGCCAGAACCACTTGGCTATAGGATGTTCTGTGACAGGCTTTTTCTCAAAATATACCTTGTGGGAGCTGTTTGACTTCATAGGAAATATTTCAATAGTCATTGCAGGGAGCGTGATTGTAGAGCCCAGTGGCTGGGACGGTCACCTGGGTGATTGGAGATCCAGTTTCCAGTCCTCGCTCCAATGACCATGTAACTTAGACAAAGTGGAACAACTTCAATAGGAGAGAGTTCTCTGGGAGAACGCCCAAGAGCACAGTGTTTAGGGGAGGTAGGAAAGCTGGCTTCAAATCCTGGATCTGTGTCAGGCAGACCGGGGATCTGAACCCACATCTCTTGTATGCCAGGTGAGTGCTTTAAATCCTAGGCTAGAGAGTATAAAGAGTCCTCTTGCTCTGCAGCTGATCTGGCTTAGCCTCCCAGTTTCCTTTGAGGATTAATCTTAGGCCATATTTTTCCTCAGCATTATCTACTAGTTATTTTAAACAGCAGAGAGGTTGGAGATGATAAGGATCCTTATATTTAGGTTGCCTAATTCTATTATAAAATATCTTGTGAGCTTTTTCTGAGAAGGTCTAACATCTTCATTGCTTGCATTAGCCCTTAAAATTCAGTTGGGGGAAAACCCTCTATCTCCTTTGAAATTCTTTTGGGTTTTACTTAACTGTAAACTGCTAGTACATTTTAAACCCTAGAATATCTATATGTGAATCCAAATTCTTTTTGTATATAAATAAAAATGTTTTGTATGTACAATTTTAGTCCTCTGTACCTGCCAACATAAAGAGTTTTCTGTAATCAGAATAACTTTTAGGGGATGACCAAATGTTGGAATATATATAATCTGTAATGGACTGTCTGTAATCTCATGCTCTGATCCCCCTGACCTATAGTAACTATGACCAGATTTCCAAAGATGGGTTGTCAATATTTGATAAGGAGTTTTTGTTATAAAATGTGTTCTGTGACTGATGACATCATAAACCACTGTTTGATATTAAGGTCAGTGAGAATAATGACTTGTCACTGATGGCTTAGTTTCAGGTGTCTTTAGCTTATTGATTGGTTAAGATAACATATCTAGGATAGAACTCACAGACAGATCATTTTGGGGAAGTAATTTTTTGTCCTGGACAGTATATAAGAACAGGGTTTTTGAGGATTTAAGAGTTAATCAAGCCACAGTCATTTCTCCAGTTATCCGACTGGCAGGTAATTTATAAAACCTTCCTTTCTGCATTGATCTGTGTTAATCTTTGACTAAATTAAAGCCACTTGACTTTGATAATTGACATTCATATTACTATTATTAAATATTCAAACAGGTAACAAAAGTGTTAAAAATCCCCATTTCCTTTTCTTTCACATGTATTCTTCAGCAAAATGTTGCTAGACCAAAAAATAATTGCTACACAGAAGTATTCTAAGCCCCACCAGGCTGATGTTGAAGTGGCAGCAGCACAGCCAACACAGGGTATAGCTGGGAGTTGCCAAAGCAGCTTTAACTATGGTAGGAGTGAGCTGGGCTGGCTTGTCTGCACCTGACCTTGCACATCTCCCCAGTATCCCAGATTCCTCTAGCACCATAAGGCAGAAACTATCACAGCTCCAGTCTGTCAGTAAGAGGGAGCAACAGGGCTAGGATCACACTCCACTGATATCCTAGAACCATCAGATGACACCAGTGGCCCCATCCACCCAATCGTCCCCCTGGAATAGCAACAGCCTGCTGCCAGTTAACATGATGTATGCTGCAGCGCTAAAGATTCAGCATTCAAACCTTGCTGATCATGGAGGAGTTATTACAATTGCTCATCCCAGAAGTTCCTGAAACTTGTTTCTTTAAATCAAGCTTATGCAATTATATAGAGAAAAAACTTTGCATTAAAATAATGTTATTTAAGTGCCAAAGTCAAGCAGTTGAAAGTTAGGAAATGTCAGATTTGCAGTTGTCTGTGCATACACAGATGCATTGATTCCAAGACCAGAAAGGTCTGACTTCCTGTAGGCCACAGGCCAGAGAACTTCCCCAAAATAATTCCTAGAGCAGATTTTTTAAACAAAATCCAATCCTTATTTAAAAGTGTCAGTGATACTCAGCCCACCATGATCCTTTGTAAGTTGTTCCAATGGCTAATTATGATTATTTATTCTATTTTATTATTGGTTAGTAATCCTCACTGGTAAAAATATATACCTTATTTCCAGTCTGAATTTGTCTAGCTTCAACCTTCAGCCATTGGATTGTGTTATAGCTTCTTTGCTGCCCCGATGAGCTCAGTTTTAAATATATGTTCCCGCTAGAGATACTTATAGACTGTGATCAAGTCATCTCTTAACCTTCTCTTTGTAAACCTAAATATATCAAGCTATTGGAGTCTCTCTCTTTCATATATTATGGTATAGCCTTTAATTATGTGATCACATACTATTTTTTCCACAGGACCTCTGTCTCATTCAGTGCACAGGATGGATACACAAGAGGACAGAATTAAAGTTTCTCTGGCAACCGTATGTCTGCCATTGTCTAACTTTGAAGGGCTTGACTTTACAACCTAAATACTTCCTTTTAATATAGCTTTTTATATGTACTTTCCAGTATTGTTTAAATATATTGAGTATCTTTTCACTCCCAGTACAACCAAAGTTCAAAGATGTTTAGACTGAGGACCCCTATTTCAGAAAGATATTTAGGCCCGGCCAAACTTTAAGTACATAAACATTCTCCTGACTTACTCCCTGTGCAACCCAACTGTCTATAATATTTCTTACTTCTTTCAGGATCACGTGATCCCCTGCAATTTCCTGAAATAGAAAACAGAAATAACGTATTTAATCTAGGCATGAAGATAATTTTCTAGTTACTGCTCCACATATGTACCAAAATAAGATCTTCTTATCCAATTTACCAAACACAAGATGCTAAGAAAGAGAGTAATCTGCCAGTCAGTAAAGGTTACCTTTTTACTTCAGCCTAAAATAACTTCTACGGTCCTTAACAAGAACACATCACATTTCATGGCAATGTCATCCTGCCAGGGGTGAAAGTAAATCTAAAGATGTACCAATATGAGGGCCTGGCTCTGGCCCCTGGGAAGGGGTGGGGCCTTGGGCAGAAGGGCTTGTGCTGTCCTGAACTCTGGCAGTGATTTAAAGCATCCGGGGCTCCGGCAGCTGCTGTGGTAGCAGTGGTGGTGGCTGGGAGCCCCAGGCCCTTTTAAATCGCTGGGCCCTGGGGCAGCTGCTCCTTCCCCCTCGCATTGACAGGCCTGCTGGTAGGGTCCTTAAAGCATTGCTTTAAAGTGCTTTAAGAACCTTACCAGCGGGCTGCCAATGTGGGGGAGGGGGGAGTACAAAAGGGGCAGCAACCTTAAAGGGTCCTTAAAGCGCAGCTGCAGCAGTACTTTAACATCGGCTGTGTTCAGACCACTTCTTACCGGGATGCCATACCAGCCTTTACCGTCCCACTTTCACCTCTGCATCCTGCTTTTACAAAGGAAGATTTTTACTCCTAAACTGATAGTGTTACTGTTCTTCAGAATGTCATGCAAGTCGTGAAGGTCTCCATCTTCCAAGCCACTGAGCACTTGATCTTGCTCCAGAAAACCACTGTGTGCTGAGTAGAGCAGGACAATTATCCCCCATGTCTCATATACTGCACTTCTGTTAATTCACCCCACACTGATATTAGCCTTTTTCTCAGCTTCACCACATTGTTGACTCATATTCAATTTATGATCTGCTATAACCCCCAGATCCTTTTCAGCAGCACTACCACGCAGCAAGTTATTTCCCATTTTGTAGTTGTGTATTTGCTTTTTCCGACTGAAGTGTTGTACTTTCCACTTATCCTTACTGAATTTACATCCTTCTTTGCTCAGCATCTTTCCATCTTTTCCCAAACTGAAACTGACAATGTCTGATAAGTTGTCTCCTCCTCCATCTTCCTTTAATCCCCAGCCCTGCCCCCCACACCCACAATGAAACAGAATAAAAGCCACATTGGGTCTCACCCTCTTGTGGTCACAGAGAGTTCGATAAATCATCTCTCTCTGGCACTGCCCGTGTAAGGACCAAATACAACTTCAGGCTTTGGGCCATTCCCCCTCCTACCTCACCAGCCTGTGAGTGGAACTGGTGAATAGGAGTCTACTGAACCCCATGAATTGGTGTTGCATTCCTGTGGCAGCCCAAGCACTGCACTGGGCAATGTAGTGTGGGACACTGAACTGTTGCACTGTTGTTTTATCATCACTCAAGTTGTTAAATTGTAGCATTAAAATATGGCATTTTAGAAATGAAGGTTATTTATTTGTAACTGGAGTACTTTGAAATGAGCCTCTGCATATTCATACTCATCAAGGCATGTGCATCATTAGCCACCACGATGTTCTGGAGAGCTTTGTTCACGGGGGCTACTCATCCTCATCTCTTCCTCCCATTCTGAGAGAAGGGCTCTGATGGTATCAAAGGGGAGGTGGTGCCAACTATCCTTTAGTTCCTTCCCCTGATTTGAGAATTTCTAACCTGAGGCACTGAAGAAATGTCAAAGGTGCTTGTGGAGTGTGCATGTGCAGAGGGTCATCACCCAGATATTCAGGAAGAGTAGCCATGACATCTAAGCATTTAACTGAGCACTTGCTGGAAGTTTTGGGTAGAGGTCTCCAGTCTGGAACTCCGGTCAGCAGTATGTACAGAGGGGCAGATCAATATTTGGAAACGATTGTCTTTTAAGACTGTCTCTTGTGCTTGCTTGCTTATAGTTTCAATGCACCCATGGCACAGAGAGGAGAGTAACTTAGGAATGCTTCTGGACATCAGAGAGAGCTCTGTCTCTGGACCCCAGAGCTGAGTACATCATTGAGGTGTCAGTACAGCCAGACAGCATTTTGCCTCATGTCAGCTAGCCCTATTGGCCACCCAGGCAAGCCTCATTTGTATTGTGATCAGAAAGCAAACCTCACACACCAGTAAGTGTAGGCGATGGATGTCTCAACTCTTAGTGACTGCAAGAGCTCCAGGTTAGTTGTTTTTGAAAAACTTGATGCAGGCCTCTCATTCCCTTGTAAGATGAGAGGAATTGAAGCTGGGTTACTGAGGCCTGGTCAGATGCTGGACCTGATGGTTCCACTGGACCTTGGGGTTGGTAAAGCTAATAATGGGCATCCCTAGTGTTTCTATCACTCTTTATGTGGAGCACTAAATCCAAAGCAGACCTACAGTATTCAGTTTTTTCTATGTAGATACATGATAATGCATCATTCATTCCTTGTAGAAGAAGATGGTTACACACAGCTCTTCTTTGCCTTGCAAAGAGGCTTTGAAATCAATAAACAGTCCTTTTGCAGACCATCGGTCACATCCTCTGACACCAGAATTGGGGCCTGCTTCTCCTACAGACACTGTGGAGCTGGAAAAACTATGGATTCATGAGACATCTCAGAATCAATGTAACTGAGATGAGGGAAAAAGAGCACAGCAACCTCACATCCTAAGCAAGTTTTTGATTCAGGCATCAGTTGTTAGTCTGTCAGATATTCAGTAGATGCCTTCTTGTAAACCCAATCCTGGGAAACTGAGTTTCCACTAGATGTTTTAGGGCCAGATTTTCATAGGTTTAGGTGACTAAAGATGCTTATAAGCATATATTAGGATTTCCAAAAATGCCCAGCCCCCTAATTTCTGGAGTAA
The DNA here is from genome assembly GCF_025201925.1 of Gopherus flavomarginatus. Lineage (NCBI taxonomy): Eukaryota > Metazoa > Chordata > Testudines > Testudinidae > Gopherus > Gopherus flavomarginatus. The sequence goes on from NC_066628.1 coordinate 25,262,900, forward strand.
GGTGCATGGTCACTTTTGAAATCCCCACTAGGTGCTTCTCTTCATTGCTAGGCACCTAAAACTTTGAAAATCTCGCACTAAATCCTTAGGGATGGGCTGGAAAACCTCCTAGAATCCAGGGAATTGAAAGCTCTATAACCAAATAAATTGGCTGAGAAGATGTTGAAAGTAAGAAAATCTAAGAATGGTTTTGTCTCTCTGCTTTTACTGTTCTGTGAGATGGGACATCAGATGGGAAAACCATGCCCTCAACAAGCAAGACACCAAGTGTGTGTATCTGAAAATGGCCAGACAGGAAGTACTGCTTGAAGACACCGTCTTATAACTCAGTGATCCCCTATCCCACATCTGAGCTGAAGCTTGTAATGGCTTCCCCCCTCCAGTGTTTTGAGGACCAGCACACTGGGTCGGTTTGTTCACACCACTATGTTAGGCACAGAATAAGCAGCTCTCCAAAGATCTGCAAAGACTCTAAAAAGTGGAGACCACAGTACCAGACTCCAATGACCTGGGCAGATCTACGGGCTTCAGTGTTCCAGAGCCACTAGACAAGGGACCTGCCAGTGTCAAAGTTGTTGGATCATCACGCTGGCAGGATCCCAAGCAACTGGATCTCTCCTTGGCAGTCCTGCATTGGCAGTCCCTCAGGCCTGGCTGCCTGATCAAGGCTTTGTGGCTGCGGCTCCATGGTTTTGTGGCCCCAGATCCAGGTCTAGCTGCCAGATCCAAATTTTGCAGCCCTGTATCCTTTGGGAGACCGATCCAGAGGCCAGAGTAACTTCAGGCACATGGCCAGGCCTGCTAGGTCAACTTGGACTAATCCAGGGACCTTAATGGTGAGTTGATCCTTAAATGAATGCTGGCCTCACAGATGACGAGACTTGATTCGACTTGAATTGACTGGACCTGAGGGGTGTGCAAGGGGTTTGTGAGGTAGCCCTCCCACTTCTGAGGGTCTAGACCAGTGGTTCCCAAACTGGGGTTCGTGAAATGTTACAGGGGGTTCTCGGGAAAAAATTCCCTAATGGTGGACAGAGCTGTCCCTAAAGATCCCAGGCAGCCTGGGGCCAGCATCCCGGAACCCCTGGACTTCCAAGTGCTAAGCAGATCAAAGCAAGCATATCTATCACACTGAGGAGATTTAAACTTCAAGACTCCTTATAAGAAATGGAAAGGGAGGTGGATATTTTTTGCTGTTTTTAAAATTAAATAGGCAGCTAGTCTTGTTTTTAAACTTATTATGAAGAACAAGTTTAAGCTTTGTTTTAACATGCATTGTTTGCCTGGACTGCTCAAGACCTGAATGCTTGTGTAGGAGGAACTCTTTGAGTTGGCTTCTTAAGTACCTGCATGCTGTTTCATATCTGATACTCCTTGATGAAACATAGGAGCCTTGTCTTGTAACAGGCTTATTCAAAGTGATACAAGCTACGAAAATGAGATCTTGGAAGAGTGTTGCTGTTTTCATAATGTAATAAAAATACTGTAATGATAAATAATAAAAAATAGCATGTAATAAGCATATCATAAAACAAATTTTATATTTCCAAGATCACTGCTTTTATAATTTATACTCAGATAAAGGAGAAAATCCCCGGAAATATCACAGGACGGTATGAACTCAGCAAAAGTAACAATTTTAGAACTAAATTTCTGCTAGTTTCCGAAATATATTCAGAATAGATTATAACAATCCATAGTATTTAAGGTGTGTACTCTTACCACAATGTCCCCACCTACATTTCTTCAACAGGATGGTGGCAGCGATGATGAAAGTAAGGCCAATTAGTATCAAAATCGGTATATGGATCCAATCTGTGGCAAAGAATCATCTAAGAATTATCACAAATTCCAGTTACTGAACAATATTGTTAGAAATATATTTCCATTTCAGATATAAAAAATTGCTCAATGAGCTCACATTAGTGATGTAAAAGAGAAAAACAGCATGGATAGATTTTTCTTCCTTCTTGGAGAGAAAGGAAATAATTCATAGTGAACATCAAGGCTTAGTCCTGACTCACACAAGACCAGAAGCTGTAACATCACCTTATAGAGCAGCACAAACCTTTTAAGAAAGAAACTATTTTATCTAAGGTCCCAGTCCTGTAAACAGTTATGTGTGTGCTTAATGTTAATTGATTTCAATGCGACTACAGATGAGAAAGTTAAACACATGCTTGCAGAACCAGGAGCTTGACTTAGATGCCTAAGTCACCTTGATGTAGGTGCCTAAGTCCCATTTTAGGTGACACTGCAACCCACTAAGCTCCTGTTTGGCTGCCACCAAACCATGACGATGCCAAAACTCACTCAGGACCCATGTTAGTACAGTAAACTAGTTCCCTAACTGCTGATGTTTTGGCCCCAGGTGTGTGCACTGCTGCCTCACCTGAAGCACCCAGATGCCCTCCTCCTGCCTAAACCCCAGAACCATCCATGAGCCCACAGTAGGGCCCAGTGCAGTAGGTGTGCTCAAAGGCTGCCTAATTCCACACTAAATGGGGGAGAAGGAAGAGTACCTGTCCTATGCTGACTGGCTGTTCATTCCAACCCCTCCTGTCCTCTCCCTCACAATCTGTGCCCCCAGAATGACTGCACACCTGCCCCCTTTTACTCTCTTCTACTCCGCTGTCTTGTCTCCCTAACTCCCCTCCTTTTACCATCCCTGCCCCTTAACTTGTAGTTTATCCCCTCCTAATGGAAAGAAAGAAAGAAAGAAAGAAAGAAAGAAAGAAAGAAAGAAAGAAAGAAAGAAAGAAAGAAAGAAAGAAAGGAAGGCACTAATGTGCAATTTGCTGCCAGCACACTGTTTTACTCTGCTGGTTATCATACCCCTTCCCCAGTGGTGCAAGTAGAATCCATGTCTTACTGGTACAGGATGGGGCACCAGCACGTGACCTCCCTACATGACCCTCCATGTGACTACTCTCTGCCCACAGCCTCCCCGTTCCCTCCCAATGATCCATCCCACATTACCCGGGGAGGACCTCCAGCGGCTATACCACCCCCAGCCCTGTCCCTCCAACCCTGTCCTCCGGAGGGGCTGCTGTACAGGCAGAGGGGACGCAACTCCATGGAAGGGCAGGGGGTGGGGCTGGGGGTGGTACAGCTGCGCCAGAGGAGCTGCCAGTGTGGGGCTATCCTGCATCCCCACATTCTGCTCCTCCTCTGTCTTTCTGGTACACTGTGCCGGCTGTAAATATCTTGCTGGTACGGCGTACTGGACCAGACAGCCCTACTTTCACTGGTGCTTTTCCCCCACTACATCTCTGTTTGGACTCGTTAGATTGTTGGTTCTTTCAGACAGAAGAATCTGATTCTCTGTGTTTGTGTGGTGCCAAGCACTATGAGGCCCCATTCTTGGATGCCTGTTAGGCATGACCACAATATATATGATTAATAGTAAGTAATAATAAATAATAATGACAACTCTGGGTGTTGCTAATGGATTTGCTATTGTCTCAGAAGATGCATTTTTTAAGCTTCTAAAACCTTTAAATAAAATTTACTTTCTCCCAAATTTTACCTAGTCACTGCAGTTAAAGAGATTTTAAAAGAAAACAACCAAATAAAAAAATTGAGCAGTCTAATTTAAAAATCTCTGCCTCTCAACAACTCATTGTTTGATTTATTAGCTCTTGTGTTGTAGCTATTCCACTAGTTCTCCATGCACCAGAAATCACCTGTAATAGGCAGATCTTTTTCTACAATACTAAAATGACAAAGTATCCCACATGTGACAAGTTCAGATTTGGAACTGATGGAGAGATAGTTCTCAGCACGCTGAGGAGTGGAACAAAACTAAACAAAAAAATTCTCTCCATCCTTATACACACCGTCTCCCTCATCCAGGGCCCTCCTGTTTCTCTTGAGGGCATCCTTCTCCCCCCGTGTCACACAGCTATGGGCTGAGGCATGGATACACAGCAAAGAATATCCGATCCAAGTCATCGCAGGGATGTCTGTTGGGCACACTCAGTCCTGTCTCTGTTTCTCCTGTGGGAGGTGCTGGTATTTGCCATTTCTATTCAGATCCTCCATGATCTGATATTTGTGTCACAAACCATGATATTTTTCACAGATTAAAGTTTCACTTACCATTAACATTGGAATTTATGATTGTAGGATGTGAAAGAGGAGCTGAAAAACAAATGGATAGGAAGGTGGGGAAAATGTAGATAAAATGCATAGTTCTTCATTAATGTAGTACAGTTGATGACGATGATGGAGTCTCTTGTTGATTCGATGGATGACTGATATTACAGTTGATAATTCATATCAAAGTAGATTTTTTTTTACAGAGAGAATATGGGTTTACAATAGAAATTTCATATCAATAGCTAGCTTTCACATGGACAGACACCACATGGACAGACACATGGACACACAGAATTTACAACATACCTAGAGGAGGGTAGTCTCCTTTCCACTGCTGTTGCCATGCCAGGATAGCTCACTGTTGTAACACTGTTTCTGGCCCAGCTCAGGACCACGAAGCAGAACCTACATCTGTCCTGCAACATTGGCAACAGCTCTGCCTTAGAAATGCATGTTCCGTGTGTAGGGACTTTGCTGCTGTCATAAACAGATAGTTAAGGGTTAATAGAACAGAAGTACTTCAAGTCTCTTTTGCCTGTAAAGGGTTAACAAGTTCAGTGAGCCTGGCTGTCACCTGACCAGAGGACCAATTGGGACAGGATACTTTCAAATCTTGAGGGAGGGAAGTTTTTGTGTGTGCTGTTAGTTTTTAGTCGTTGTTCACTCTGGGGGCTCAGAGGGACCAGACGTGCAACCAGGTTTCTCTCCAATCTCTTTGATACAGTCTCTTATATGTCCAGAATAGTGAGTACTAGGTAGATAAGGCGAGTTAGGCTTTTGTTTGTTTTCTTTATTTGCAAATGTGTATTTGGCTGGAAGGAGTGCAAATGTGTATTTGACTGGAAGGAGGTCAAATTTATATTTTGCTGAAAGAGTTTTAATTTGTACCTGTATACTTAGGCTGGGAGGGTATTCCCAGTGTCTATAGCTGAAAGACCCTGTAACATATTCCATCTTAAATGTACAAAGATAATTCTTACTGTTTTTCTTTCTTTAATTAAAAGCTTTTCTTGTTTAAGAACCTGATTTTTTTTTTATTCTGGTGTGAGATCCCAGGGGACAGGGTCTGGATTCACCAGGGAATTGGTGGGGAGAAAGGAGGGAAGGGGGAGAAAAAGGTTAATTTCTCTCTGTGTTAGGATTACTTTCTCTCTCAGGGAGAGTCTGGGAAGGGGAGAGAGAAGGAGGGGGGAAGGTGGATTTTCCTCTCTGTTTTAAAATTCAAGGAGTTTGAATCACAGTAATCTTCTAGGGTAACCCAGGGAGGGGAAGCCTGGGAGAGGCAACGGTGAGGGAAAAGGTTTACTTTCCTTGTGTTAAGCTCCAGAGGGACTGGGTCTTGGGGGTCCCCGAGCAAGGTTTTTGGGGGAGACTGGAGTGTACCAGGCACTGGAATTCCTGGTTGGTGGCAGCGCTACAAGTACTAAGCTGGTAATTGAGCTTAGAGGAATTCATGCTGGTACCCCATCTTTTGGACGCTAAGGTTCAGAGTGGGGATTATACCATGACAGCTGCATTTGGTGATGTGTGCCCCTCAGAAAACAGAATGGAGGAAGGCACACCTCCGATGGCCCGTTCCATGGCCAAAGAGATGATGGAGGTAGTATCCCCAGACAGGGCCAGCAACACAGATGGAATTGGACAAAGTCCCCCAACAGTGACCCAAGGAGGAAAGGGCTGGGGAAAGTGATGCTATGTGTATTGTTTGAGAGCTCTCTTAAATGCAGTGCTTTCAGGCTCCCCAACTAGCCATGGACAAAACACGCCTAGCGGAAACACAGGGTTAGACAAATTTCTCCCTTTGCACACTGTCCTGAGAAGCCCTCTTAATTTATATTTTAATTATTATTATTATTATTTTAAACACAAGAGGTTAACTTAACTCCTTAACTCCCCTCATCCAGCAGCAGAAGGCCTGTTCATGAAAAGATAGGTCCTTCTCCTATTGGGTCACCTCACTCTCTCTCTCCCCCAGGACTACAAATTGCTCACAAGAGGCCCTTCTCTCTTCCTTTTCTTTCTCAGCTTCTCAGTAGTCCACACTCACAAAAAACTCAGCACAAACAGCACTTTGTCTTATTCTTTGGAGACCTGTTTCCTGTTCCTGTCATTTCTAAACCAGTGGGATGAAAATGACTGCAACCATTTTTGAAATTATTTGTGATTTTTTTCATTTTTTTTACCATAATATATTATATATTTCAAATATTTGCTTATTAACCATTTTGTAGTTTATGGACCTAAATTTAAAGCTATTCAAATAAAATAGCTGATAAAAATCCAGTACAATTCTATAGAAGTTTAAATCTTCATAGAATTCTTTAGCTATAGAGAGTTTCAGGGAGTGAGAAATGATAAAACTTAAGGATGACCTTGACAAGCTCTTTGGAAAACAAAATAGATGGATCATCCTCCCACACACATTTCATGCTGTATATACATGGCCTGAAAGCATATTTATTTTATTTTATTTTATTTTATCCCTGCTTGCTTTTTATCTTAGAAATATCAGAGTAACAGCAATATCAACTCTGATCTCCCTAGTTTTCTAGAAAATTTGTTGAGGGTCTTAGAAGATACATACACATGCTGCAGTCAAGGGAATTAGGGTATTGGCTCTTTAACAAAGAAAGTCTTTTCTCCAAAATGTTAGTCATTGAAGTTAAATAGATATCAACAATAACAAACAAAAGCCAATGTATTTTAAACTGCCTGAATAAAAATCCCTTTCTTTCTCAACTGTTTGACTTTCACAATCTTGGCTCTTTCGATGTCATAATAACACTACTTTCTCAGTTACCATAGAATCTTCCAGCCTAGGCAGGGCTGGAATTTGCCATGTAAAAATGCAAGCATAAAAATAAATAAATAAAAATGAAGGCCTACTTTTATCTATTATATAAATGCTAAAAAGGGCAGAAAAGCCAGCTCCCCTCCACCCCTTTTTACGTCCTCTTTAAGAAGATGTCCTTTTGCTAGGATATTAAAACCTCAAAATATCCTGCATGTGGCAAGGCTAGAGTTAAAACAGAGGGAGAGCCAGCTAGCAGGGATCTCTGATCAAGAAATACAAAATCTCTCTCCTTGAGAAACTACTATCCCTTTTCCAGGGCCTTCCTGCCCCCTAGAGGGCATCTTGCTCTCCTCCCTCCCTCAGCTTTGGACTGAGTCATGGATCCTTTGGTTCTGCATGGCAGAAAACAGATGCCAGTCAAAATAGATGGGATCTCCACGAGTCACACTCACTCCTGCCTCTGCTTCTCCTCAGGGAGACGCTGCATCTCTGAATGTCAGTAATTCCATTATTATTACTTGCTTGTGTTACTAGAGTACCCAGGAACCCTAGTCACAGACCAGAACCCCATTTTGCTAAGCACTGTACAATACAACCCACTCCAGAGCCTGACATTGTCCCTGTTCTAGTAGAGGATGGCCTCTCTCTCCCCCAAGCAGGTGCACTGCTCAGGGTGTTGCTGCATCATCTGGTAGCTGCATAGTGCATAGGGTGCATCATCAGAACCTCTGCAGGCCTCCGGGTCTCCTTGTTTGAGAAGGTAACAGATTTTTTAGACAAAGGAAATGCAGTGGATCTAATTTACCTCGATTTCAGTAAGGCATTTGATACGGTTCCACATGGGGAATTATTAGTTAAATTGGAAAAGATGGGGATCAATATGAAAATTGAAAGGTGGATAAGGAACTGGTTAAAGGGGAGACTACAACAGGTTGTACTGAAAGGTGAACTGTCAGGCTTGAAGGAGGTTACTAGTGGAGTTCCTCAGGGATCTTTTTTGGGACCAATCTTATTTAATCTTTTTATTATTGAGCTTGGCACAAAAAGTGGGAATGTACTAATAAAGTTTGTGGATGACACAAAGCTAGGAGGTATTGCTAACACAGAGAAGGACCGGGATATCCTACAGGAAGATCTGGATGACTTTGTAAACTGGAGTAATAGTAATAGGATGAAATTTAATAGTGAAAAGTGCAAGGTCATGCATTTAGGGATTAATAACAAGAATTTTAGTTATAAATTGGGGACACATCAGCTAGAAGTAACGGAGGAGGAGAAGGACCTCGGAGTATTGGTTGATCACAGGATGACTATGAGCCACCAATGTGATATGGCCGTGAAAAAAGCTAATGCAATTTTAGGATGCATCAGGTGAGGTATTTCCAGCAAAGATAAGGCAGTGTTAGTACCGTTATACAAGGCACTGGTGAGACCTCATCTGGAATACCGTGTGCAGTTCTGGTCTCCCATGTTTAAGAAGGATGAATTCAAACTGGAACAGGCTCAGAGACGGGCTACTAGGATGATCCAAGAAATGTAAAACCTGTCTTATGAAAGGAGACTCAAAGAGCTTGGTTTGTTTAGCCTAACCAAAAGAAGGTTGAGGGGGGACATGATTGCTCTTTATAAATATATTAGAGGGATAAATATTAGAGAGGGAGAGAATTATTTAAGCTTAGTATCAATGTGGACACAAGAACAAATGGATATAAACTGGACACTAGGAAGTTTAGACTTGAAATTAGATGAAGGTTTCTAACCATTAGAGGAGTGAAGTTCTGGAACAGCCTTCCAAAGGGAGTAGTGGGGGCAAAAGACATATCTGGCTTTAAGACTAATCTTGATAAGTTTATGGAGTTGATGGTATGATGGGATAGCCTAATTTTGGCAATTAATTTGGCAATTGATCTTTGATTATCAGCAGGTAAGTATGCCCAGTGGTCTGTGATGGGATGTTAGATGGGGTGGGGTCTGAATTACTACAGAGAATTCTTTCCTGGGTGCTGGCTGGTGAGTCTTACCCACATGCTCAAGGTTTAACTGATCACCATATTTGGGGTCAGGAAGGAATTTTCCTCTAGGGCAGATTGGCAGAGGCCCTGGAGGTTTTTCGCCTTCCTCTGCAGCATGGGGCACGGGTCACTTGCGGGAGGATTCTCTGCAGCTTGAGGTCTTCAAACCACAATTTGAGGACTTCAATAACTCAGACATAGGTTAAGAGTTTGTTACAGGAGTGAGTGGGTGGGTGAGATTCTGTGTCCTGCATTGTGCAGGAGGTCAGACTAGATGATCATAATGCTCCCTTCTGACAGTTTATGAGTCTATATTGAAGAGGTGTCAGGTGAGGAAACTCTGGCACCTGTCACCTCCATGAACTGGAGTCATGTAGTGTGGTAACATCTTATTTCCTTGCAGTGCCAGTTCTTCCCCTTCTTCCCTCCTCTCACCTTCTTCCCTCCTCTCACGTACCCTTCATTTTGCAGCTGATTTATATTCCTTTTCTTGTTTTGGTCCAGTTCTAATCAATGATTCTCATCACACCCCTTCCCAGTTTAGAAATGAAGCCCTGAATACTCGTCTGGATAGGACTTCCAATTCTCAGATAATACACACAGCACTTCTGAATCCTCTTCATTTACCGCCGATAATGGGGCAAAATAATTTGTCATGTCCTCCTCCCCTTAGTGGTTATTATGTTCTTCCCTCATCCCCTCTCTTCCTTTTAATCACAACCACCTTGTCAAACACACTGGAGGAGGATAATGCTATGCTGGGTGCGAACATGTTAGGAATGCCCACTTGTCTTCGGCACAGGGGAATAAACATGTTTTTGGTCTCAGACCACTTCCTCCCATCACTGGTACTCTGATTACCTCTCTTGTTTATTTTGGGGGAGATTTTCAGAAGCACTAAAGGCATTTAGGCTCTCAACTTCCATTGGAAGTCAGTGAGAGTTGGTGCTTCACTCCATTTGTGTCTATGAAAGTCTCTAGCTATGTGTATGATATTGATTAGACTGGAAGTTGTTTTGGTTTGTTAGAATCCAGATAAATTAATTATATTGCATTTACAGTATATTTACACCAAAGTTATACTTTTGATACATTTTTTAGTGGGTGTGTATATTTTAAAATAAAACTACAAAGTAACTGTGGTATGAAAAAATACTGTAAAATGAAATGTATTAATTACTGTCTTTGTTCTGACCCTCCAGCTTCTGTTATTAGTCCCAAAAACCACAATATTCTTCACAGTTTACAATTTTACTTACCAGTAGTTGTCATGTTTGGAGGATATTCAAAAGAAGCTGGAAAAGAACAGATGATAAGATGAGAAAAATGTGACTGAAGTGTGTGTTTTTTCACTAGTATATTAGCATTCATAATGCTTTATACCACAGTAGAAGATTACAATTGTACACAAGTTTATAATAGAAATGTCACATTCACATCTAGACTTTACTCAGACAGACACTACAGATCCACTGAATTTACAATATAACTACAGTATGGATAAAAGGAGCTCATCTCTGGAACGTTATCTATAACAGAAACATAAGTTCACCAAGTTCACCCCATTTTTATGTACATTGACATGATATCATTAAATAAGAATCCAAATCCTGGTTCATTACCTCTGTCTCCCAAAAGTACCATACAAAAAAAGGTTGATATTAACTCAACCCCTGGCCCAAAGTCCAGTGAAGTCTCATTGACTTAAAAGGACACTCGATCAGGCCCAAGGGGTGCAAAGTTTTAATTCAGTAATTAATTGTTAAATAGAATGGTACTGTAAAATTGTGCACTTGTAGTAAAACTGTTCTCTGTGGATGGAATTTGCCCCAATGCAGATTTAATTCCCCAAACTAAATGCATCTCTTTGTGACAATAACATGGAGATAATACACATATAGCACACAAGGAATTCTCAAATTACTTACCAGTGTAATCACTGATCCCCTTTGGTGCAGCCCGAGCTTAAAAATATAACCAGACAGTATATTATGTACATAGGCTGTATTCCTGCAATGTTAAGGTCAGTAGAATGGAGCCACATTTAGTGCTAGATTCTGCCTCACTCTCAGAGGGGTGCAAGGGGCTAACAAACATCATCCCTCTTACATGGCTGCTAAAGGGCCTAGGAGGATTAATACCCCTGTGTTCAGACCATATAGTCCTTATACTTTTCTATTGACTAGCCAGGGGTGAATGGTGCCCAAGAGGTTGGAGAGAGACAAGGAGTGAGCAAAGCCTTTGTTTCATAGATCCTTTCATAGAATATCAGAGTTTGAAGGGACCTCAGGAGGTCATCTAGTCCAACCCCCTGCTCAAAGCAGGACCACTCCCCAGACAGATTTATGCCCCAGATTCCTAAATGGCCCCCTCAAGGATTGAACTCACAACCCTGGATTTAGCAGGCTAATGCTCAAACCACTGAGCTATCCCCACCCCCAAGGAGAGGCAGCTGTGGGAGGAATGTTGCAGTTTCTGGGTTTACACATTCACCTGAGGATTCTGTGAGGTTATGCACCTGGGAGGTCACTGCCCCTTCCCACAGGCTACCTCCCATGGGTTGCAGCTGATAGTTTGGAGACAAGCTATTATTTACTATCTGGGCTGGTCAACACTTGGGGGGCGGTATCGATCTAAGATACGCAACTTCAGCTATGTGAATAGTGTAGCTGAAGTCAAAGTATCTTAATCGATTTATCTTGGGTCCTCACAGTGCGGGATCGACGTCTGCAGCTCCCCGTGTCAACTCTGCTACCGTCACTCACTCCGGTGGAGTTCCGGAGTTGATGGGACCGTGTTCTGGGATCGATATATCGAGCCTAGGTGAGACGCGATATATTGATCCCCGAAAAATTGATCGCTACCCACAGATATGACGGGTAGTCTGGATGTACCCTCTGTGTCTGCTGTCACACAAGACCTAGAAATTCTTTCTTTTACTGCTGATTCATTCATTTTCTTTCCTTGTCAGAGTCTGACTCCATTCCAACATTACTTTTTATGTAATCATATGGCTATATTGGGAGCCGGTCACTAATTAGGGTGTCTGACCTTACTCAGCTATTTAGTTTCTGCAGCTGGAGTTATCACTGATGGTGCAGTCTATCTGTCTAATTTGGTGTTACTTATTTTCCATATGTATTTTTCACTTGAGAGGACTTTTCTAAAGTTTTCCATGTTCACGACGCTCTAAGGTGCTATACTATATTTGTGCAGGGGATTAGAAGAAGGGACATTGTAACATTTAGAAAGATCTTCTTTAATTTTAAATTTTACTTCCACCGGTTGTGATGAAAATAAGCAGTACGAAAGCTAACCTGAAAGAATAGATATTCCAAATATGAGTAACAAAATGTGAGACAGTTCAGTTAATGTAAAACAGACCCCTCTTTTGACAGGGTACTCAGAACGTAGGCAGTTCTCCTTCAGATTTGTCCAATTTACATTCCTCATACATGAATGACCTGAAAAATAAGGAGTAAGATACAGTAAATATTTTTTAATTTATAAAATAGTTTAAATTGATTCAGGGTCAGAACTGACTCATTGCTATTGTTTTTTTAAATAGTTTTTATTGGTTTACTGTCATTTCTAAAACCCTTTAACAATGCAGGTAATTGGTTTGTTTCTCACAAGTTCTGACTTCCCCCCACCTCACCTTCCCCACATAAACACTGTCTTTTTGTCTTGTGTTTTTTATGGCACATAAGCCATTCTGCCCTTTTATCTGCTGAATTTCTAGTTTTCCTAACACTGAATCCTACAAGATGGCAAGAACTTTGCTGCTGAAAAGCATTTACATTTGAGATGAACCTGAAGTATAAGAGTAGCCCCGATGAGATCAGTTTACTTACTTACATTTAAGCAGGCACTTAAATACTTTGCTGTATTAGGGAACTTTTAGGATAATTATAAACAACTTTTTTTTATTATTTGTATTATCATATTGCCTAGAAACCCCTAGTATGGATCAGGATTGAATTATGCTGGGTGCTATATAAACATGGAACAAAAAGACTGTTCCTGCCCAAATGAGTTTAAAGAGTTGTAAGAAACGACAGCAATCTGTAATCCAGTAGCCCCCTCTTTTTGTCCTCTAATTGCAGTGGTATTATCTGGCCCTTCTACCTTGAATTTTCCCTTACAATAGTTCTAAATGCTTATGCTAAACAATCTATTCCACCTTGCATTTAGCTATGACAGTTGGACATGCCTTTCCTAGACCTGAAGAAAGGCTCTGTGCAGCTTAAAAACTTGTCTCTCTCACCAACAGAAGTTGGTCCAATAAAAGATATTACCTCATCCACCTTCTCTATCTATGCTGGGACCAACCTGGCTACATAATACTGCATACTTAAAAAGCAAGTTTGTTACCCCCAAATGGATAGTTTCAGTATTCTTTGGAATGTCATGCAAGTCACTAAGGACTCAGTCTTTCAAGACGCTGAGCACTATTATCCTGCTCCAGAAAACTCCAACACGAGCCTTCAGTTAAGCACATGAGCAGTCAAATTGCCTAAAGTGCATTGCTCAAGTGTTTCAAGGTAAGGCTCATGCTTAAGTGCTTTGCTGGACTGGAGCAGATATGAGGGGTAAGGCTGAGCTAGGCGAGAAGGGCTTAAAGCCTGAGGCTAAGTGACCAAGGGGAGACAGCAAACAGAGGACAGCAAACAGGGGAATTTGAGAGGGAGTTTGTGGGAGGGAGACATAATATAATCACTGTGGTTAGGAAAGGCCACATCACCAGTACCAACGCTGTTCCTGCCTCCTCCACCTGCACCTGTATCCAGACAGAGAACCTGACCATGGATGCCTCCACGCAGATCTGGATTTTCAGGGACTGTGACCTGCATTTCTCTTTCAAAGAAAGCCAGACTGGGGAGTCCATCCAGTGGGAAAGGTGCCTGCTGGTGGAATCTCTCAGGAAGCAGATGGTACAGCTACAGGAGGAGGTGGCTAGCCTGAAGATCGTTTGTGCACCATAGTTGCCAACTTTCATGCAGTAAATAGGCACCTCGACTTTCAAAATAAGCCAAAAATCAAGATAATCCCATTTGAAAACAAAGCCAAAACAAGTCGATCCCTAAGAACCCCAATACTCTATGTGACTAGATCCCCCCAGCGTGCAGCCTGGGACTGTGGTGGGCCTACTGTGCACCCCGGCTCTCTCCCCAACATTGCCCCTGCTTTCCGGGAGCTGATAAAAAAGAAGAAGCAACAAGCTACAACAAGCAAGAAGCTGCAAGCCAAAAACTAGCCAACAAGCAACTCACAAGCCAATTAAGCCAAAAACAAGCTGAATTTCTGCATTTCTTTCACGGGTTTGGCATGTCTGCCGTGCACACAAGGAATTAATTGAGAATATTCATAAGGAGGCCTCCAAGGCTCAGGAAACAATCCAGCTAGAAAGGACTGCTGTCACACCACCAGAGGAGGTGGTTACAGCGGCTCTGTCACAGGGACGACACTGGCTGATGGTTATTCCGGCAGCAGGCAGTGTTCCACCCCTAATCCCAACCCACCAACCACAGTGAAGAAGAATCATTATGCTGTCCTGGCAGGGCCGGCTCTAGCGTTTTTGCTACCCTAAGCAGCAAAAAAAAAAAGCTGTGTTCGCGATCGGCGGTAGCTCTACTGCTGCTTCTTCTACAGCTGCAGTTTGGTGGCAGGTCCTTCACTTCAAGAGGGAGTGAGGGCGCAGCCACCAAATTGCCTCCAAACGGCTGCACATGCCACTCCTCTTTTCATTGGCCACCCCAGGCACCTGCTTGCTATGCTGGTGTCTGAAGCTGGCCCTGTGTCCTGTCAACAAGTGATGAGCAATCACCCCAAAAGGTGGAAGAGGAGAAGCTCTGTATCCTCAAGGCTGAGAGGATTTTTGCCACCACTCCCAAAAGGAAATGGATGGTAGAGGTGGTTGGTGACTCCCTTCTGTTAGGGACAGAGACACCCATCTGCAGGTGTTATTTGGCATCCCAGCCTGCCAGGGGCTCCTATCTGAGATGTTACAGAGGGATTTTCAGGGATCATCCAGCCCTCTAACTACTACCCCATGCTATTCATCCATGTGGGCCCTAATGATACTTCAAGGTATGACCCTGAGCAGATCAGAAGTGACTACAGGGCTTTGGGAGTAAAGGTGAAGGATTTGGGGCTCAGGTGGTGGTTCCTTCTATCCTTCCTGTGAAGGATAGAGGCCCAGGCAGAGATACATGCATGCTGGAGGTGAATGAATGGCTGCCCAGATGATGCTGCCAGGAGAACTTAAGCTTTCTTGATCTTGGGATGATGTTCCAGGAAGAAGGACTGTTGAGTGGAGATGTGGTCTGCCTATTGAGGAAGGGGAAGAGTATATTTGGATACAGACTGGATAACCTAGTGAGGAGAGCAAACTAGGTTTGACAGTGGCAAGAGACAAAAGCCCTTAGGTAGGTAAAAAACATTAAGACCTGGGTGAAAGGTCAGACTCTGTGGGCAGAATGGGGCATTATCACAGGGACAAAGGAGAGACAAGAGGGAACATAAAAGAGAAATCAAATCAGTATCTTACATATCTGTATACTAATGCAAGATGTACTGGGAATAAACAGGAAGAACTAGAAAGACTAGTGAATAATTACAACTATGACATAGTTGCCATCACAGAAACACGGTGGGATAATACACATGACTGGAATATTGGTATAGAAGGGTAGAGCTTGCTCAGGAAGGACAGGCAGGGAAAAAAGGAAGGAAGTGTTGCCATGTGTATCAAAGATGTATATACTTGGAGGTTGAGATGGAGATAGGAGACAAACTTGTTGAAAGTCTCTGGGTAAGAATAAAAGGGGTAAAAAACAGAGGTGATGTCATGGTGGGGTCTACTAGAGACCACCTAAACAGGAAGAAGAGGTGAATGAGTTTTTTTTTTTTAATAACTAACAAAACCATAAAAAGCACAGGAGTTGATGGTGATGGGGGACATCAATCACCCAGACATGTGTTGGGATAAGCACAGATTGTCCAACAAGTTCCTGGAATGTACTGGATATCATTTTTTTATTTCAGAAGGTGGGGAAAGCAACTAACGGAGAGCATCAGACAAAGTGGGTATTCACTCACGAAAGCTCATGCTCCAAAACGTCTGTTAGTCTATAAGGTGCCACAGGACTCTTTGCTGCTTTTACAGATCCAGACTAACACGGCTACCCCTCTGATAAGGGAGAGAGCTGTTCTAGATTTGTTTTTTGACAAATAGGGAGGAACTAGCTGAGAATTTGGAAGTGGAATGCAGTTTGGGTGAAAGTGATCATGAAATGGTAGAGTTAATTATTCTAAAGAATGATAGGAGGAAAAACAGCAGAATAAAGAGAATGGATTTCAAGAAGGCAGACTTTACCTATCTTAGGGAGCTGGTACATAAAATCATATGAGAAGCATGTCTAAGGAAAAACTGTTCAAGAGAGTTGGCAGTTTATCCAAGAGACATTATTAAAGGCACAAGAGTGAACATTATATCAATTATACCAATACATTAGAAGCAAGCAGAAGACCAAGGACAGAAGAGGCCCATTACTCAATGATGGGGAAAGATAATAAAAGAAATTGTGGAAATGACAGAAGTGCTACATTCTTTTTTTGTTTCAGTTTTCACCAAAATTTTTAGTATCAATCAAACATCTAACAGTGAAAAAGAGGTAGGATCTCAGGCTGAAATGGGGAAAGAAAAAGTTAAAAAATTACCTGGAAAAGTTGGATGTCTTCAAACTGGCAGGTTCTGATTAGGGCCGGCTCTAGCCATTTCACCGCCCCAAGTACGGCGGCACGCAGCGGAGGGCGCTCTGCCGCTCACCAGTCCCTCGGCTCCGGTGGATCTCCCGCAGGCATCCCTGTGGAAGGTCTGCTGGTGCCGCGGCTCCGGTGAAGCATCCGCAGGCATGCCTGCGGGAGGTCCACCGTAGCTGCGGGACCAGCGGACCCTCCGCAGGCACGCCTGCGGGAGGTCCACCGGAGCCGCCTGCCGCCCTCTCGGCAACAGGCAGAGCACCCCCCACGGCATGCCACCCCAAGCACGCGCTTGGAGCGCTGGGGCCTGGAGCCGGCCCTGGTTCTGATGAAATATACCCTAGAATACTCAAGGAGCAGACTGAGGAGATAGCTGAGCAATTATAAACTATCTTCAAAACTCAAGGAAGATGGGAGACAGGAAGGGGGCAAATGAAGCCCAATCTATGATGAGAGGAATAAGGAGAACCTGGGGAATTACAGACCAGTCATCTTAACTTCAGTATTTGGAAAGATAATGGAGAAATTATTAAGAAATCCATTTGCAAACATCTAGAAGATAATAAGGTGATAAGCAACAGTCAACATGGATTTGTCAAGAACAAACCATGTCAAAGCAAACTATAGGTTTCTTTGACAGGATAACAAGCCTTGTGGATAGGGAGAAATTGAAGTGTGGTATATTTTTATTTTAGTAAAGCTTTTGATACAGTCTCACATGACCTTCTCATAAACAAACTAGGAAATACAGCATTGATGGAGCTATTGTAAAATTGCTGCTATTATAAAATGGGTGCATTCCTGGTTGGAAAATGGTTCCTAGAGAGTAGATGTTGGTGTTCACAGTCAAGCTGGAAGGTCATATTAAGTGGGTTCCTGCAGGGATTGGGCCTGAATCCAGTTCTGTTCAATATCTTCATAAATAATTTAGATAATGGCACAGAGTTATAAAGTTTTAAAACAATACCAAGCTGGGAGGGGTTACAGGTGCTTTGGAGGATAGGATTAAAATTCAAAATGATCTGAAGAAACTGGAGAAATGGTCTAAAGTATATAGGATGAAATTCAATAAGGACCAATGTAAAGTACTTCAGTTAGGAAGGATCAATCAATTCCACAAATACAAAATGGGAAATGACTGCCTAAGAAGGAGTACTGTCAAAAGGGATCTGGGGGTTAGAGTGGATAACAAGCTAAACAGGTGTCAACAATGTAACACTGTCATGAAAGAAAAAAAAGAGAGAACATTCTGGGATATATCAGCAGGAGTATTGTAATCAAGACACAAAAAGAAATTCTTCTGTTCTACTCTGCACCGATTAGGCCTCAGCTGGAATATTGTGCCCAACTCTGGATGCCACAATTTAGGAAAGATGTGGACAATTTGGAGAAAATCCAAAGGAAAACAACAAAAAAGATTAAATATCTAGAAAACATGACCTCTGAGGGAAGGTTGAAAAAACTGGGTTCGTTTAGTCTGAAGAAGAAAAGAGAAGACTGAGGGGGGACATGATAATTTTCAAGTACATAAAAGGTTGTTATAAGGAGGAGGGAGGAAAACTAAGGCTACAATATCGTCATGGAGGTTGAGGAAGTCACGGAATCCGTGACTTCCAGTGACCTACATGACTTCAGCCTGTGGTGGTTGGGAGCTGCAGGATCCCCCACTGCCCGTGGGTCAGGGAGCTGCAGGGTACCCCTGCCGCCTCTGGTTGCCTCTGGCACTCCAAGCCACCACAAGTGGCAGGGTACCCTGCAGTTCCCAGCTGCCATAGATGGTGGGGTATCCCCAAGCTCCAGGCCACTGCAGGTGGTGGGGAACTCCCAGAGCTCCCGGCCACCACAGGTGGTGGGGACCCCCCAAAGCTCCTGGTTGCCACTGATCTCCCATCTGCTGTGAGTGATGGCAGTCTCTGGAGCTGCCGATGATCGGGGAACCCCTGAGTTTCCAGCTGCCATGAGTGATGAGGAACCCCATAGATCCTGGCCTCCACAGGTGAACCTCCAGGCTCCCAGTGGCCATGGGCCCCTGGAGCTGTGGGCAGAAGAGGTACCCCGAAGCTCCTGGCTGCCACAGGTGGAGAGGGCACCCACTGAACCTGGCCCCCACTGGAAGCAGGGGGACCCTCGGAGCTGCAGGTAGCAGGGATATACCCTGCAGCCTCCAGCTGCTGCAGGCAGCTCCTAGCCCCCATGCAGCTGCCCCGCTTCAGGCCATGTGGGGACCCGCAGTTCCCCATTTTGTTAGGGATATTTTTAGTAAAAATCATGGACAGGTCACAGCTTCTATGAATTTTTCTTTTTTGCTTGTGGTCTGTCTGTGACTTTTACTAAAATATCTGTGACAAAATCTTATTCTTATTGTTAACCTCTCAGGATAGATGTGACACAGGGCTAGGAAGTGTTAAACAGCTTGTCGGATAATTGACCTAGATTCAATCTTTAGAGACATATTAGATAATGTTTGTGTTTTTGTGTGTTTACATATATATTGTTAGAGGTTAACAATTAACTGAACAGTTCCTGTCTATCAATATATTCTGTTAATTCAGAGTTCAAAAGAAGATGTTAACAGTTACATGAATTGTAAATGTAGTGATAGCACTCTTTTAATTTTTCTTTGAAGTTTATGGTAAATCACCTGCAAATGGTGGGAGCTAGGCAACTGCCTTTTGTTAATCTATGTAGCTAATTACCGGTGATGTTTAGGAAATAGAAGATCACTTCAAAGACACTATTGTTCATTCAAGGACTGCATGCTATCAGGAGGATATCATAGCCTGCCAGTAACCTCTATAAAAATTCTTGGGACCCGATCCTTTCATCTCAAATGTGCTTATGCTTTATCAGGGGAAGCCTGAACCACAAGATTGAGATCTCTAGTTTTATTCTGGATCACCATGATATTACACATGGGACAGAACCTGTGGACTAATTCTAAAAGAACTTTTTGCAACTGTAAAGCTCCCCATCTCTACTACGAAACTGACCTAAAAACTCTATTTATACCCATATGTATAATGACCTTTTAACACCCGACCTTTAGTACCTGACATTTAGTACTCGACCTTTAAAATTCTCTCTTTTCTTTTTAAATAATTGTTAGGTTAGTTAATAAGAATTGACAGTAAGTGTGGGTAAGATCTGAAATATTTGGGTAAGATCTGAAATATTCATTAACCTGGAGGGTGTGTCCCATCCTTTGGGAATGGTAGAACTTTTTATACGATGAACAAGATTTTCAGTAAGCCTCATCATATTTGACTTGGCTGTCTGAGAGGAAGCCAAAGCCTGGATTGCTTTAAGGAAGCTGTTTTATTCCTGTCTTGGTAAATCTAAGTATTAAAATAACCACCAGTTTTGGGGACTGTCTGCCCCATTCTTTACAGTTTGCCCTGATTGAGCAATCTCAGCATGCCCCCCTTTGAACCCCAGTCCCAATAGAATAAGAAGAAATGGGCTTAAGTTGCAAAAAGGGTATCTTAGGTTGGACATTAAGAAAAACTTCCTAACTGTCAGGGTCGTTAAGCACTGGAACAAATTCCCTAGGGAGGTTGCGGAATCTCCTTCATTGTGGAATTTTAAGAGCAGGTTAGACAAACACCTGTCAGGGATGGTCTAGAAAATACTTAGTCCTGCCTTGAGTGTGGTCTACTGGACTAGATAACCTATTGAGATCCTTTCCAGTCCTACACTTCTATGATTCTATGATTAACACTTCCCTAAAATCAGTTATTCTTTTAAAATCCCCACCCCAACACAATACACAAAACTAAGATACCAAATAAATAAAAAAAGGAATATATTTTTTTAATTTAGTTCAGTAATAACCCCTGTTGGCAAGTCCCCAGCCCCATCCCCTGGCGAGAGCATCAGGCGAGTGTGGCAAGCCCCTCCCTTCCGGCCAGATTGCTGGTCAGAGTGTGGGAAGCTTCCGGCCCCGCTCACCCGGTCGGAGTGTCAGGCAGAGCAAAGGAAGCCCCTGGTCCTGATCCCCGGGACAGATCACCAGGCGGAGTATGGCAAAACCCCTGGCCCCTCTCCCCCAGCTGGAGTTCCGGGCGCAGCGCGGGAAGCTGCCGACCAGAGCGCCAGGTGGAGCGCAGCAAGCCCCTGGCCCTGCTCCCTTGTCCAGAGCTCGGCAAGCCCTGCTCTCTCAGCCAGAGGGCCAGGAGGAACAAGGCAAGCCCCTGACCCCGATCCCCCAGCCAGAGCACTGGGTGGAGTGCGGCAAGGCCCCCATCCCTCTTCCCCAGCAGGAGCGCCAGGCGGAGTGCGGAAAGCCCCCGACCTGGCTCCCCCGGCACTATATGTTTGCCCACCCCTGCACTATATATTTAAAAACTTCTGTTGCCTAAACTTCAGGTTTTCTCACCAGCAGTTTGGAGTAACATCTCCCTTTGTGGAATGTGTGAAATGATAGAAAAAGCTTTTGTAGCCTGGGCACTGATGGGAGCCCCTAACCCCCACCACGTTAGTTTCAAAATTTTCTACAATAAAAAAAGTAGCTTTACATTTTCAACTTCCTGTTGTGCCAGAAATTATTTCACTGGGATTAGCCAGGTTGTGTCCAGGGAGCTTCTGCCATCTGAATCATCCCTCTCATAATATATTGGAGTTCAGTTTGTAAAAGTATCATTTTATGTCCTTGTAATTTAATAAAGATTTTTTTCTGTGTTTCTGCAGTGAATTATTTAGGACGATAACCCGCTGTGACTTGTCCTGTTCTACTGGCTGCAGTGCCTCCACAGATCACCCACAGTGCAGTACAAGCCTGGGCCAACACACCTTTGTGGACTGATCCAAAAGGAAGTTTTTTTGTGAGGAATTTATGGTTGAAGTTCTGGAGACAGCCAACAAGTAGATCTAACACCAAAACCAGATGAACTTGCGGCTAGAGGAAAGGTATGGTGAGACGCAAGAGGAAAGGCTCAGACTGGCTTCACACCTAGAGGACAAGGTTTCAGCACAGGAACAGGCATTTAATTCACAGTTCCTGGAACAGGAATGGCAGCTAAGGGAGGAGGACAGAGCTCAGCAGAAAGAACTGTTCCTTTGCCCCATGCAGCCCTCCATATTTATCCCCTCCCTGTGGATGCTTCCACCCCTCCAGTAATTTCATAAGTGGTCATGTCACTGCATGGCACTAAAATTCCACACCTATCCCCAAGCACATCCATCCGTCCTGGCAATCATTAATCCCCTGTACCACCTATCCCAACAAGAGCATTCATAAAGGTACTATTCCTCCTCTCCCATTGGTCATGCAAATCCATAATGTGGGAGCACCAAGCATCCCTGACTCTTGTTGCCTGGGTGCATCCACCTCCAGCAGTTATAACTCCACTTTCTGGCTGAGCATACCCATTCAGTAGCCCCTCGTTGTCATTCTGGGGGAAATGGCTCACCTTTGGCTTCACAAAGATTATAGAGAGCACAGCAAATCACAGTAATATAGACAGCATTGATGACAACTGAATCCAAACAGTTCTGTAGACCATCTCTAAGGGGCTTTTAATCTGACAAAAGCATCTTAGCAACCATTCCACACCTGCTAAGAGTGAAATTAAACCTTCATTTGCCTGGGTCTCTGAAAGCAGGGTTCAGTTCCATTGGCTGAGGCAAAAGTGTGTATGCAGGTTTCCCCAGAATAACAGTGGAGGACAGTAACTCTGTTTATGACAATGTCATTTTGTGGGAATAATGTCCCAGCTTGTCTATGAATGTAGCCTCCCAATTGGTGATAAACTCTGGCATTGTGAACTATCTGAGTACAACCCACATTGACATTAATAAATGGTCTTCTATGGTCCATAAGGACTTGCATAACAATGGAGTTGTTGGCAGTTTATGTACTCACACGTCCTTGAGGAGGACAAACTATGTGCACATATGTTCCTCAGTGGCACCAAATTCAGTTTGGAAACCCCATTCTCCCCAACCCAGCAATTATTTCTGTGATATCTTTTATGCCAGCCACTTTACGGTGAACCACATGCCTGATTGTGTCAGAAAACTCCATCACCACTTTACCCACAGTTGAGTTTCCAACCCCAAACTGATTTGTACCAGACCTGTAGCAGTCTGAGGTAGCCAGCTTCCAAACAGCTATAGCAACCTGCTTCTGTACTGGCAAGACTGGCATCGTATGTTTGTCTTTGTGCTGGAGGGTCAGGGTAAGCTACTCACAAAGGTCCAGAAATTTGGCTTTCTTCATGCAGAAGTTCTGGATCCACTCCTAGTCATCCCAGGTCTACAAGACAATGTGATCCCACCAGTCTGTGCTTGTGAGTCTGTGCTTGTGGCCTTGCACCAGAAGCACCAGTGTATGCAGGGGACTCAGTGGCTGAACTGAGTGTCAAGAGAAGCACCAGCCACTTTCAGTTTGCCAGGTGAGGGTATGCCTTCTGCTCCTGCTCCATCATAAACTATGTTACGTGTCTTTGGTGGGTCAGAAAATTCTGCCAAAATGTCCACCAGCATCTCATGGAAGCACTAACTGTTTCCTGACACAGGAGTGAAACCACAAGCAAGAGACATTCATTAAAAGGTGCTCCTCCATGTTGCTGGCTATGGTAGCCGGAAACACACAAACCAAAATGACCACTCAGCAGGCTGTGCTGATGGGACTGTTTAAACATCCTGAAACATGCAGGCTAGGCAGTAGTAAAGTTTTCCGACAATGCACTACTGTTAAAGGACTGGAGGAACCACATTTCCAGCAGGTCCTTGGGAGTCTGGGATATGGCTGGTTTGACTCAGATCTCTGTACTGCAGTGTGGATGCCAAAGCCCCAGGTTCAAGCCAGGTTATAAAATTCTTAATGTAGAGTTAACAATCAGTGTAAATGTTCTAATCCAGAGTCAGCTGACTCAAGCCCCACTAATCCAGGATTTACATAACAGTGTAGACATACCATACCCATATTGTCTTTTTAGGACATAACCTTATTCATATTTCTGTGAAGAACAGACCACAGACTGTTAGAACCAGATGAATCCAGAAAAAACCTGTTCTCAAACAATTCCCTGAATTAGAAACCAAAGTTAGATTTAGCCAGTTCTCAACTGCTTGTTCTTTTTGTTGGTACATGAAAGTGCAGTACACTCTGCAAGGAGATCCACTGGCAGAATCTGGCCTTTAGACTTTGTCTGAACGGGGGAAATGAGGTGTGCTAGCAAAGGTGTTCATTCTTATGCTTCAGTGAACACCTTTTAAACATCACAAAGCACCTAGTGTACACAACGAGAGTTGTGCTGACATTAGTGTGACAATATGTGACACTTCAGTAATGATAGTTTAGGTGTGTGACTAATGAACACTTCTAAAATTAATCCTAAAAAATATTTTCCTAGTGCTTACAATCCAACACTGATGGAGCTAAGTTCTCTGACAAACAAACCTCTCTGGATTTGTCCTCATTATTTACAAAGGTGAGGTTTTTTTTCTATAAACTGGAGTTGTGTCATTTGGAAGCAACAGAGGAGGAGAAAGACCTGGGTGTATTAGTTGATCACAGGATGACTATGAGCCACAAATGTGATGCAGCTATGAAAAAGGCTAGTGGAATCCTAGGATGCATCAGAGAAGATATTTCCAAAAGCAATAAGGAACTGTTATTATCATTGTGCAAGGACCTGGTGAGATCTCATCTGGAATAATGTGTGCAGTTCTGGTCTCCCAAGTATGACAACATTTAATTCAAACTGCAACATGTGAAGAGAAGGGCTATGAGGTGATCAGAGGAATGGAACACCTACCTTATAAGAGGAGACTCAAGGAATTTTGCTTATTTTTCTTAACCAAACAAAAGCTGAGGGGAGATATGACTGTTGTCTATAAATACATCAGAGGGATAAATACCAGGGAAGCAGAGTTATTTCTGTTAAGCACTAATATTGACAAAAGAACAAATGGATATAAACTGGCCACCAACAAGTTCGATATTGAAATTACCTGAAGGTTTCTAACAATCAGAGGAGTGAAGTTCTGGAATGACCTTCCAAAGGGCGAAGTAGGGGCAAAAAACCTAACTGGCTTCAAGGCTGAGCTTGAAAAGTTTATGGAGGGGATAGTATGACAAGGCTGCATACTATAGCAAGTGGCCCAGCTGCGACTGCTAGTCGTAAATACTGCAATGACCTCAAAGGGGGATACGAAATAGGGAGGGCCCAGAGTTACTTCTGATAATTCTTTCCCAGGTGTTTGGCTGGTAGGTCTCACCCACATGATCAGGGTGTAATTAATTGCCATAATTGGAGTTAGGAAGGAATTTTCTACCAGATGAGGTGGCAGAGACCCTAAGGGGCAGGGGGGAGTTCATTTTCCTCTGCAGTTTGGAGTATGGGTCCTTGCAGGTATAAACTAGAGTAAAGGGGAGATTCTTGCTTACTTGAAGTGTTTTAATCAAGATTTCAGTACTTCAGTAACTCATCCAGAGGTTACGTATCTTTTACAGGAGTGGGTGGGTACAGTTCTGTGGCCTGCAATGTGCAGAAGGTCAGACTAGAAGGTCACAATGGTCCCTTCTGGACCTACATTTTATGTGTATGAAAGAATGAAATGAATTCAAACCACGAAGTATGCAAGGTGTTCACTCAGAAGTAAATCACATCAGCTCTGTTATTAAATCTTTAGGTTTTATTGCATGAATGTTAGAACTTTAAACTAGTAAATACGGAAAGGAATTCTAAGATGTGAAGCTATCCATTAATACATGCAGCAGCCTACACACCCATGTTTACCTACTATACAATAGTTTGTGCAAACAGCTTTGAAAAGTATCTACACATCTGATATTTCCCTTTCATTTTCACTAATAGCCTGGGGCTATCACATTCTTTCATATTAATATAAAAGAAGAAATTATTCTATATAATACATGGTTGATCCATGCTCATTCTAATTAGTGGAAATACTTTACCTGAGTTCAGTAAGCATTCTGTCAGGCACATAGGGAAACTATGTCCATGAATTTTGGGATTTCACTCTAAATGAACCAATGCGCACAGGCATTCTTAACTTTGGCAGTTCCCTGATCCCTGAGCGTATTACTGTGCCATCTCATGTAACCCACAATAGCAGTCTGTCTCTTTTTCTCCAGATAATAATCAAACCAGATAGAGAGGTTTATGAGTCTGCTATAGACTTCAAGTTGATTGTTGTAGTGCTTCATCTGAGACAGTAATGAATCCTGCCTTTAGATACAGGGAGCCTGGGTTCAGTCCCCACAGATTGCCTTAGGTCATGTCTATGCTACAAAATTCAGTTGACCTAACTTACATCAGCATATGGCCATTGTGATAATTACGTCACTTGTGCATTTCCACATTTTGCTCTTGGGTCGGTGGTTTGCATCCTCAGGAGGTGCACTTGTATTGATTGCACTGATGGCTTCTGAGAGCCATTAACAGTTGAGGTAAGCAATGCAGTGTCTATGCTAACACCTACCTATATGGATATTGATTCAACACCTCTTGTGGAAGTGGAGTTATTAAACTGGTGGGGCAATGACTTTGGTGGGATCAAAATTTTAGTGCAGAGACTTACAGTTAGGTTGATATAAGCTGCCCTGTGTTGACCTAACTGTGTTGTGTAGACCAGGGCTCTACAATGCAGTCATTACAATTGAGCATCAGTGTGGGGAACTGAATTTCTGTGGAACACTGAAGCCCAGGCTGAGCTACTCTAACCAGTAGGAGTGTGTACATAACCCATGCTAAAACAGCATGGCTTTCTGTCCTCTTCCATTGACTACATTGTGTACACAGTTATGAGTCTGGTACTGCCTTCGAGCACAGTAACTTGCACCTTGAGCCATTGTAGTCTATGCTTTCTGATCTAGAAGTCTGGGATTCAGCCCCCCTCAAGGGGCATTGTTATACTTAGCATTCATTTAACATAGATTTTGCATAAAATAAAACTAAAATTTCAGCAAAGTTTAAGCTGGGAAAATATTTTAAAAAAATTATATGACTATTCACTTCAATCCTTAAATTAATTCAAATCACAAAATATGCAAGGTGTTCACCCAGAAGTAAATCATGCTAGCTGTATTATATTGCTGTGTTATTCAATCTGTGGGTTTTATTGTGTGAATGTGAGAACTTTAAACTAATATATGCAGAAAGGAATTCTAGGGTGTGAAACTATCCATTAATGCATGAAGCAGCCTATACACCCATGTTTATCTACTGTACAATGGTTTGTGCAAACAGCTTTGTAAAGTACCTACAGATCTGATATTTCCCTTTCAGTTTCACTAATAGCCTAGGGCTATCACAGCGGATTTATTTATGAATTCTTAGTCACCAGATAAAGTTCTTCCATATTCTTTCATATTAATATATATAAAAAAGAATTATTCTATATAATTTCCTCATACATGGCTGGATTCATTCTTCATCGTAATTAGTGGAAATACTTTCACTGATCTCAGGAGGTATTGTATCAGGCACATATGGAAACTGAAATTGTCAAATAGATTTTGTGGTTATGGGGAAATTTTATTTCTCTGAACTGCTTATTTTTGCAAATATATCTCTGGCAAAGCTGAAATAATTTGAAGAACAAAATGTTTGGCGAAAGAAATGTCACTTGTCTGTTTGTAAAGCATTCCCCCGAATCTGCAGGCAAAGCAATGTCATAGGAGTCAGATTAGCAGTGTTGGTGGCTGAAAAGGGGAACATGAGAATCAGTATAATGTCAATTAAAGTGAGGAGTTTTGTATTGAACAGATTAATGTTAGGGTCGCCTATAACGGAGATGATATTTGCCACAGTTCAGGGCAATGATATCAGTATTCTCCCGCATGGTCCACCAACGACATCCACTTTCAGGCTCCCAGCTCCACACCCATTACTTCTCTTGGGTGGAAACATGCATCTGTCTCCCTCCAGAATGAGTTTTTTCCACTCTGCACAGTTCCCTACCGTCAGTATGATATCTCCAGCAAGCCAGACTGCTTAAGGAGGCCACTGTTTGTATTTTGCTTCATCTTTATGGGGTATAAAAAGTATAATTTGGAAATCTGACCCTAGTGAAGCAAATACACAGCAGCTTAAATTACATCAGCCAATAGGTAAGAAGGCTTTTAGAAGGGTCAAAATGGATTTAAGGAGCAAATCGCAAAAAGTGACATAACAAATGAGATTCTTTAAGTCTTTCAGATGTGGGTCCTTTGCAAAATAATTATTGGGTTTTCTGGATCAGCCAGGGGAAAAAGGAACAATTAAAGAGGATAAGGACATTGCTGAGAAGCTAAAGGATTTCTTTGAATCCAACTTCATAATAGGAGAGAGCCCTACACCAGCTCTACCACTTTCTGTCAATAAACATGAGGTACTCTCTGAGATGGAGGTTTCAGAAGAAGTAGAGATGTTTGAACAAATTCATAATTTCAGTTCCAATGAACTCAGGGATGGGTCCAGATGGGCCATCCAGTATTTATGAAGGAGATTATGTTTGATATGGTTGAACTGCTATTAAAAATATCCAGTTCCTCACTACAAACAGCTACTGTTTCAGTAGACTGGAGGGTGGCAAATGTTGTACCTATGTATCTAAAAAAGGCTCTAGCAGTGATATGAGGAATGAAAGAGAAGCAAACATTAGATCTGCACCTGGCAAATTGGTGGAAGCAATTAAAATATATAATAAGAAAACACCTGCAAGATCATGGATTGATAGGATCTAACCAGCACAGATTCTGTAAAAGAAAATTGTGTCTCACTAATCTCCTTGAACGTGTCAAGAAATTAGTGGATAAGAAGTGTTTACAATAAACAAAATGTATTTAGACTTCCAAATGTCTTTTCTCCAAGGTTCCTCGTGAGAGGCTTCTACAGAAATTATTTAGTCATGGGGCAGAGGCAAAGTATCATCAAGGATCAAAAGCTGGCTAGGAGAGAGAAAGTAAAAAGAAGGTCCATGTTTCCTCATGACAAAAAGTTGAGAGTGAGATGACCAAGCTTCTGTAATAGGTCAAGTGTAGTTTAACATGTTCACTAATTATCTGGAAAGTGGGCTGAATAGTAAGGTAACAACAGTTGCTGATGACACAAAGTTATTTAGATTAACCAGGAACAAAAAGAACTGTGAGGAATTTCAGAGAAAATGAAACAAGCTGGATGAATGGGCAACGTGATGGCAAATAAAGTTCAGCATTGATAAATGCAAAGCAATACGCAAAGAGAAGGAACTGTGTTACCTGGAAAGTGTATGTTATGAGATGTTCTTGGATAGAGGTTGTTATTTTACAATGGGGTATGTTGTTGGGTGAAGAGCAAAAGAACTATATGCCGTTGAGTGCCCAGAGACAGGGACTTCTGGGTAGAAGCTCTACTCAGGTGGCTTGTTTGGCACTTTAATTTTAAGGTTATTGTGTGGCTCCTGAACACAGACGGAGAAGTACTGCAGAGTGCGCTAGGTTGTGATCAAGAAGAAAAGCACTGGCTGAATTTTATCTGATTAGATTTCCCTAGATTTCCGTAGTGGAGTAAGGCACTCAAAAGTTAAGTCAACCCAGTTACATCACTCAGGAGTATAAAAAATCCACATCCCTGAGCTACTTAGGTAAACCAACCTAATCCCCAGTGTAGACAGGGATGGATTCTTCCATTGACCTAACTACTGCCTCTCAAGGAGGTGGATTAACTAAGCCAACAGGCACTGACCCACTGTAGGGTTTCCAGTGTAGACAAGCCCCGGAGAAGAAGAAGTGTTACTGATCACTTTTGTTAAGGTTGTGTTATGTTTAGTCTGGGTCATTAAAAGCTTAGAGTCTTTTCAAACACAGGAGATGGAGGAGTAGTCAATCAATCGGTGGGGGGTTGTAAGAGATCTGCAGGGCCACTGGAGCAGAGTATGGCAAAGCAGTCAGGATCTCCTGATATTCACAGGCAAGTGTCCTCAGAGGAACCTTAGAGGGGTAGAAAGGCTGAAATAGCAACCCAGAGACACCAGTGTGGAACAAGGTGTGTGTCCAAGAAGGGTCTGGTTGTGATGAATTTGTGCACTTTACAAGGGTGTAAATAAAGTGTATCAGTTCAAGACAGGGACCTGTGCATCACTGCAGGCGGCTAAATAAAGACCTTTGCTCAATGTGCAACTGTGTTCAAGAGGGTATAGATGGGAAGGCAAATTGAGAGCTTTGTTCTCTGTGTCTCATAACACAAGTGCTGCAGTAGTAGGTGCTGAAGTAGCTCAGTTGGGAGAGCGTTAGCCTGATAACCTAAAGGTTCCCTGCTTCAATACCAGATTTCAGCAGGCTCTTTCATCCTGCTGTGGGCTGTTTCCTAGAAACACAGCAGTGCTTTTACCCAATGCAATTCCTTCATGGTGGGAGGGATAGCTCAGTGGTTTGAGCATTGGCCTGCTAAAGCTAAGGTTGTGAGCTCAATCCTTGTGAGGGCCACTTAGGGATCTGGTACAAAAATGTGTCTGGGGATTGGTCTTGCTTTGAGCAGGGGGTTGGGCTAGATGATCTCCTGAGGTCCATTCCAACCCTGCTATCTGTGATTACCTTTATTGAGGGGGATTAGGTTGGATATTGGGAAAAACTTTTTCACTTGGAGAGTGGTGAAGCACTGGAATGGGTTACCTAGGGAGGTGATGGAATCTCCTTCCTTAGAAGTTTTTAAGGTCAGCCTTGACAAAGCCCTGGCTGGGATGATTTAGTTGAGGATTGGTCCTGCTTTGAGCAAGGGATTGGACTAGATGACCTCCTGAGGGTCCCTTCCAACCCTGATATTCTATGATTCTATGATTCTAACAATGAGACAGTCAATGAAATTAAAAGGTGACACATTCTACAATGATAAACCATAATACTTTGTCATAAAACTAATGATTAGACTCTAGAATTCACGGCCACAGGAATCCATTGAGACCAAGATCTTACCAAGATTCAAAAAGGGATTGGGCATTTCAATGGATAACAAATATTCAGAGTTATCATAACATCCAGAGTTAACAACAATGCTGGAGGGGATATTGAAATTCCTGCTTTGGAGTTTAAATCAGCTTATCCCTCTTCTACCTACTGTGGGGTTCTTACACCTTTCTCTGATAGTGGCCACTGTCAGAGACAGGATACTGGAATAGGAGCTCAAGTCTGATACAGTCTGGCAATTCCTGTGTTACTATGACAAAGCTGAATACTGGAATATCAGCTACAGATAATAATGCCTGCCTGGTAGTTTACCCCAAAATGTTCTGTAGCACTTAGATCAAAGACATGGGAACAATAGCAAGAAAACTATATTGGAATGACATCCCCAAGTATGACCCATTAACAAATAAATTATTGCAAAATGCCTGACTAAAAGCAGTAAAATGATCTGTACTTACACATTCACTTTGAATGGAATCTTATCCTCTAGCTCCTTCTAAAACCTGCAGCAACTGTCCAGTTAATAGATAATGTGAGAAAACTGAGGAGAAAGAGATCTTATAAAATGTGAGCCATAGCATGTGGGTGGAATTTAAGCAAACAGAGATGTTCAAGACAAAAAGGAGGAAATTCTGTTCTTGTTTACACTGATGTAACACGGGGTGGAGGGAGTTTGGCAGTTTACCAGTTTTACTTTAAAGTACCACTCCTGTAAACAAACAGTACTTGTAAGCAAAACAAACATAGGATTATTTAAGAAAGAACATAGATTTAACTAGAAACATGAGAGAGTGGTGAATACAAATGTTCCCAATACTAGATAGATAGATAGATACATATGAATCAGGCCCTACATTTATTAGTAGTTATCTTTCCTAACTAATCAAGTAGGTTGTCCCCACTCTCAAAGTTCAGTCTGTTGCAGAGCTGGCTGGCTTCACAAAAACCAAGTTCCAAACAGTCACGAAAATACCCCTGCTCCACAAGTGGTTCCTCACTGAATGGATCCAGAGCGCCTCTCCCCACTTTGTGTTATCCTGAAAAGGTCTATTGTCTTTATTCATAGACAGAACCATGCTTTGTTGCAATGTTCCTTTTTTAACCTCCAGGTGGTTTCAGTTGTTTCCAGTTGTCTGTCATGATTTGCCATCGGAAAGTCTTGCGATGGATAAACGCTACACAACTGAGCCTTGCATTGTCTCACTGCCTAACAAGGGAGGATGACAAATTCCTCTTGCTGGAATGAGTCATCACTGAGACCCATTACCTCTGGTAACTAACTTTCATACCCAAGACTGTAGAGCATACCTTCAACATAGTTATGAATTTCCTTAAATACGACCTGTACCTACATCTCACAAAGATTATGAATCCTGACAAGTTATGAGCTTTCTGCAGATACCATACCTGTTACTGCTTATAGATAAATACCCTGCAAAACAGCTGTCTGCTGGAGTGAGTTTGTCAGGCCTCAGATTAGAGTTGTTTTCAGAGAACAGGGAACCCTTTGCCAAGGAGGAATGGGGTCACACAGTGTCCTGTCAAGGGAGCAAAATGGTGGAAATGATATGGAGGTAGGAAGACATGGGGCCACAGAGCCCCTGGCATGGGAGGAGGGGGTAGTCCTTGCAATAGAGGGGATGGGAGGATGGCTGCCAGGGAGTTGTGGGGGAATGGAGGGATATCAGAAGTCCCATGTATGTGCAATGCACTCAGATAACATAAGATATGAACCGTGTGACCTGCTGGTATGGCTCATGGCAGAGCTCAGAGAGAAAAGGGCTTGGCACAGGTTTGGACTTGCTGAGATTCAGCAGAGGTTTGCAGACTGTCACATAGAGTAATCATGATGGAGAAAGACATGTGGAAACTGATGAAACCTTTGTAAATTCTCATAGCAAAGATTAGTCCGGCAGATATCAACTGTGTAGCACTGCCCACAGCTCTCTCCCCACACCTCCTTGCTCTCCTGCACATAGCTGTTCAAAGTTGATTCCTCACACCCAGCCCATTCCCCTCCCGCAATGCTAATTTTCTCCCATGAGTGTTCTGCAGTTCTGCTGACTCAGGAAAAGTAATTTTCTCCAGCGCAAAGGTGATTATCGGCTTAGACACCAGAAGGAGAAAGACCAAGGCAGGTCAATCATCCCACACTGCAGAGGACATGGCTGGCCCTATAACATGGTAGGGAATGTGTTAATGAGTGTCTGTGAAGCAGCATGTGAATCTGCAGTGACAACAATAGACGCAGTGTAAAGGGGACCCTGTCTGGGCTGCCCCCACCCTTTGATTTACAGAGGAGCTTCATTATGTAGCCTAGTGTGCACTCAGGCCACATCCACACTACAGATTAAAATCGAAATTAATAAAATCGATTTTACGCATCCACACTAGGGCACATTACTTCGGTGGTGTGCGTCCATGGTCCCAGGCTACCATCGATTTCCGGAGCGGTGCACTCTGGGTAGCTCAGTAAAAGAATGGGCCAATAACTTCAATTTCCGTCCACACTAACCCTAAATCGATTTAGTAATATCAATTTTAGGGTTACTCCTTTCGTTTAGCTGGAGTACAGAAATCGATTTTAAGACCCCTTAAAATCGATTTTAAGTACCTTGTAGTGTGGACGGGTACAGCGTTAAATCGATTTAACGCTGTTTAAATCGATTTAACGCTGTAGTGTGGACCTGGCCTCAGACTCAACAGGACCAGGGAGGCATGAATCCCAAAGAGCTAATTCACAGCAGAGAAATCAAACTGGTTTAAGCCCCTAGAAACATTTCCAGGAAACTTTGCATCCACCCACAAAGCCACGGCAAGTAATTTACAAAATGTCTAATAACTGGTTAGAGCTGATGGCTTTCGAGCAGGTTTGATTACTGCTTAAGTCTGGGTCAGTATGAACTGGTTTAGTAGTAGAGTGGAAGCAGAACAGCTGAAACAGTTCAGATATGCTGGCACCATTCAACATCAGTGGGGGTGATGATTTTAGCTGATTTCTCACTCCTGGGGGTAACAAAGGCAGAGAGGGCAGTGCTGCTGCTGGTGTCCTGATGCCGCATGGGCCTGTATGCGCTATAATGTGTGCTGCAGTGGTGCCTGCTGATGTTATTTTTGACTGACGTGGGGAAATGTCCTACTGTGAAGAAAGAAATAAGGCCGCCATCCCTAGAAACCTTTGGGAGAAGATTGCAGTGTACATCCATGAACGTTTCATTGAGATCTCTCAGGAGGATTCGAGGGACATCCCTGTATACATAAGAAACTGTTCCCTCTCCCACCCCAACCCTGCCTAACTCTACAAGAGAATGAAAAGCTGATAAAAAAGCTACCTCTCTTTGTTGTACCCATGCCTTCTAGCACAAGTACATTAATGAAATGTTGGTAGCTCTGTCCTGCTAAGTTGGGGCGCCATCCCTGTAATGGGAAATAAATTTACACGCTTACCAAGGATCCTTCCACTACATTGGGATCACCCATGAGTGACTGCTGGGATTAAGTGGATTGCAGTGGCGTCTCAAATGGGTCTTGGCTCTTGGCATAGCTGGACTTCCCAGTTGCATGTCCCCCATCATCCTCCACTTCCTCCTCCAGTTCCTCTTCATCCTCATCAGTAGTGTGGCTCGGGCTCTTTGGAGGTATCCACAGTGGTGGGGAGGGGGACGGCTCTCTTCCAAGTTGTCCCAACTAGCTAAAGAGGGGAGTTTGCTTCTCATCACTGGAGTGACTGTTGGCCTCCCTGGCATCTGCTATGCCTGCTACAGTTCCTTTGCTTTGTGTTACACAGCACTGCTGGTAATCCATGTTGTAGCTCTTCTCCTTCATCCCTTGTACAATATGCTCGTAGGTGATGACATTTCTATGGCTGGCCCATAGATGTGCTTACACAGCCTCTTCTCCCCACAGGCTCAGGAGATCCAGTGTCTATTCCAACCCAGAGCACCTCTGGAGCTTGTAGCTGCAAAGGTCAGTTGGGCAGTTTCACCCAATAGTGGAGAGCTACTATGTGTGCTCACCAAGCTGGGCAATCAGGAAAAGCCACTTAAAATTTTTGCAGACTTAAAAGAGGAGTGGGTCCTTCAGTGTATGTGACCCCCATGCAGTGGAGTTAACAATTGTGACCAGAGTGTACAGTGTTGGGCATTGTGGGACACTTGCTGGAGGACTGTAAGAAGTGACAGATAATCATAGAAGATTAGAGTTGGAAGAGACCTCAGGAGATCATCTAGCCCAACCCCCTGCTCAAAGCAGGACCAACATCTACTAAATCATCCCAGCCAGGGCTTTGTCAAGCTGGGCCTTAAAAACTTCTAGGGATGGAGATTCCACCACCTCCCTAGCTAACCCATTCCAGTGCTTCACCACCCTTCTAGTGAAATTGTTTTTCCTAATATCCAACCCCACTGCAACTTGAGACCATTGCTCCTTGTTCTGTCAATGCAGTGTCTTCACTCATGCTGCGTCAACCTCAGTATATTGATCATGGCTCAACACTGGGGAGCTGGTGTTACTATGTTGGCATAACAGGGTACTTATATCAATGGCAGACAAATTTACATGTTTACACACACACAACTAGACTGATACAAGGTCACTTATGTTGACCTAACTTTTTAGTGTAGAACAGGCCCGAGATGGCCAAGAATATAGAAACTCCAATTAAGGATTAAGAGGAAACAGCTTTCCAGCCCTACACTTTTGCCATGTGATTACTTCACCCGGCTTTCAAAAGTAATGCTGTGATGATGTTTGCAAAAACATTGTCAAGGAATGGTTTATTCTTGTAAAGATTTTAATTAGATAGTTAAATGCTATTGTAAATAAGGTACTAAAAGTTTCTTCTGTTAAACACCAGATTGTTTAGACCACACACAACTCCTGGAGAGGACACATAAGCCAGCTTTGGT
Organism: Gopherus flavomarginatus; assembly: GCF_025201925.1. Classification (NCBI taxonomy): domain Eukaryota; kingdom Metazoa; phylum Chordata; order Testudines; family Testudinidae; genus Gopherus; species Gopherus flavomarginatus. Next base: position 25,298,369 of record NC_066628.1, read on the forward strand.
ACCAGAGAGAAATGTTCATTAATATGCCTGTCTCAAGACTTTCAAAGGGAATTGGTGGGTTTATAACAAATACTAATATTTTAAATCACACTATATATAATGGAAGAAAAGGGAAGTTGATAGTAATAAATATAAATCAGAAGCTAAGAATTGTAGAAAATTAATAAGAGAAGCAAAGAGACACAAAGCAAAATCTATGACCAGCAGAGTTAAGGACAATAAAAAGGAGATTTTAAAATTATATTAGGAACAAAAAGAATCTTGACAATAGTACTAGTCCCTTACTAGATGGAAATTGTAAAATTATTATTGTATTATTATGATTAATAATAATAATAATTAATCATAATAATTATGATAATAACTCCTGATGTGAAGATTCAGAGGCCTGAATCTGGTTATGTAGCAATAAAGACAGCATAAGGGTGCTCCGGTACCTGATAGATTTCTGCTTCAGGAATCATAGATAAGGCTAATCTAGCCCTATGGGCTACAGGTGTCAACCCACTGACATCACCAGATTTTCAGCCACTCAGGCACTCTCCTTTGGGCTATATCAGCCCTGTTTTGCCTTGCAGTTTAACAGTAGGTGCATCCCACTTCAAATTGTTCCCTGGTGATACTCAGCCCCTTACACTGGCTATTCACTGATATCCCAAAGCTTCTGCCCCCAAAGGAGCAGGACACCACAGTTTACCAGTTTTACTTTAAACCGCCACTCCTGTAAACACACAGTGCTTGTGAGCACTTGATAATCAAATAAAAACAGATTTATTAAAGAAGGAATAGTGATTTAACTAGAAACATGAGAAAGTGGTGGAAATAAATGGTTCCAATACAAAACAAAATAATAAAATGTGAACCTAGGCCTACAATTAGTAGTAGTTACCTTTCCTACCTAATAAAGTAGGTTCCCCTCCCCCCAAGTTCAGTCTGTTGAAGTGCTGGCTGGCTTCACAGAAACTAGGTTCCAAATAGTTATGAAAATACCACTGCCCCACAAGCAGTTTCCTCACTGAATGGATCCAGAGTGGCTCTTCCCCTTATGTGTTACATGGAAACAGTCGTTGGTCTTTATTTGTAGACAGGACCATTCTCTGTCTGTTGCAGTGTTCCTTATTTTAACCCCCAAGTGGTTTTGATTGCTTGCAATTGTCCCTGACAGTTTTCCATTGAAAATCTGGGGATGGATCAAGGCTAAACAACTAAGCATTGCGTTACATCACTGCCTAACCAGGGAGGGTGACAACCCCCTCCTGCTGGAATGAGCCAGCACTGAGACATATTGCCTCTGGTGACTGACTTCCACACCTAAGACCATACAGCATACATTCAGCATAGTTACATAATCCCTTAAATGTTGCCCATACATACATCTTGGAATGATGAAGTCTTTATGCACATAAAGGGTCAAAATCCATGTCTGGTGCATGTATCTCAAATGACATCAGAAGAGTGAAAGTTGGGGAAGCCCTGAGCCTCTGCCCCCTCCCCTGCCTGTGGGGCTGTATGTGGCTCCCAGCTGAATTTCTCTGGGTCAATGGCACTTGATAGAAAAAAGGTTCCTCACCCTGCTGTATAGGCTCCTTCTTTCCCCAAAGTTTCCTCAGGTCCTAATAAACCTGAATCCTTCCTTCCAACACCATCATCTCATCCACACATTTCTGCCTCTCTAATTGGCTCTGCAGGTGAAAATGGAAGCATATCAGAGATTTGTTTGATTGTATTAATGAAGCAATGAGACAGCTCTTCATGGTGGCTGACGCTTGTGTCTGGTGCCTGGGGTGTGCATTCTGGGTTGATTAGATAAATTGCTAAACAGACTATATCTGCCAGCCATATTCCTGCTGCCTTCATTGAAGGGGAGTTAAAGGGTTATTTCACTTACTTTGCTGCAGAGGCCTAGTTCTATGAATGTTATTTGTGCTGCTGGCGGAGGGATTCAGAAAGATTTTTACTTCAATGATGTTCTAACTTTCTGCCTGTGTACTCCATCTGCTGATATTCATCTTTGAAGCATTGTGGTCGTCCTAGTTGGTGTGGAGGAGTGGGCAGCTTGTTACCAAGGCATCTGATAGGGACATCCGGTAACTGTGTTAAGTCATCAGCACCTTTGCCTTGCAGTTGTGGGGCCTGGGCTCTTGGGGTAATTTGAAAACCTTGAGAGTTCTGGAGTCTTCAGGGGTGACCAGCTTTGATCGTTTGCTACCGAGATGGGAAAGATGGAAGGCTCTGACCTCTGCCTGGATGAGGAGGTGATCAGATCAGGAGTGTGGTACACTTATGAAAACTCAAATTTCCAGTCCTAGACTGAAGATATAATTGAATGTATGTCTGTGGTTATGGCGTTGGTCCAGAGATTGCCTGGGAGAGTCCCATGTGGACAATGAGATCAAGCACTGTGGTACCATCTGTATTGTATAAATGAAGGTAGATGTGTTTGAGGACAAGGAATATGGGGAATTGCAGTGTCATACCATAGGCGCTGACCCTGTGGGTGCTGCAGGGCTGGAGCATGCATGGGGAAAAATTGGTGGGTGCTCTGCACCCACCAGCAGCTCCTTGTCCTGCCCCAGCTCACCTCCGCCTCCTTCTCCTCCTCCTCCCCTGAGCGCGCTGCGGCTCCACTTCTCCTCCTAGCTCCCTGTGCTTGCTACCATGAAACAGCTGCTTTGAAAACAGATTGAGTTTTCAAAAGTATTGGTATAATGCCTGTTTAAGCTGAGATAAGGGAACTTTACAGGGTGGACCCCTTCCTGCACTCCCTTCTCCTGTGGGAGAGTTGCTGGATTGAAGCCTGTTTGACAATGGCTTTGTTATATTGAAATTCTTTAGATATGTGAGGTTCACACAAAACTGAAAGTGATTCTAAATTATTTGGGTGACATTCACAAGGGGGAAATAGCCAAACACATCCAACATTTAGGTGAGACAGGCATTCACGAGACCCCTACTCAGCTCCTGCCTAACCCCTCAGGCACATATATTCCCTAAGCACCTAGGTCTCTACCATTAAAGTGCCCAAGGTGCCTACACTTTGACAGCTGGGCCTGCACTCAGCCACCTGAGTTCTGACATTGCCCAAGCAGGTTGGCACTGAGTACATGCCCAATCCCCAGCAGGGTTCATAAACTAGGTGCACCCCTGCCTAACCTGACTTTGGGGGCTGATCCAGCAGATGTGCTCAGATGAGGTGCCACCCTTATATGTCGTTAAAGTTTAGCACTTGCTTAAATACCCTGCTGAACTGGGACCTTGGGATCAGGGACTGTTGAACCCAAGTATGTCAGCTTTCAAGTTTGAAATGTCTTTTTGTTTCCAAGTTTTAGCTAATTAGACTGAAAAGTGCTTGAGGCCAAATAGAAAGGTGTGAGAGAATCCACAGGGTATAGTCAAATTTCCAAAATGTTAGAGTATGCAAAGAAATTCTGCTCCTACACACTCAGCAATCCATGAAAGGACTCCAGCTCCCTCCATGTCCCTGGCCAGCCCTGTCCCTGTTTTTTTTCTTTTTACTGAAACAGACACAAACCAAGAAGCAGAATATTGCTTCTTGAGAACAACTCCTGCTGGCCAAGATAGACAAGCAGATTCTGAAGATCCAGAATGAAAATAAATCACTAAACTCTCTGAAGAGATTTCCTGTCTCAGGGAGCTGATCAGGGAGCTAGAGGGGAAGTATCAGAAGCCACTGAGTAAATTTCTGCAGATGAGACTGTGTTAGAAACATCCCAGATCTCAAAACAGGGAGAGGACAGCTTCTAAATTGTGGACACTGGAGTCCAGCAGTCAGATATCGCAGTGTAACTCAGTGTAGGCATGCCTGAAATGTGAATGGCTATTGATCTTTGAAGGGTTACAGACAGATATTGGAGATGGAAATACCCAATTCAGTGAGGCTTTTTCCACCATATTAGCAAAATCCTTTACAGGATTCCCATGTGTGTGAATGTCAGGTGGGACTGAGATTCCTTTACTTCATTTCATCCAGTTTTGCACATCATTGTCTCTTGCCCTCATTTTTCATCCATTTATTTTTCTGTCTCCCCCTAACTTTCCTTTATTCCCTATCACAGATCATTCCAACTTGTGTTCCCAGGTCTCTTCCCTGAGTTTATCCCTTCCCCTTGTATTTCCCCCTTAGTTTTTCCCTTCTCAGGATTCCTTTGTTTTCACTCTTCTTATCAGTTTCCCACCACCATACTCCTTTTCCCAGGCTTCTCTGTTTACTTTTGTTTTACTTCATTATTGCCTGGGTTTTTTTCCTCTCCTTTCTTCTCTCCCCAAAATACCATGCAGCCAACCAACCTTTAGTATCTAAAACTGAAGATTTTATTACGGAAGAAAAGAAAAGAAAAGAAAAGAAAAATGTTATTAAAGAAGTCAGCTACATACGTTAGACTTCAGAGTCCATAAATCAGATTCTTAGTAGTGAGTTTGCTGGCTATTAAAGTCCCTCTGTAACATGTCCACAGCTTGGATGGGTCATTCAGTCCCCGGGCCAGCTTTGTTCAACATCTTTATTAATTATCTGAATGATGTGATGGATTGCACACTCAGCAAGTTCGCAGATGAAACTAAGCTGGGGGGAGATGTAGATATGTTGGAGGGTAGGGATAGGGTCCAGAGATAAACTGGAAGATTGGGCTAAAAGAAAACTGATGAGGTTCAACAAGGACAAGTATAGAGTCCTGTACTTAGGAAGGAATAATCCCATGCACCCTACAGGCTGGGGACCGACTGGCTAAGCAGCACTTTTGCAGAAAAGGACCTTGGGATTACAGTGGATGAGAAGCTAGATATGAGTCAGCAGTGTGCCCTTGTACAACTGACTGTTCTTGATGGGCCTTTGAACAGGCTAGATAATGCTGATTCAAATCTGTCTAGGGGTGTCACCCAGAAACACAGCACAAGTTTGAAATACAGATATAGCACATATTTGTAATTCACAGGACATTGATGATACAAACATATAAACAAGATTATCACACTTGGCAAATGATAACATTTTCATTGATATGGCATATCTGGTAAGATTCATTTTACATTTATAACTCTGGTATCAATAATATCATAAAGCATTGTTGCAGACACAGCAGTGCCAGAGGCAAGCAACAGTGGTTCGTTGCCTAGAGTGCTTAAGCGCCAATAAACACACTAGGGTGGAGAAGCAAACAACCAAATTTATTTGAGCTCAAATAAGGTGCCAGGGAGAAATAACAATCTCAGATCCTGCACACAGCACACAGGCAGGGCAGGAATATTTATACCCTTCTTCTTGTATTCCTCTTCTGATGCTGACTAGCTGATCTTTCACTCCCCTGTACTTTCCCATCCAGCTGCAGTATCCTTTCTCAGTCAATCTTTTGACTTCCCCCTTCCTCCCCCCTCTCCGCTGCTGAGACATGTACACAGTATCTTAAAACGGCCTTGAGCGGGCTTTAGCCGAGCTTCAGTGTGTTATAGCAGAGGACAGGCTGTTACAACCAAAACTAACTGCTAACACTACATTTTTGCAGCTATTAGTACATTAAGTTACACTAGGTTACACAAAGTGTTTAACATGGAGGAACACTGGTTCATTGAGGCCTACAACAGGAGGGCTTCATTGACACTTGTGGTCTATCACCTTTCCGAGTTATCTAGGGTTATGCCAGAGTGACACCAACAGCATCACAACATTCTTCCGCCCCCGCCCCACCTCCCAGCAGCTCCTCTTCAACATAGCATCCCTTCCCTGATGGCCTGGATGTCACACTCGCCAGTCTCTGGGTCTCCATCTCCCAGGCTCCCTGCTGGTACAGAGCCTCTAGCTTCTCTCCAAACCTCCCATATCCCAATTAATTAGTTTGGTTTCCCTGCCGCCCCCCACATCTGCCTGTCCCCCAGCCCAACTGGTAATTACATCCCCAGACCCCAGAGCACTTCTGTCCCTGACCCTCCATCAGTTCACATCTGGACCTCAGGGTCCACCTGCTCCTCCGGCTGCTCCAGGAGTTCCTTCAATCTCTACCCTTTCCCATTCCTCGGGCTGCTGGGAGGGAGGGGGCAGGAGTGTCATACAGATGAGGTATTGGTGGTTGGGGACAGGTGTTCTCCAGGGTCAAAGAGATGAGCTGGGGGTAGGTAGATGAGAGTCCTCCATGATCACAGCCACTAGGATGACTTAGCCTAGAGAAGCCCATTTTTTATTCTCAGTGGGCTGTTCCCATCATGCCTCAGTGCCACTGTCTGACCTCCTGCGCCACAGAAGACAGTGACAAACAGGCTGAAAAATTCATTGGCTTCTCTACCTCAATCACCCCCTGCTCTCTATGGTCTGACGGGTCAGACACCCCACGGAGCCTCCATGGGTAGAAAGTCTGCAGGAAGCCAGGACACTGCCAGGGTCATAGAAAAAAGGAAGTGTGAGGCTACAGAGGCTAAATTTCACATTCCCCTGGGTATATCTCCTCCCCTCCCCCCGACCTCAGGGACTAAGTCTGAGCTGGGATCCTCCCACCCAGAACCAGGGTCGGATTTTCTCCCCAGGGACCAAGGCCAGTGGGAAAGTGAACAGTGGGCTCTCGTCACCAGCATCGAAAAATGTCACCTGCCCCCGTTCACAGTCTAGACAAACCCGGATCCTCCTGGGGTCCCAGCACATAGGCAGAGGGGTGCGAGGGGAAGTGAGAGCCTGGAACTGATCCCAGCACCGCTCCACAGCCCAGATCCCCTGCTCAGAGTTAGGGCTGATCCCTCCCTTCCTCTTCACTGACTCTCTGGCTACACCCACAGCCCAGGATCCCCTGTTACCCACCTCCACCCCCCAGCAATGTCTCCCTGAGGTGAATCCCTCACACCCCAGCACACAAATCTCAGTGTCAAATCTCTCAGGATTGTGGGGCAGATCCTGTCGTGTGTCTTCCCATCTCACACTTTTCCGATCCTCAGACAGGATGAGCTGGGGATGAGCCGTGTCTGGATCCAGAGTCACATTCACTGGGGAGAGAGAGAATCAGAGCATTAGGGGCAAAGCTCAGCCAGGGGGGAGGCTGGGACCTTTTCTCACACTCCGCAGCAGCCCTGTTCTGGTTGGGACAGTCCTGGATCTCAGGGAGCTGCCTCTGCCCTAGGCACCTGAGACTGAGCAGAGATGTCACTGCAATTCCTCAGCCTTGGCAATGGGAGCCACTTTTGCATCTTCTTATTTGGCCAGCGAGTAGTGGATCACAAAATGTTACAGGGGGTTCTCAGGAAAAAATTCCCTAATGGCAGAGAGAGCTGTCCACAGGGATCCAGGGCAGCATGGGGCCAGCAGCCCAGAGCATTGGGGACTTCTAAGAGCTAAGCAGATCACAGCAAGCACATTTATCATACTGAGATTTAAACGTCAAGACTCCTTATGTGAAATAGAAAGGGCGGTGAATATTTTTTGCTGTTTTTAAAATTAAATAGGCTGCCAGTGTTGTTTTTAAATTATTATGAAGAACAAATTTAAGCTTTGTTGTAATGTGCATTGTTTGCCTGGACTGCTCAAGACCTGAAGGTTTGTGTAGGAGGAACTCTTTGAGTTGGCTTCTTAAATACCTTCATGCTGTTTCACATCTGATACTCCTTGATGTAACGTAAGAGCCAGAAGCACCAGTATGGGGGGTGGACAAGGGTCACATGCTGCCCTCGCTTTGGTGTGCCCCGCACGCGGGTCCCTCCTCTTTTTTTCTGACAGCCCCTGTGGGCCCCCACTTTTCTGGCAATGACCTCCAGGTCCTGGGGTGCGTGGAGGATTTGCCCCTGCACCCCTTTTTTCTACTGACGCCTCTGATAAGAGCCTTGTCTTATAACAGGCTTAATCAAAAGTGATACAAGCTACAAAAGTAGATCTTGGAAGAGTGTTGCCATTTTCATAATGTAATAAAAATACTGTAATGATAAATAATAATAGATAAATAGTGTGTAATAAGCATGTCATACAAACAATTTTTAATTTCTAAGATCATTGCTTTTATAATTTATGCTGAGGTGAGAGAGAAAATCCCTGGAAATATTCATTTTTAGGAGGGGGTTCACGAGGCTTGATATTTCAGTAAAAGGGGTTTATGGGTTGTTAAAGTTTGGGAACCCTGCTATAGAGGCTGCAGCTCCCTGTTCTGTAGCTGGGGCTGCTTCATTCCCTGTGGCAGAGACACAGCAAAGAAGGCACAAAAAGCTTTGAATTAGAAGGGTCCAAAGATGCAGGTGCCAGCTTTGAACCCCAAAGGGAAGCTCCCTCCCAAAATTACATCCTCCACTCCCAGGCCACAGAGCAGAGATGAAGATGCAGCACTGAGGAAGAGCCAATGCTCCAGGCCAGTGAGCAGGAGGTGACATTGGGTGGGGCAGCCCCTTCCCCAAACCAGAGAGAAGGGAGGGCTGCAGGTGGCAGCACTAGAGAGACACCATCTCCCCAACCCACAAAGCAGCTCCAGAGCCCACCCCTGTCCAAAGGAAAGGTAGGATGCTGGAGAAGAGTCAGGGGCAGAGTCTCCCCCTAGGTGAAAGGGAGAGGATGTGACAGCCATGAGGAGAGAGATCTCTCCACTGATTAGCCTGGATTGAATATTGGAAAGGCTTGTCAATACAAATACAAATTCTCAGATCACAATTAAGGGTTTCTGGAGCTGCACAGAGAGAATGTGTCTGGTTACTGGTGTTGGGGAGAGTTGTTTTCAGGGGAATTTTCTGTTAATTGAAGAAAAATCTCCCCCAGGGCTCACTCTTGGTGTGTGATCCCAGAGATCTCTCCTTTCCATGCTCTAGTTCACGTGGCAAAGAGTCTGGAGGAGAAAAGGGTCACAGATATTAGAGCACATGGTCTCTGATTTACAACACCAACCCAGGGAGCTGCTTCTCTGCCCCGAGTGCCTGAGCCCAAGCAAAGACGCCCTGGCAGTTCCTCTCACTGGCTGCTGGGAGCTGCTGTGGGGCTGCAGAAACTGCCTCTCTCCTCCTTTCCCAGTTGCATCTCCCTGCTGGGGCTGCTTCCCTGAGGGTTAGAGAGGAAGGTCTGAACCTGAAGTTGCAGGGAGGAGAGTGGGAGGAGGGAGGCAACAGAGATAAACCCAGGGGTAGCTGCACACTGAGCCCATTCTCCCTGGCCTGGGAGAAGAAAAGAGGGTGGGGCATTGGGGAAGAACCACTGAAGACCAGATAGGAGTAACCAGGAGGTGGCATTGGGAGGAGTAGCCCCTTCCCCAGACCAGAGAGAAGGGAGGAGGTGGCAGCCTCAGAGGGGGACTATATCTCTAACACAGGAAGAAGGAACCAGCTTAAATGGGAGATCTAAGCCCAGCCCAGCTGAAGAGAAAGGTGGAATGCTGGTGAAGAGCAATGGGAGAGAGCCCCTCACATGGGGAATGCAGAGGAATGTGGCAACCCTCTCCAGGGCTGGATGAACTTTTGTGGGTCCAGCGCCAAATGTATTTGTGGATTCCCAATGGGGAAATAGAGCGTGTGATGAGGAGCAGTCCGCAGAGCGAGGGACCGGCTGGGGGCAATGCAGCGCAGCGGGAGTGGCCCCACTCAGCCCAGCACAAGGGCACTGTTTACAAACCCACAGCTGCTAGATGCACACTGGCCCATCCAGCCCTGCGCTGCCAGCATGCCCCTTCCACAGTGCCCCCCTGCCCAGTGCCCTGCCCTTATGCCCAGGGGTGGCTCCAGGCCCCAGCACGCCAAGCACGTGCTTGGGGCGGCAAGTCGCGGGGGTTCTCTGCTGGTGCTCTGCTGCGGGGGGTACTCTGCTGCTCCTTCGGTGGCTTGCCTGCGGAGGGTCCGCTGGTCTCGCAGCTTCAGCGGACCCTCCACAAGCATGCCTGCGGGACGTCCACCGAAGCTGTGGGACTAGTGGACCCTCCACAGGCAAGCCGCCAAAGGCAGTCTGCCTGCCATGCTTGGGGCAGCAAAAAGCCTAGAGCCGCTCCAGCTTATGCCCAGCACCCCCTCACCCAGAGACCTCCCCCACAGATCCCTATGCCAAATGCCCCAAGACCTGCTATGCCCAGCACTCCTTGCCCAGAGACTTCTCCTGCTGACCTCCCACCACAAATGCACAGTACCCTGCACACCATACCTGCTACCCAGATCCCTCACCCACAGATCCCCTAGAATAATAGAATATCAGGGTTGGAAGGGACCTCAGGAGATCATCTAGTCCAACTCCCTGCTCAAAGTAGGACCAATCCCCACTAAATCATCCCAGCCAGGGCTTTGTCAAGCCTGACCTTAAAAACCGCTAAGGAAAGAGATTCCACCACCTCCTCAGGTAACCCATTCCAGTGCTTCACCACCCTCCTAGTGAAAAAGTTTTTCCTAATATCCAACCTAAACCTCCCCCACTGCAACTTGAGACCACTACTCCTTGTTCTGTCATCTGGCACCACTGAGAACAGTCTAGCTCCATCCTCTTTGGAACCCCCTTTCAGGTAGTTGAAAGCAGCTATCAAATCCCCCCTCATTCTTCTCTTCTGCCGACTAAATAATCCCAGGTCCCTCAGTCTCTCCTCATAAGTCATGTGCTCCAGCCCCCTAATCATTTTTTTGGCCCTCTGCTGGACTCTTTCCGATTCATCTACATCCTTCTTTTAGTGTGGGGCCCAAAACTAGACACAGTACTTCAGATGAGGCTTCACCAATGCTGAATAGAGGGGAATGATCACGTCCCTTGATCCGTTGGCAATGCTCCTAATTATACAATGCTCCCTACTGTCCAGCACCTCCTTCACAGTCCCACCATCACAGCTGTACAGTACCCCATATTCCTGATCGAATTGTGCATCAAATTCTTTGCATAATATTTTAAAATTCTGCATTTTTTTTTACGATAAATAAATGTGGAAGCTCCACCATGGCAGTGGGAAGCACAAGCCACTGGCTGCATGGAGGCGGGAGAATACCCTGCAGCCTCCCCCGCCCTCCGGGACATGGACTTGGCAGTGAGGCTGAACCCGACCCTGACACAGCACAAGGGCCATTCCTGCCACAGAAACACCCTGGGGCCCTGCCCCTTTTGCCACAGGCACACCAGATGTGGGCAGGGAGACTCAGTCTGGCAGCAGGATCCAAGTGCAGAGGGGCTCAATGTGAGGCATCCAGATGGGAGTAAGAGAGTTCAGTGTGGGGCAGTCTGGGTGCAGGCAGCTCAGTGGGACAGCTCAGTGATTCCAGGTGCAGGGGCAATGGGAGTCTGCAGGGGGGACCAAGTGAAAGTGGTTGGAGCTCAGCAGGGGTGAAGGGTCCGGGTGCAGCGGTGGTGGGGTTCATTTGTGTGGGGATCTAAGTGTAGGTGGTTACGGCTCGTCGGGGTGGTACAGATGCAGAGGAGGTGGGTCTTGTCAGGGTGAGGGTTCGATGGGCCTGCTTAACATGGGAGCCCCAGCTACTGCCAAGGGGATCTGCATGCTGGGCCCCCACTTCCCCTATGCCCTTCTCTTCCCCATCTCATGTCCCTTCCCCACTGCTCCATCTCCTCCCCATCTCACCCCCTTCCTTCCCCCTACCTCTTCCCCCTGCCCCCACTTCCCCACCCCCTCCTGTGTCTCATCCCATGCCCCTTCCCCACTGCTCCATCCCCTCCCCGTCCCACCCCTTCCTTCCCCACTGCCTCTTTCACCCTGCCCCCGCTTCCTCTATCCTCTTCTCTTCCCCATCCCATGCCCCTTCCCCACTGCTCCATCCTGTCCCCAGGCTTGGGGGCCAGGTGGAAACTGCACCCCAGCACGAGCCAGTGGAGTGGGCTGGGGCTGGGTCGTTCCACTTCGTGCCACCCAGTGATTGCAGGGTGGGTCCAACCCCACACTCATGGGGTGGTGGGAAGTAGAGTGACCTGGCCCGAACCTGCTCCGCTTGGCTCCTGGACTTTGTGGGAGGGAGGAACTGCTCCCCCGCACTCATTGGCAGTGCGGAACGGGCTGGGGCTGGGTCGCTCCACTTCCCGCCACCTAGTGAGTGCAGGGCGGGCCCGACCCCTGCTGCAGTCCCTGGGGGAAGGAGCGGAGTAGGGGTGGGGCTGGAGTGGGCAGGGGTGGGAAAAGGTGGGGCGGGGGTGTGGCAGGGGCAGTATTCCTGGCCAGCTCAGCTGGCCAGGGGATCAGGATGGCTGGGGCCCCTTCTGACTCTGGGCCTGGCACCATGGCACCCTTGGTGCCATGGTAAACCCAGTACTGACCACCTCATCTGAATATTTCAAAGGCACATGGACATGTATGGAAATACCAGGGTGAACATTAATCACGTTCATTGGCCAGTGAGAGTGTTTCTGATCATCGATGGGTGCACAGACGCAGTGCTAATGTTGCTGTCAGGATTGTTTGTTTGACTCCGTCTTGGGATCTCCTCAGTATTTCATGTTTGTGTTTTTAATGTTTATGGTTGTGTGTCATGGTCAGTGCTGGTTTGGTTTGTGCCTTTAGCTATTTGTTTATAAAACTGTTCTCATAACATTTTTTCTTTTTAAATTAAAGTTTGTTAAGTTTAGCTACAAGTTCATGTTTTCACAGGATTTTTCTCTTCATTGAATGGTAATCTCCAAAATCTCACCTAGTCTGTATGATCCCAGGGATTTCCCTCTTCTTGTCTCTACTTCAGAGGGCAGCACATCTGGAGCGGGAAAGGATAAAAGAGATGAGATTTCATGCTGTAATAGTTATAGCGACATCCCCACTCTTAACGGTCATATCTCTGTTTTAATTATCAAAGAGAAACAGTTTGAGACAGAGACACCCCCAGATCTGTCTTTAAAAAGCTAATCTGAAACATTCTATTTTCTTTTTCATTCAGCCATCTCAAATCAACAGAACCAACATCCAATTAAGTTCAAAGCCACCCAAGGAGATATGATGTAGAAGACAGATTTCCTTTTCCCTCATCCTTCAGACCCCAGTTGGGTTGTGTCTCATTCTCTTTTTGCATTTTGTCATAAATTAGACAGATCTTCCAAAGGTTTTAGCATGAATGTATGTTTACAAAATTGATCTGTTTGAGATCTGGAATGCTGAGACTTTTCAAGGCCCTAATCCTGCATTGTAAGCTTTTTGTGTCTGTTTTCTCTGTATCTGTACAGAGCTCAGCAAAGTGGGGCTCTCGTCCTTCATAGACTGAAATACAAACAACAAAATTATTTACAGATGTGGAAATTGAGGCAGGGAGAAGATTGGCTCAATGGGCCTGATTCACCCTGCACTGTTAAGAGACAGAAGGGAAGCAATTTGTGGGTCTCCTATTCTTGGCTTCAGGGGCTAGCGCAGACCTTAGGATAGGCTACAGAAATCCTGAGGTCTAGCTACAGTTGCTCCCCTGTTTCACTGGCCCTTATATGGATTTGACAGGAGCAGAATATCAGAGGCACATATTTACCCTGGCCACACCCCTCTATCCCTACTCCACCTCTCTCTCCTCTGCCCTACCCTCTACAACTCCACTTTCCTTGCTCTCCCAGGAACACTCCTCCTGCCTGTGTAACCTACACCTGCTTGGTGTGGTGCTCTGTCTCCCTCTAGTGGCACCTAGACCATCTAGAGCAGTGGTCCCCAACCTTTTCGTCTTGCAGGCGCCAGACAAAGGACCACTGCAGCGGTGGAGCACCCGCCGAAATGTCACCAAAATTTGGCCACATTTCGGCGGGGACGCCTCTCGATGATGCAGCTTGCCGTCAACAAACAACGTCATCGAGAGGTGTCCCCGCCATAATTCGGGAGCGACGCCTCTCGATGACATCACTTGTCGACGGCAAGCGGCGTCATCGAGAGGCGTCCCCGCTGAAATTTGGCAGCATTTCGGAGGGTGCTCTCCCGGGGGCCAGGACACAGACACATTAAGATGCCCCTGGGGGTGCCATGGCACCCGCGGGCACCACGTTGGGCACCACTGATCTAGAGATTGGTGAATCTGCTACATACATGTGGCTTTTAGCTCATCCAATAGAGGCTCATACACTCAGCTTCAGAAATCTCAGGTTTGATCCTGACGACCAGGGTCTGTCAACATTATACCTGCAGCTGCTGTGGAGTAGGCACAAGAGGCTCCTGTGCAGGAGGAATTCTCCAAGGTGTGCACCTTCCCTACAGCCCCTTTGTCCCTCATGACCTGCCAGAGCACGATGACAGACTGGGTCCACATTTCAAAAATGCCTTTAATTTAGGGTCTAAATTTTGGGTGCCGACCTTCAGCCACTTGGAGTCTGGTTCTCAGTGACATTGGGCACCTGCATTTTGTACTGACTCCAGCTGCAGCTGTGGATGCTAAACAGCACTGGAGCAAATGCCCTGAAGTTCTGTAGTTGGGAGAGAGAAACTGAGGTATCCTAAATTTTGCTGTATTTTTACATTAATGATTGTATCAAAGCTAATAGAGTGAATCAATGTGAGAAATCCTCATGCCTGGGCTTCTGCGATGACATCTGAATAGTTTGTCTACTTTCCACTTTTTCTTACATGGATACATAACCTAATTATGACCAAAGGGTCAGAGCCCATCTCCTCCCACAGCCTCAGAGATACACTCTCATTTCTCCTCCTAGATCCCTTCTTGGTACCTTTGAATTTCCTCAGAGTCTCCATTACAGCAATATTTTTCTGGGCAAAATCATTTAGTCTCTTTTCCAGCTCAGGAGAAATCTCCACTGGCTGCTGGAACTTCCCCTTCTCACACCTGCAGAGAGAAAGAATTTCACATGATTACATTTCATTTACTAACTCAGTATAATTCCTTGCTATGGGAAGTTGCTGCTCTAAGATGCCTGGAATTAAAATTCCCCCACTTCCCCCAGCCTCAGAGCAGGTGCAGAACAGGCCATGGCAGTACAACATTCCCCCCAAAGGCCCCATTCATATTCTTCAACTGTGGCCTGGACAGAGCAGATCTGAGAATAAAAGAGGAATCAAGTTTTGATGGCCAGTTCTCTCCTTGGTCTCCATGCACTAATACTGGTATGTTCCCATCTCTCTTGCATGTATAGTGTTTTGGGATCTTTCTTCAGGAACTAGACTGAGACCTCAGTTCCTCCCAAACCAGCTCATTCCACACAGGTCTCCAAAGAGTCCTCAGGTGGTAAAGAGACTATTGATCACTGCTAACCAGTGCATGATTTTACCCAGTGCCCAGGGGTGAAAGAACCATATTCCATCCCCAGAATCCTGAGGCAGCCTGTCCCCCAATGATGTAGCATCTCTAGAAAATATTTCAGATACATTTTTCCCACAGAATAGATCATTCTAGAGGCTTGTATAACAGGATTTGAACCTCAGGATTAAATTCATCAGAGAGATTTGTATCCAAATGTGACCCTGCACCACACATTTTGCTGTAGAGCCCTGGGGAGATGTGGTGTCCGAGCCCTTTCCCAACATCGTAAAGCACAAGGGGGAGTGATTGAGAACCACATACCTGCTCAAGGTGCTTTTGAAATCCTAGAGGGGAGAGAGATAGAAAAACAATCTCAGTACCACCACATTCTGGGGAAGCCAGAGAAGGGATTTTGCAGATATGGGGAAAACAGGCAGTGCCCTCTATTATGTCACCTCTAACATAAATGAGTCTGTAAGTCTTCAAAGAGCAACAATAATTCACATTTCAGGAATGCACACACTGAGTTACACTGTGATCTCTGACAGCTGGACTCCTGTGCCCATGATTCAGGAGCTGTCCTGTCCCTTTGCACAGATCTGGGATTTTTCTAACTCAGTCTCACCTGCAGGAATTCACTTGCTGGCTTCTGACACTTCCTCTCCAGTTCACTTATCAGCTCACTGAGACGGGAAATCTGCTCAGAGAATTTAGTGATATTTTCATTCTGTATCTTCCCAATCTCCTTGTCCAGCTTCTCCAGCTGGGCCAGCAGGAGTCGCTCTTGTTCCTCCAGGAACTGCCGCAGTTGCTGAAATTCAGACACAAGCTTTTGCCTCTCGGTTTGCGTCTGTATCTGTTTAAAAAGAAAAGGAAAGGGCAGGCAAGGGACATAGTCTAGGATACTTTCACAGATTGCTGAGCATGCAGGAGAGTGTTTTTTTTGCAAACTCTAAGACATCTGATACTTGACTGTTCCCGGGGGTTTCTAGGGAGACTATTTTCTAACACCTTCCTATATGGCCCTGATATCTCTTAATGGGATGTTTCCATGACATTGTCAGAACACTGTGTTATCAGAGGCCTGTGCCTATCATGATCCAGAGCAGCAGAAGGCAGAACTCGGCACTCCATTGACAGATATGTTAGGGAGAAAAAAGAATTAAACAATGTGAGAAATGACTGCAGACCTGGGCAGACAACTCTGCATGACACATAATCAGTTCACGTTGGAGGGAGTTTTGTGAAAGCAACAAGGGCTAGAAATTAACTCATTAATTGGGATGGGAACTTAGATTTTGCAGAATATGATGTTGCCCTGCTCAAGAGAGAGGGTTTCTCAGGCCCTGTCTATGTATGTCTGCGCACAGACATGAATCAAACACAGCAATCTGTGATCATGAAGAAACAGAAAGAAGCCCACATGCCCCGAGGCCACAAAGGAATCCGTCTCCAAACAGAGCTCCCACTGCAAGTCCCTGCAGGTTAATAACAATGGGCACTGTAGCAGAGTGGATCTTTGCTCCTGCCCTGAAGGGGTTAAAAACAGCCCGGAAAAGGGGCTGGGGCTGGAGAAAGCAGCCCTTTTAGGCTGGGTTGATTGGGGAAGTGGCTGCAGCTGAGGGCCACGACCCAAACTGAGCAACAGGGCCTAATAAGAAGGCCAGGGAAGCCAAGGGCAGACAGTCTCTCTCTAGCTGTAGAGGGAGATGGGCCTGGCTGCTAAAGACAAAGTACCTGAGGGGAGCAGGGCTGAGGAGTGGGGGAGCTCTAGCCTAGAAAGCCCCAGGCTGAGGCCTAGCATTAGGCTAAAAGGTACTGGAGGTTGCAGAGCGCAGCCCAGGGGTAGGCTAGGGCAGCAGGTCCAAACCCTTTTGCCTATGATGAGTGGCTGTTGCTGCAGTCTGCCCCAGGGTGTGGGGCTAGACAATGACTGGCAGTAGCCTACACTGAGGCAAAGTGGGGATAGAGTGTGGGGGGTTCCCAGGGAGGGGAAACCCCTAAGGAAAAGGGGCTGATGCCAGGGGGGCACTGGGGTCCAGGGAGGGATGTGGGGCCTGTAGCAGGAAACAGGGCAGATCACTGGCCTGCAGAGGGTGCTCCTGGGTTGAAGAGCTAATTCCTGAGGATGACCAGCAGGAGGTGCCGTGGGGGTGAGTCATGCCCGGTTACAGGCACCTACCAAATACTCCTGGAATTTCTCCTCTCCAGTCACTTTAAATCCCAGGAGCTTTTCTCTCTCTTTCCTTAGTGTCTTCAAATGGGCCTGGATCTCTTCCTGAAGAAACAGAAATGATATGGCTGTTTATATTTTGAGAGCTGAGAGTGTTTGCAGAGGGGTGGGTCAAGTTGTTTTTCCACCAGAGATGCTGTAGGTGATTGTTGGCCCTACTAGATATGTGACAGTAGGAACACAAAGGAAAAGAAACTAATTGAGACTGGGAGTGTTTAATATTCAGTCTTTGGAATTATTTGTCCTCTCTTCCCCTTGAGTTAAAGCAGGAAACTGGAGTCACATGGTGGTGAATCAATAAACCCATTTTTGAGATGGTTTAATTTACAAAGTGGTAAAAATCCCAGAAGGCATCAGGGCTAGAAATATGGGCTGGGATTCTCAAAGGAGCCCAACTCCCATTGAACTTCAGCCCTGAACTTCTGGGGATGGCTCTGGCTGGACAGAGCTGGTCTAAGCACTAGCACAAACTGCATTAGCCATGCTGATTTGTGTTAGGAATAGTTGGGGTTTGACTAAGTGTGGTCCTAAACATTCTCATTTGTAATGCCTTCTGGGTAGCTAGCCTGCAAAGCAAAGTGCCCAGAAGCAGTGGATTTTGGGAGATTCCAAATGGCTTCATGGTGGGACTAATGGAACCACCTTGGTTGGTCTTCCCACAAACACAATGAAACAGGTCAGTACCACCCAGTCATCAGTTCTGCTGAAATTCAGTCTAATCCCAATGGTATTTGGCATGGACCTATGCTATCTGGAGCTCTTTTGTGTATGGATTCAAGGTCCATGCTGTATTTAACTCAGTGAACCCCACTAGTGTAGGCTGGCACCAGGGTTTTACCACTCAGGGAACAGGAATTCAGAATCCCAGTGGGAAACCTCAGTATCCTGATGAACTTGGGACCTTTCTCAAGGGTTCTTTTCTGGCTGTTCTTAATTACAGCTTAGTGGTTAGGGCACTGGTCTGGAACTTAGGAGATGTGGGGTATCTTCCTGGGTCTGCTGCTGGTGACCCTGGACAAGTCACTGCTCATCTCTGTGCTTCTGTTTCCCCTTCCCACCCTTTGCCTGTCTTGTCTATTTAGTCTGAAAACTCCTCAGGGAAACCTGCACTGTTTTGTGATGCCAGATCTCTTTTGAGATCTGTAGTGGATACTGTGATGCAAATAATATTAACAGTAATAAATATTGTGATGCTGTGACACTGAGCCTACAAGGGTTAAACAACCAGCAGGCTCAATGACCCAGATTCAACCTTTAAAGAGATACAGAAATGGTAATCAGGGCCATTTCTTGTGGATAGTTATCAAAGTCATGTTAATAGACCAGAATGTTTGAAATGCAAGTCTGTATTGTTAGAGAATTAAAAGTAAATACTAACTATATTTGTCTGTGCTTGCATTTATCTGTTAGAAGCTTCACAATATGATTTTATTAGCTGGTGGATATGAAACTTCTTTTCCTGTCTGTTACTATGATCTATTGAGTCAGAGATCAAAGGGATGGGACCTCAGGGTGAAGTGCAGGCAGGACCATGGCCCAAGCATCTGCGCTCCCAAAGGCAGCAGATCAGCAGCTGTCTGGGAAGGCTTAGACTCCCCTGGCCTATTATACCCACCACCCATGCATTTAGATGAAAATTAGGTGTAATAACATCATTGTCTTTATTTCTCTTTAAAGTTTGTAGCAAACTATCTTTGAATAGTTAATAGCCTTATGCTAATCAATGCAACTAATTACCTGTGCATGCATACATAGGAAAAGGGAGGTTTTACGTCAAAGGACAATGCACATCACTTATTCTTCACCCAAGGAATCCATGCTGGGTTAACTGCTATCAAGAGGCTATGGTAGCCTGCCAGAGATCTATAAAAAAACTCTAAGGCCCCAATCCTTTCATCTCAAGTCTTCTTGGACTTTACCATGGAAGCTTTGAGTTGCAAGACTGAGCTACAGCTACAGCCTGGATTACCCTGGAAGAATTTAAATGCTCTACACAGGAATTGCCCATTGAACTAAACCTTTGGGACTGATTCTGAAAGAACTTCTTATAAGTCAACAGCTCACCACTTCTACTATGAAACTGACCTAGGAACATCTGTATGTATAATGATCTTTAATCACAACACTCTTGTCTCTTTTCTTTTTCAATTAGTCTTAGATTAGTTAATAAGAATTGGCTATAAGCGTGTATTTGGGTAAGATCTGAAATATTCATTGACCTAGTGGGTGATGTCTGATCCCTTGCGACTGGTAGAAGCTTCTTACACAATGAATAAAATCTTCAGTGATCCTCATCATATTTGACTTGAGTGTCTGGGTGGGAGCCTAAGGCTGGATTGCTTTAAGGGAACTGTATTTTTGGCTTCTGGGTAACCAGTAAGATATTGTAGAAGCTGTTTTGTTGCTGGATTGGTAAATCTAATTATTAGAAATAACCACTAGTTTTGAGAATCATCTGCCCCATTCTTTGCAGTTTGGCCTGATTAAGCAATCTCAGTGAGGTTCCTCCAACAACCACAGTCACAGATACAAATCAGTAATAACAACAGCTTGTAACATCCCATTCTCCACTCTGAAGGCAACTCTCTCACATAGTTTGCAGCTCATGTGATTTTAAACCTCACTGGTCATTTAACAGTTTCAGTTGGGCTGTAAGATTCTTTATCTCACCAGTGGGAACTGGTTTCAAAATTGCTTCAAAGCTTCCCAGAGATCTGTGATCTTTAATGCCTTTGTTTTTGCCTCTTTTGCCACTTTGCCTGTACATTTCTTTTCATATAATTTTTCATACACTGAAGGCTTTACAGAGCTGAATGATGCAGTTACATCAATAGCTGTGATAGAGAAAAATTAAATGTGACCTCCAAGTTGTGATGAAATTAACCAGTAATTAAAATTTTATTAGAATGAATTAGACTGGACAGTGATCACCTACCTTGTACTCCTGGGCAGCCTCCTCTATGGGAACCACAGTGTGAGCTTTGTGTGTCCGGGATCTGTCACACACCAAACAGATGGGGGTTTGATCCTCTTCACAGAACAGTTTGAGAGGCTCCTGGTGTTCCACACACATTCTCTCCCCTCCTGCATCCTTCATTACCTGTAAATTCAGTTGTTTGACTATTTTTAGGACATTTGCCAACTGCCTGTTCGGCCTGAGGTTTCTCTGTTGCACAGTTTCTCTGCACTGGGGGCAGGAAGCAGCTGTACCGGATCCCTCCCAGCACTGGACAATGCAGGCTCGACAAAAATTGTGTCCGCAGTCTATAATCACTGGGTCTTTAAAATCCCCCAGACAGATGGGACAAGTAGCTTCATACTGGAGACTTCCCATGAGGTTCTCTGAAGCCATGGCTCTCTCTTGACAGTGTAACATGGTTGGTTTCACTTTTATGAGCTCAGAAATATGCCTCCCCTGCAACAACTGGGTGTTTCCCTTCCTGGAACTGACTCATGCTGTTTGCTGAGCTGGAAAGCCAGTTATTGACGTTCCAGCCTTTGAGGCTTTTGTGAAAAATGTACCAATAAGGTTCTGATCCTGCAACCAACCCCTCTGCTGATGGGTCTCTGGAGTTTTACTTGGGCATTAGTGCCTAGCTGGGATGCTGAACTTGCAGGAGAAGGGTTTGTTTATCTAAGGAGTGATACTAAAGCTGGAATCAGTGTTTCACAGGCCTGATTTTCATTTACACTAAGGCCTGGTCTACTTTTGAAAATTAGGTTGTCATAACTACATCACTCAGGGGTGTGGAAAATGGTGTAGTTAAGCCAATCTAAGTCCTCATGTAGACATTACTAGGTTGAGGGAAGAATTTTCCCCATCAACCTCATAGAACTATAGAATATCAGGGTTGGAAGGTAACTCAGGAGGTTATCTAGTCCAACACCCTGCTCAAAGCAGGACCAATCCCCATCTAAATCATCGCAGCCAGGGCTTTGGTCCCTAGTCTGTAGCAGTGCATAGGATTTTTACATCCTAAATGCAGGACTCTGCACTTGTCCTTGTTGAACCTCATCAGATTTCTTTTGGCCCAATCCTCTAATTTGTCTAGGTCTCCCTGTATCCTATCCCTACCCTCCAGCATATCTACCACTCCTCCCAGTTTACTGTCATCTGCAAACTTGTTGAGGGTGCAGTCCACACCGTCCTCCAGATCATTAATGAAGTTATTGAACAAAACCAGCCCCAGGACCAACCCTTGGGGCACTTCACTTGATACCGGCTGCCAACTAGACATGGAGCCATTGATCGCTACCCACGAAGCCCAATGATCTACCAGCTTTCTATCTACTTTATAGTGCATTCATCCAGCCCATACTTCTTTAACTTGCTGGCAAAAATACTGTGGGAGACTGTATCAAAAGCTTTGCTAAAGTCAAGGAATAATACATCCACTGCTTTCCCCTCATCCACAGACCCACTTATCTCCTCATAGAAGACAATTAGGTTAGTCAGGCATGACTTGCCCTTGGTGAATTCATGCTGACTGTTCCTGATCACTGTCCTCTCCTCTAAGTGCTTCAGAATTGATTCCTTGAGGACCTGCTCCATGATTTTTCCAAGGGGCTGAGGTGAGGCTGACTGGCCTATAGTTCCACATATACTCCTTCTGCTTTTTAAAGATGGGCACTACATTAGCCTTTTCCCAGTCAGCTGGCACCTCCCTGGATCACCATGAGTTTTCAGAGATAATGGCCAATGGCAGATGTGATTGCAGAGCCATCTCCTTTAGCACCCTTGGATGCAGCACATCCAACCCCATGGACTTGTGCTCATCCAGCTCTTCTAAATAGTCCTGAACCACTTCTTTTTCCACAGAGGGCTGGTCAGCTTGTCCCCATGCTGTCAGTAAACTGCGCCAGCTCACTTTTAAATGTCCAAAGGCACATTCTACCACCATTCTGCACTTGCTTAGCCTATAGTTGAACAGCTCCTGACTACTGTCCCGGCTGCCTGTGTATGGCTTCATGAGACATGGCATTAAGGGGTAGGCTGGGTCACCAAGGATAACTATAGGCATTTCAACATCTCCAACATTTATTTTCTGGTCTCGAAAGTAAGTCCCTTGCTCCAGCCATTGACACAGACCAGAGTTCCTAAAGATGCGAGCATCATGTACTTTTCCCGGCCATCCCACGCTGATGTTGTTGAAACGTCCCTTGTGATCCACCAGTGCTTACAGCACCATTGAAAAGTACCCCTTTCGGTTTATATACTGGCTGCCTTGGTGCTCCGGTCCCAAGATAGGGGTATGTGTTTAGTCTACCTCCCCACCACAGTTAGGGAATCCTACTGCAGCAAAGCCACCCATTATGACCTGCACATTTCCCAGAGTCACGACCCTTGATAGCAGCAGGTCAAAGATCACTTTGGCTACTTGGATCACAGCATCCCCCATAGTAGATTTGCCCACTCCAAATTGATTCCTGACTGACCAGTAGCTGTCTGGTGTTGCAAGCTTCCAGAGGGCTATTGCAACTCGCTTGTGAACTGAGGGCTGCTCTCATCTTGGTATTCTTGCGCTTCAGGGCAGGGGAAAGCAAGTCACAAAGTTTCATGAAAGTTCCCTTACGCGTGAGAGAGTTTCACAGCCACTGTGAATCATCCCAGACCTGCAACACTATGCAGTCCCACCAGTTTGTGCTTGTTTTCCAGGCCCAGAATCAGTGTTCCCGAGAAGTCCATGTCTTTATCACTCTCGTGACTGCCCTGCCATTGCTGCCGTTGCCTCCTTGCCTGCCTTTGCAGGTTCTGGTTCTGTATATACTGAAGGATAATGTGCGTGCTGTTTACAGTGCTCATAACTGCTGCAGCAATCAGAGCAAGCTCCATGCTTGCCGTGCTATGGCGTCTGCACGGGAAAAAAGGCACAAAACAATTGTCTGCAGTTGCTCTCACTGAGGGAAGAGCAACTGACTGTAGCTATCCCACAGTTCCTGCAGTCTCTGCCAACCATCTGAATTTTGGGTTGAGCTCCAAATGCCTGATGGGTCAAAAACATTGTCGCGGGTGGTTCTGTGTACATATCAGCCCCCCCGGTGAAAGCAATGGGGAAAAAATCATTTCTCCTCTATTTTTCACTGTTATCGTATGTCTCCTGGGTGCTGCTGGCAGACGCAGTACTGCAGCACTACACAGCAGAATCCCCTTGCCTTGCCTTGCGGATGGCAGACGGTACAGTATGTTCTTAACATGTGTCATGGCTTGGATGTGGTGTTACAGATCCCAAGTTTCTAACTGCAACAAATGGTTTTTTTTTTTTTACATTTAGTTTGCCATTTGATTCTTTCTCCTCCATGTTTTGAATACAATGTAGGCAATACCAATTCTGATCTCTGATTAATTCTGGTACTTCTTTCAGTTTTAAGAATTATATAGTGTTTATTACATATACTGAACAAATTTCTTTTCCAAAATAGTGATTTTTTTGATTATTTCATCAATTGATTAAATTTATTTTGACAGGTTTCAGAGTAGCAGCCGTGTTAGTCTCTATCTGCAAAAAGAACAGGTACTTGTGGCACCTTAGACTAACAAATTTATTTGAGCAAAAGCTTTCATGGGCTACAGCCCACTTTTTCGGATGCATAGAATGGAACATATAGTGAGGAGATATATATCTATATACACACATACAGAGAGCATGAAAAGGT